>NC_079419.1:28638956-28919369 GCF_026213295.1 Gadus chalcogrammus
GCTATGGGCACACCGAAAACTAGATTAGAAGAAGTTAGGGCTGTGTTCTATACGGAGCCAGTATCCTGCCATTATTCAAACCTGAAAAAAAAAGTTTCAATGGCTTGTAAGTCTGGGTTTGAAAACTCAACACCTTGTAAAAAGGTTTTGCAACACTGAAAAAAGAGATCATAGCCTGTAAAATAATTAAACATCTGCAAACATGATTTTGTGTTCTATTTCATCTTCATCATTTTCACCAACACATTTAGTAAGTAATTTTTTTTCCACTAACATATTTTCAAAGTTCAAACAATTTCACCAACGCATTTGCAGAGCTTCAAATCGGGCCCTGTTCTAACAGTGTATTTCATTGTTTCCCGGTTTTGAAACCTTGTAAATGGGATTCTGCAAACAGGTCTTTATACATTGAGAAATAAGTTTTGAAAGGTTGAATATTTATTTTTAGAAACTTGTAAAGGTGTAGGTTTACACCATTGCAATGTATTTTTTCAGAACCGACTTTTCAGCACTGACTTTTCAGAGATATGACCAAACAGGCGCAAGCTTTGAGACACGTGATTATTGGCAGTGTTCTGTCGCGCTTTCGTTTTGAAACTCCTGACAGTCAAAGGTCTGAAATGTCTGAAATCGTGAGAGGGGTCTGGCTCATGGACATATTATAAAATGGACAACGGATTCCAAAATGGCGCCCATTCATTCCTATGTAAACTGCTCAATTAAATAATTTCCCTCTGGGATTATTAAAGTATTTATCTATCTATCTATCTATCTATCAATGGTGGAGTAGGGTCTATCTCAAGCCCCCAGGAACAGTGCATACTTCCGCAATCCACCAGTGCTCAGCGGCCAAGCCTGGTATTGCAGCTGTTTAAGCGGGCTGTGGACGGGTCCCTCGATTCATAGAGCCCAGAAGTAGATATCTCCGTTCACTCCAATACAAGTGGGGAACAGAATGTGTCTCCGCAAAAAATGTCTGGATAACAATCAAAGAAAAAATTATCTTCAAATTTTTTTTTTATCTTTATGCCATGTCCTAAAACGATGTAAGTTTTTTCTTTTCAAAACGCCACCTCAAGCGTTTTATTAGCCGTTTACTCTAATAGGGTGTATGCACTATGCTGTGTGACGTACTTCCTGTTTCAAATAATACAGCTCGGCCAGTTCCGGTCTGTGTGTTTATCGCGCTAGCCAGCTGACGTTGATACTTTTTATGCATGAATCAAGACCGCAAACATTTAAAAACGGTTCATTTTTATAAGCAGGAGAAACCTACACCGAGCACTGCTTTGTCCCCCACTGTAAAGCGTCAGCCAAATCCAAAGGGGTATTAAGTTTCCATGGCTTTCCGAGCCAAACTGACGTGAGGAGTCGATGGATTGTAAACATACGCCGGGATAAATATGTCATCACCACTCACTCTAAGATCTGTAGCAGACACTTTAGTTCTGACAAGATGATTGAGCCAACTACTCTTCAGGGTCGAAGGAGACTTACAAAAGGTGCCGTAGCGCCCATTTGTGAGTGGAACCAGTATACAGTCGAAACCCCAAGGCGCGGCGTGTGGGAGAGAGTGGATCGGTTCGGCGAAACTGCCCCTCCGGAAGATGAAGTTGATCTCCTTTCCAACGATCAAGACTACTGCTCTGTCCCTGAACCGGCTGCCGTGGATATGTCCGCATCCGCTGCTGAAAGCGTTTCAAATGAAGTACAGGAGCTGAGAAAGGAGCTACAGGAGTTACGTCTCCAGCGAGAGTTTGGACTGCAGCGGTCTGCTGGCCCCGACGCAGACATCCGAATTTACATTTACATTTAGGGCATTTAGCAGACGCTTTTATCCAAAGCGACTTACAATAAGTACATTTGTCATAAGAAGTGCATCAATATATCGCTGTCGGTACAGAAAGGATGTTCATAGAACCTGGCATTTACACAAGGGAAGTCACTTTTTCACAGTCACATTTTTTGTATTAGCCTATGTCATTAGCCTAGTCCCTACGTGACGGGGATATGTGTCAGGCAGGGACATTGTTGGTAAGAAAATAGCTTTACGTTACAGATTAATAGTATTATTATTTCTTAATAGGTCGATGTGAATGATAAATAGCACACAAGTAGTGGCATGTTGAGATGGTGTAATTGGAGTTGGGGATGTCCATGTCTTATCAGAATTTATATACATGAATGTGACCGCACCAATAGTACAGAAACAAACAATATTCATAATACAGATTTGTGTAAAGACTTACAGAGACGTGTTTCCAGTTCAAGTCTACAAAAGTTTATTTTTAAATAGTTGAAAAAAGTCATGTTATTATTCTATGAGATGAAAATAGGAGCACTGAAGCGACAGCGCCAGAATGTGACCGTCTCCAACTCCACCAATGCTGGTCCTAGAACTAAAATACTATTAATAAACAATTGGAAAATGTATGAATTGATAACATTAACACCCTACTTATCTGCATGCAAGTACACACGGCAAACCACCAAACCGCGCCTCCCAAAGATATGGCCCGGACAGGAACACTACTCTAAAAAGAAAGAGCACATAGACCACATTAGGGCATTGGATATCCAGACACATCAGGTCGTCTTACAGGAAGTTGGGGTAGTTATTGAACTGAAGTAGTTACAGATGTAATTATACGTGAAGCCATTGCATTTGTTGTTTGAGCTATAATTTTTTTCTTTTCCTCTCAGAGACAGCTACAGCCCATAGATTTACTCTCTTTTTTCATCACTGGTGATGAATCACAAAGCTTGATCTAAGAGAAAAAGGTAAATCATTAAAAATATAACCTCAGCATCATGGGTGTAAAAACAACTTGGTTCTTATGAAGGTAAGTACCTCAACTGTGTTATATTCTCTCCCTCTTAAAATAAAGATGTTTTTTTTAAAGGGGACTCCAAGAATCACAATTATTCCAATGTACCTGTACTTCTGCTGTGCAAACGACAATAAATAACTTGAATATTGAAAAGTTGTAGACTTTACTGTACTGTAGTCTGTACTCTACACTTAGCTACTGCTTAACTGAACAAACACCACTGAACAGGGATGAACACAGCTTCCTGCCTAGACTCAAACTGTGGTGCCTCGCTCTTCCTCATCGACCTGTAGCGCTGACCTGCGCTGACCTGCGCTGTCAGCTTGTCTTTATTGGACACTGAATGAAATAACACATACAAATCATTAAGCTTCAATTGTACTGGGTTACTCCATCATCACATCTATAACATGTTACTACATGGAAAGAAACGTTAGGTAGCTAAGTAATGTTACTTTTATGTACGCAAAACCGTGGCTATAAATTAAACTATTATTACTCAACACAACAGGCAAACATCAAGGCTGATATAAAACACTGGTTAAGAAATCTCGTTGGAATTTGCTGTTTCTGCATCGTAATACACGTTAGAAAGTGACTGAGTTAACTGACAGACTAGACTTTGACAGTAGCTAGCGTCTGTTAGACGTTGTTTTCTTACCTTCGTAGCTGTGAATATAGGTCACAGCATACAGCCTAAACCCCCTTCTCCAATTTGCTGGTCGGAGTTTTCGTTTCCCTACATAATCGATGTACATCAGTGATGTTTATTGTCGGCAGCTTTTGTAAACACAGGCCGTTTCTCAATTCCTAGCACGCGTACTACAGACTCGATGACTTGCAAGTACGGACTTGGCAAGTCCGTACTTCAAGCACAGACTTGCGAGCACGCGTGTACGTACCTGCAATTGGAACAGCAGCGGACTCGATCACCACCTCTGCTCGTCCGTTAACTGTGCTACGGCCTCATTTAGGCATATATTACTGAACAATATAAACAAATGATATAAAACAAAATCCCAGCCTCTGTCATTTTCAAATAGTATGTAAATATTCTGAATGAATAAAAATTGAAAAGATATGCGTGTCCTGTCATGTGTACAAGCTATACACACACGACTTTATATACAGTAGCCTATATATATTTATATATTATCTTATATTATTATTATTATTATTATTATTATTATTATATTATATAAATATATATATAAGTTAAGAGTAACTTAAAGTGCGTATTGGAAGTTAATGTTTTTAAAAATATTTATACATAACATTCTCTGAAAATTGCCCTTTGAAATTAAAATGCAGGATTTTATCAGTTTAAAAAAGTATGTTAATAAAAAATCCAGTTTTAAAGTGACTATTTTGAGCAAGGCTTCAAAAACCGTTGTTTTTTTATGTGATACGTCAACCCGGTATCACGCCAAGGCGTAAAATAGATACGTCTGTCCACATCGCAAGGCGTGTTCAGGGTCACGCTTTGCCTGACCAAAGCGTCACCCTGAACACGCGTACTTCCTCATTCGAAATGGGGGAATAGTACCAACAGGGGCCGATACGTTCTCCTAGCATTTGGTGAAATTGTTACGTAGCCATATTAATCGTTATTATCTGAATGGGAAATGCAATATTTTAGGACAGATACACCATTAAACGTGTTTCTAATGACATTTCTAGCGAGAAATGTACATTTCCTTGCATAATCTTCAGTCAGTGAATGTGTATGATCTTTATTAATCTTTATTATCTGAATGGGAAATGCAATATTTTAGGATCGATTCACCGTTAAACGTGTTTCTAATAACATTTCTAGCGAGAAATATACTTTTTACTTGCATAATCTTCAGTCAGTGATTGTGTCTGATCTTTAGTTTTATAGTTATTAGGAAGATTTAATCGGCTCGCTCGCATGTTTCAACAACGTCAGGTTGCTGGGGACGCTGCTTTCGCTAAAACTAGCAGCTCACGTGTTTCCTGCGTTTGTGTTATTAAACCGTTACTTTATGTAACTTTTAATGATATTGTAATAACCACAGGCGAGGTATTGAGCGAAGTAAGCTTGATAGCAGGTTTATTGGATTCCACAATCGGACAGGCAGGCACAGCTCCATCGGAAAACTACAACAACCAAAACTCCCGCCCGGAAGGAAACCCCCGGAACCCCCTCTCAGAAGGCCCGCCCCTTCCTCCCAAACCCTGTGACACTGCTACAATATCATCTTGTTAGAAACACGTTTATCTGAGAGCCAACCCAGTCACCAAAAGCATACGTTGACAGTGTACGTTTTCGTGAACACTGGATTACGTCACATTTCAACATAAAATAGCGTGTTAAGCACACATACACGCACACACACACACACACACACACACACACACACACACACACACACACACACACACACACACACACACACACACACACACACACACACACACACACACACACACACACACACACACACACACACACACACAATGCATTTTGCTGCTAAAACAACAACTTGGGCTGCTTCTAGGACATTTTGGGTGGATTTTGAACGGTATGTGGGCAGGACGTTTTTTGCAGGCAGGACCTGGCAACCCTGCGCTGTTGCCCGAGGTGCAGAAATGCTCCGGAACAGATCTGGATCCACCATGGCCAAAATAATTGTCATGAATAGCATGAATAGATTCATGCATTATCATTCAACTTGAACATGTGTTTTTACAGTATAGAGTGGTGGAGGGATGACGTATGTTGGCCAACCCGGAAGTGAGCGTCGACCTGGGTTTCCCTTGACAAAAAGCCAACGGGTTTTTCCATGGGATTTTGGATTATCGCAGAAAAATTAGCATCTTTGAAGCACCTCCACAAAAACTGAAAATAAATAAATAAATAAAAATAACTATGCTCCAAAGAACGAAATGTAAACCAATGCATTCTGAATGGGAGTGTTTCTCATATTTTTCCATGCTACACAGAACGAAATGTAAACCCAAGCAAATAAAGACTTCATGGTCATAATCATTTAAATATCATTATTCTCCTCAGTGTGTAGGGTGGTATTCTATTTTTTTCAACGGGGCTGCATCCAGTCACTTGACCGTCATGGTTGCTATGGTGGTTGCTATCGACCAGCCCCTCTAATCCTTACATGGCTCTAAAAACCACGCGGCAAAGGAGCTGCCGTCAATTGTGTTGTTTTTGTCGTAAACTAGGGTCCGATGGTTAAAAAATAGACAGATATTCCAAGGTATCCTTAAAAGGCAGCTTGGATGTTTTTATTTTCTGCAGTTTAGACTTCTTCTATAACCTATTTTTGAAAGCAAAACACCAAGCTCAATGATTTAACGAGGCAGGGTTATTTGAAACAATTTATTAAATAAACAATTGTGAGAAGTCATTCCTTCTCCTGAGTTTGCTTCCTATTTATGTCTAGTGTACAACCCTACTGTCCACAAGCATCACCCCCCCCTCCCCATATGGATTTGGAGAATTGTTGCCACGTCCCAGTGGTGGAGGTATCATATATATGAAAGAGGGCATTCAATTATACTACAATGATCAATTAGGAGGCCGAAGCCCTAAAGGAAGTGATGCAATAGGTGACTGCAGGTCGACAACATTTAAGTAAGCTGTACTTTGAGGTCTCTTATATATCAAAGGGGGTCTCAAAGGACGCATACGCTTCAACCTGTGGCTCCAGCCCTACAGGAAATGACTCAGCAAGTGCTCCATCTCGTTGCACCTGCACCCAGCGGCTCGCTTGCAAGATTTTGGCCTGAAGTTCTTCCCAGACCTACACCCTAGTCATCCAACACGCATATCTGAGAATCAGGCTTCTCTTTAATAATGACAAAAAGTTACGAGAGAAATACACATTAACTTTTTGTTATCTCATAAGCGGCGTGGTGCCGGCTCCTTTTGACCACATGTGTGTGTGTGTGTGTGTGTGTGTGTGTGTGTGTGTGTGTGTGTGTGTGTGTGTGTGTGTGTGTGTGTGTGTGTGTGTGTGTGTGTGTGTGTGTGTGTGTGTGTGTGTGTGTGCGTGCGTGCGTGTATGTTTGCTTAACACGCAATTTTATGTTGAAATGCGACCATCCACAATCCAGTGTTCACGAAAACGTACACTGTCAACGTATGCTTTTGGCGACTGGGTTGGCTCTCAGATAAACGTGTTTCTAACAAGATGATATTGTAGCAGCGTCACAGGGTTTGGAGGAAGGGGCGGGCCTTCTGAGAGGGGGTTCCGGGGGTTTCCTTCCGGGCGGGAGTTTTGGTTGTTTTAGTTTTCCGGTGGAGCTGTGCCTGCCTGTCCGATTGTGGAATCCAATAAACCTGCTATCAAGCTTACTTCGCTCAATACCTCGCCTGTGGTTATTACAATATCATTAAAAGTTACATAAAGTAACGGTTTAATAACACAAACGCAGGAAACACGTGAGCTGCTAGTTTAGCGAAAGCAGCGTCCCTAGCAACCTGATGTCGTTGAAACATGCGAGCGAGCCGATTAAATCTTCCTAATAACTATAAAACTAAAGATCATACACAATCACTGACTGAAGATTATGCAAGGAAAATGTACATTTCTCGCTAGAAATGTCATTAGAAACACGTTTAATGGTGTATCTGTCCTAAAATATTGCATTTCCCATTCAGATAATAACGATTATTATGGCTCCGTAACAATTTCACCAAATGCTAGGAGAACGTATCGCCCCCTGTTGGTGCTATTCCCCCATTCATTTCGAATGGCGAAGGACGCGTGTTCAGGGTGACGCTTTGGTCAGGCAAAGCGTGACCCTGAACACGCCTTGCGATGTGGACAGACGTATCTATTTTACGCCTTGGCGTGATACCGGGTTGGATACGTCAAACGCGCCATATTACGTAGGAATTGGTAGACGCGGTCGCTGTTGCTGCCTCAGCTCTATGCGTAGTTGTGAGTAGTTACCGCGGTGAGCGGTCTTGTATTTTCCCCCCCTGTGGTTTTTGGGTTTTTCTAATCGACGAGATGAGGTTTTGTATCTGTGGGGGTTGTTCCAACTCCGACCTCCTGTCCGACCATCTCCGATTTCACAGTTTCCCCGATCGGAGAAAGGATGGAGCAGGCTTTCGAGCCTGGGTGCATTTTGTACAGGTGAAGAGAAAGGACTTTTTTTTCGCCTCTGTCACCAAATACACGTTAATTTGCGCGGCTCCTCTGCTGCCTCTTCGTGTGTTTGTTTTGCATTGTCATGAGTGGACCCAGTCTGAGCTGATAACCTGTAATAACCCCGCTGCCTCACACCGCCAGCACGGATCTGGGCTTCCTCCGACAGCCTGCAGACGAGTGGGCATGTCCGTGTAGAACGTCTCCCTCTCTCAACACAACCATCATGGGATCTTGTGATCCCATGATGGTCGCAAGCTAGTGCTGTGCAAACACACACGCCTCCACGCAACCTTTACAGGCTGCTGGGCCAGACGCCTGGAAGTCAAACGGCTGCACTCACTGGAGATGGGCTGGAGACATATGGTCTTGGGGGGTCTAGATCCAGGGGAGACATGCAGGCCTGGGGGGGTCTAGACCAACATGCAGGTCTGGGGGTCCAGACCCAGGGTAGACATGCAGGTCTGGGGCTCTGTGTTCAGTTTGGCTCAGAATGTTAGTTTGCGTTGCCTAGCCGGTTTAGTTATCGTACATGAAATCCCCTGGCACCAACGTGTTTACACACAGGAAACAACGTGTCCCAAGAAGACACAACATGTTCAGCGCAAACCCTCACGTTAGTTGTACTCACTCGTTCTCCAGTAGGGTCATACACACACGTCCTCTTTGACGCCAGGGTTGTTGGCCTTTTCACTGGAGCAGCGCTGAAGGTCCCAGGTGGCCAGGCGTACCACGGCCCGGCCGTCCCGCGGGCCCGGGGCCGGTGCCACGCGGGGCCACAGGGACACCATCTGCGTGGGTCCTCCCGGCGGGAGGTCGAGGTCGTCGCTCCAGAGGCTGAACGAGGTTGGGCTCGGATGGGACCGACCAGTGTAGGTCAGCCCGCCGTTGGTATTGGTGGACGGAGTTCTTCAGCGCTCCACAAACACCTGGATACGGATCTTGTCCAATAGGGAGCAGTTTATGTGATCGACCCAAACCAGGTCCTCGATGCTCTTGAACGGACCGTGTTGGGTCTGATAGGCGACAATGTTCTGGGCGATTTTCTCTGTGATGCCGTGGATGCTCATGAGCTGCGGCGGGGTGGCGGTGTTGATGTTCATGCCGCTGCAGGAGGACATATGCTCCGGGTCTCTCCGCAGGGAGGACGGGGAGTGCTGCGACGAACTGGTCCTACTCGACACGCAGATCTCCACTTTAATAATCTCCAGTTTGGTGGCGCCTATCCCACTCACCAGCGCTAGGTCCTCCACCTTCTTGAAGCCCCCGATGCAGTCCCGGTACTCCACGATGCTCCGCGCCACGGGGCGGTTGACCCCGGGCAGGGTCATGAGCTCTTCCTCCGTGGCCGTGTTGATGTTCAGCCGCTCCTGGTTCACCATAATTCTCCTGACACCACAACTCTATCTCCCTCCTATTGCCATGGTGTCTCCCCCTATTAGGTGGTTGCTGTTCTCCCTCACGGCTAGCTGGCTCAAAATTGTACGGAAGTGGTCCGAAACTGTTATCCATTGTAGTTATGTTGCCTATGTAGTCTATGATGATTAGAACGTCCGTCTACCAATTCCTACGTCACGCTCGAAAACGAGCGTTTTAGATGCGGAAGTAAAATTGTATCACAAAAACGGCTCAAGATGCCACTTGTAGTGTAGATTTATTAATAAAAACTAAAAAATCGTGTATTCGATTTTCCACATAGCCTGCATTAATAGTCATTTTGTAGTTTTTATAGTTTTTATAGCTTTTTATAGCTGCTAGGCGTAAAGAGTTCACCGTTCAAAGCGGGATGTTTATTGCGGGGGAGGAGCCACGGCGGCAGTCGTGATCGTCATTTCCGGTAAGTGCACCACAGAGTACTCGATTTGGACAGCACTCACATCTAAAGAAATTAGCGTACTCAAGTGAGCACGGATAGTGCAGATAGTGTACTTCCTTAAGTATACTCATGGAAGTACGGGTATTGGAACACGGCAAGGGTGTAGAACGTCGCCATATTTAACCGGAAGCTGTGAAGCTATATTACGGCGAATCAGGAAGTGCTTGTGCAAGTAGCCTATTCTTTTTTGCTGGAGAAGGAGGGGTGTGCAGCTGAAATGAGTCGTAGTGAAACAAATGTTGCTTCGACCTGGAATCCGAGATGGCCCAATTCAGTGCTCCGTTAACGTGTCCGATTTTGGTTCAGCTGCTGCTCAATAACTCTCACGGTCCTCTGCTTGCGATCATTGTGATTCACCATATATTGATCCATTTATTCAAGAGATCCAAAGACAAAGAACAGGTGCATTACGGTATCATTTTATATTATTATTAATAGTCTAATTAACATATCAGTAGCGTTGGTATTATTTTTTTCATTTGCTTGTTTAGCTATGTATGACAGTTAACAATGTTGGTGTATTACAATGTGTGTAGGCCACTCCAACTTTGTTGCTGATTGAAATGTAACCATTTATTTGTACATAAGTTATTGACTGGATTTTTCGTAAATAGTTAGTTGGAAGGAATCTGTTTCTTAAGCAGTGTGACACTTGGAGCGTGCATGACGGAGCACAAGTTGGCACAAAGCACTCAAAATGATGGGGCTGGCACCATCATATCTGTCTTATTTATTGCACCCACACATAATAGGTCCATGATACCATGTGGGGTCATTTCAGACTCCTTTGCTTCCTAACACCTAACATCAATATATACACAGACCCATCAGCTGGTGTACCCTGGGTACACCAGCTGATGGGTCTGTGTTTGGGCATTTGATTCTCGTTTCAGAAACAGAAATATTTAAAAAGTGGTAATTATGATTTCTGTTTTAACATTCAAAAAGGTAGGCCTATATACAAGGTGCTTTTCTTCTAAAGTCAAAAAGGGCCAAACTAATCTAAAATAATAATTATTAAACATATAGAGAATCATCGGGGGATTAGTAACCTGTACTTCCATGGTCGGTAAACAGTGCGACTGCGATCGCTCAGACCTCTCGCTTTTGATGCTACAATTCCAACAATGCTAAAAAAAAAAAAAAATTCTGCATCCGGTACGTCATGAAGTAGGCCGTGGCTAGGGACCCATGATGCGGAAGCATATCTCTCCTTGATGTTGCCCTGCGCCATTGAGCAGTTTACATAGGAATGAATGGGCGCCATTTTGGAATCTGTTGTCCATTTTATAATATGTCCATGGTCTATCTGCAGCCGGAGCCACTTGCCAAACAAGCCCATTGTTTGGCAAGTGGCTTAATAATTAAAGCTAAACTCAGTTAGTAATGGGCATACATTTAAATGTACAAAAATTACAGAGGTCACTGATTGGATGTGCTGTTCACAAAGAAATGCACTATTAAACTATGCCTTGTGCTCCGTTATGCAAGTCTATAATTGATCAATGTCTTTTTGCAGTTTTGAGTGCTTTGTGCCAACTTGTGCTCCGTCATGCAAGCTCCAAGTGTCACACTGCTTAAGAAACAGATTCCTTCCAACTAACTATTTACGAAAAATGCAATCAATAACTTATGTACGAATAAATGGTTACATTTCAACCAGCAACGAAGTTGGACTGGCCTAAACACATAAATAATTGTAATACACCAACATTGTTAACAGTCATACTACATAGCTAAACAAGCAAAATACCAACGCTACTGAAATGTTAATTAGACTATTAACAATAATATAAAATGATACCGTAATGCACCGGTTCTTTGTCTTTGGATCTTTCGCATAAATGGATCAATATATGGTGAATCACAATGATCGCAAGCAGAGGGCCGTGAGAGTTATTGCGCAGCAGCTGAACCAGTCTAAAAATCGGACGCGTTAATGGAGCACTGAACTAGGCCCTCTCGGATGCCAGGTCGAAACAACATTTGTTTCACTATGACTCCTTTCAGCTGCACACCCCTCCTTCTCCAGAAAAAAATAATTAGAGAAAACGGCTAATAAAACGCTTGAGGTGGCGTTTTGAAAAGAAAAAACTTAAATTTTTTTAGGACATGGCATAAAGATAATTATGAGCCTTTGATTGATATCCAGACATTTTTTGCGGGGACACATTCCTGTTCCCCACTTGTATTGGAGTGAACGGAGATATCTACTTCTGGGCCCCTTGAATCGAGCGACCCATCCACAGCCCGCTTAAACAGCTGCAATACCAGGCTTGGCTGCTGAGCACTGGTGGATTGCGGAAGTATGCACTGGTCCTGGGGGCTTGCTATAGGTCCCAGCACCTCTGTGTTTTGGTGCGCCCCTCTAATTTACCCGTGTAGAGCGTTGCTTCGCATTAGTTCCGTAAAATCAGTAATATCATAATTGTTTTAATTGGTCAGCATGGGGGGGGGGGGGTAGGGACATGTTTAAAGGGGCAGGGCCCCCCGTAGGCCCCCTTGTAGAACCGCCATTTGTAAAACTAAAGCCCTCCACCTGCTAACTTGACCCTATCCCCACCACCAAGGTCTAAGTGTTAGCGATTGTAAATAACTCCCTACTGTATTTTCCCCATGCCACTGAAAACTATTATTGTGAAACCTCTCCTTTAGAAAAGTTACCTGGATTCTTCAGCGCTACACAATTTTAGGTAAATTGCAAACCTTGTTTTTTAAGTAAAATCCTTGAGAAACTAGTATACAAACAGCTCAATGATTATTTACATCACAACTGTATTTGAGAAGTTTCAATCCGGTTTTCGTCCTCACCACAGCATTGAGACAGCGCTAGTTAAAGTTGTTAATGACCTAAGAATGAACATGGATGACAAGAAACTCAAAATATTAGTACTTTTAGACTTAAAGGAACACACTAAAGGAACTTTTAGACTTAAAGGAACACTCGAAACTAGGGGGAACACCCCTAGTTTCGAACACTCATTGTTAGAAACTAGGGGTGTAACGATTCATGCGATGCATCGATGAATCGATTGTCAGTCCTACCGATTCAACTAAATCGATCTGCTAAAATAAATAAAGAATGAATCGCTTTGGCTTCACCAATAATCGATATAAATGCTTTAAATCGTATGAATCGATTATGATTAATGTTTTAAGACTTACGGCCTGATTCCACCGGACGCGTTACGGCAACGTTACGGCAGCGGCACGTCTTGGCCGCGGTCACCGCAGCAGATAGGTTCCACTCTAATCAATGAGACCATTTCCACCGGGCGCGGCTGCAGAACGTCTCAGCAGCGTCCCAGGAGCGGCGTGCCGCGCCGCAGCGCTATCATTCCGTAGCATTCCTATTTTTGCCGCGAGCCGCTGCTGAACCGCGTCAATTTCAACAGAGCAGATCGATCAGGGCAGGAAGTGAAAAAGTAAAAGCCATAGAGCATTCCGCTCAATTTTCAAAATAAAACACAATAAATAAAACACCAACATTATTACGTCATGACTGGTGGCACCAGGTCAGCAGTCAATCAATCAAAGGGTCTCAAATCATCCTTTTTATAAGAACAATGTCAGAAAGGACAAAGCCTGGCATTTAATTGCAGTAGTTTTGGGAGTGGAAGGTGAGTACATTAGGTTTAGGATTATCGCGGGATCTCGTGATCTCGCGTGAATACGGCTGGCTCGCAAGGCAGCGTTGCGCTGCCGTAACGCGCCCGGTGGAAATGCAAGTGTGGCAAAATGGAGAGAAGGGGGGGGAAATTGCTCGACAACGCCACCTGGGGAATTGCACCCCAGGAAATACAACCTTGGCCCTGTACTTTGGCCAACCAGAGGTCACACAGATTCGTTGCACGTTTGGTATGAAGGACGAGAGACGGACTTACAAAAGATGTAATTTTATTTATCTACGGTAAGCAGAATTAAAAGAGCTCAGGGACCTCAACAACCAATGAAGTGTCAAGTCAAAGTAGAAATAAATACAACAGGCACAGAGCTAGGCGGTAGCGAGGCGGTCAGACTAAATAAACTCAAAACCACAAAAGAATCACTACAAACCAAATCAAAGCCTGCCGCCCGCTACACCAGCTCCTGTCCTGGAAACACAAGAAAGAAACACAGAATTACACTACTGTTGTGGCGAAACACTCAGGTTGTTACGACAATCATTTAAAACAGAGGACTATAATAAAACACACACATACACAAACCCAACAGCTATGTTAAACTAAACAGAAAATAATCCGTTGAACCCCAAAGCAATAGATCAGAAATAATAAGAAAATATTGATATGCTTAACCCCAAATGGGTCAACAAAACGCAACACAAAAATATATGTATGCATAGGATTTAACCCAAACAAATAAACTAAAGAACACAAACACAAAAAGATGAAAGGAAAAGCAGACAATTAACCAAACCGATAGGAATTGTGGTGGGACTGAAAACTTAGCGCTGCGTGGGAATGCAACCGCCACATCGGACTGTGTGGAAAAAGGCAACGGTGCCGGAGCAGCCGAAGATGATGAAGACGACGGAGTGGATGGAGAAGACGAAGCGGCTGGCGAAGACAGAGTGGCCGCCCCAGGACCGGAGGCCGTGGATGGTTTACGTTTGGGGATCGCCAGGTGTAGGCTACGTCAAAGAGCCGTGCAGGGCAGCTTCACCAGAGCACAGGAGGAGGAAGAAAAGCAAAAGCACCGCTGCGGCTCCAACAGCTACAGCAGGACAGAGAGCAGACGGCTAAGCACAAAGCTAACACAACCAGCAGGTTAACAAAAGAGCACGCTTACCCGAACGAAGAGAGCTTTACGCCCCCGAAACTGATCACCGGCTGCGGCAACATTACAGAGCGGATGCCACACTCCCCTCACTCTTCACAATGCCGCCCCCGAACAACACGGCCACAACGCTGGAAAGTTACAAAAACACTCGCGATCACTGGGCACCTGCTTGTCATCATAAAGTTGCACGAAAGTAGCGTCATGCCTACTCACCTTCAAGTGACTGAAGCACGCCACACCAACCGACAACAAACCAACACTAACAGACGCCACACCGAGTCCTCGCCACGAGTGCCAGGCAGCAGTGTGAGCGCCAGAGAAGGCGCAGCACTTATACAGGTGAAACCACTCTGCAATCTGCCCACCAGAAATCACCTGAGTGGAGGAGGAGCAACACTCAACCTGCCACATTCCACCCCCACTCTCTGCGTCGTCGCCCCGACGGCAGACTATTTGTTAACCAAACCACCTAGGACCAAGGCCTAAACAGAACAGACTGTGCATTTACCACAGGACCTGCCAATTCAAGTACCCCATTACCCCTGATGCCCACCGGTTGGGGAAGACGATGAAGGTTGGAATGTTGACCGGCGGTGGAACGGCCAGTACGACGCCGAGTTGGCTGAGAAGAGCTAGGCTGACCACTAGAGGGCGGAGCCACAGAATGAACACGCTCTGGCTCCGCATTTGGGCCTGGACCTGGGTCAGGCCCAGCGCCTGCTGGAGTCATAGTAACAGGTCCCGTAGGGCAAGATCGAGCTAGTGCCTCAATGGCGGAAGGTGCAGAACTGTCACGGGCCAGCAGCCATAGTTCCCCATCTTCAGGTGAGTCAAGGAAACCTATGGGCGCCATCGGAGCGGGTGGAGGAAGCACCCTGGGAGGGCATGCACTGGACACAACCTGAGCCTTCAGCATATTCCGATGCACCTGCCGAGCCTTGTGGAGCTCCTCAGCAGGAGCAATGGTGTAAACTGCTCCACTGCCGGATGGGGCTTTCAGCACCTGGTAGAGCACTGGGCTCCACTTATCGTGAAGCTTGTGTCGACCCCTGACACCAAGGTCTCGGAGATAGACCAGCCAGCCCACCTGCAAAGGGGCCTCTCGAACATGCCGATCATGTCGTTCCTTCCGTTGACCTGCAGCGGCCAACAACCTACCACGAGCATTCTCAAATGCCACTCTGAGCCTTGCCTGATGCTCGGTCATCCAGTTCTGTACGTCCCCTGGCTCAGGGTCCTGGACCCGGCCCAAAAGAAAGTCCACAGGGAGCCTGGGCTCTCGACCAAACATCAGGAAGAAAGGTGACTCCCCTGTACTTTGATGTGGCGTAGTGTTATAACAAAACAACACATGGGGAAGACAAGAAACCCAATCCCGCTTCCGGGAGACTGGCAAGGTTCGCAATAAGTCATGGAGCGTCCGATTAAAGCGTTCGACCTGTCCGTTGCCGGCTGGGTGGTAAGGAGTGGTTCGCGATTTGTCAACCTCGTACAAGCGGCAGAGCTGGTGGATCAAGGAACTCTCAAAGCTCCGACCCTGGTCGGAGTGAATGCGGCTTGGAACGCCGAACTGGAAAAACCATTCGGTCAGCAAGACCTGGGCAACCGTCACAGCACGCTGGTCCCGGGTTGGGACTGCCACAGTGTATTTACTAAACACATCGGTCATCACTAAAACGTTCTCCAACCCGTTCTGTGATGGTTCTAGCAATGTAAAGTCGATGGCGACAATCTCGTTCGGCCGGGACGCTAGCACGTGACCCATAAAGCTGTGGGGCACCGACCCTGAATCTTTGGCAACTTGGCAGCGTTCGCAGGTCTGGACCCACTCCTTGATGTCAGCAGACATTCTCGGCCAGTAACAGCGCTGTCGTACCAGTTCTGTGGTGCGCTCGATACCTTGGTGACCATGGTCTTGATGCAACTGGGTCAGGGTCTCCTTCTTAAGGACAGCAGGCAAAACAAGCTGGAAACACCCTTCCCCCCCATCTGAACGGAAAGCCCGGCGGTACAGTACACCACCTTGTTCGACCAAACGGTCCCATTCTCTCAGGAGCGTCAAAGCTAAGGCAGGGAGTTGTTGCCTCTCCTCTTGAGTCGGTTTAACCCGCCTCCGCCAAAAGCGCAGAAAGTTGTCACCCAAGAGAGAATCTGCCTCCTGTAAGGAACGAAGGTCAGATGGAGAATGGCCCCGGAAGACAGACACCGCGGCCTGGGCTGCAGGTGCCAATGGAGCCGAGACTGAAGCTGACTGGGGGAGCAGTGGGATCGAAGTGCCAGGTAGCACCCGTTCAGCCAGACTGGACCCTGACAGATACTGCCGGGAGAGGGCATCAGCATTCCTATTGGCGCGTCCTGAACGATACTTGATCTCAAAATCAAAGACAGCCAATTGGGAGGCCCACCGCTGTTCTACGGCCCCCAACTTGGCAGAATTTAGGTAACTCAACGGGTTGTTGTCCGTGAAGACCACACTTTTATGCCCCAACAAATACTCCCGGAACTTCTCTCCCATCGCCCACTTGAGTGCAAGGAACTCCAGTTTCATCGAACTGTAATTTTCCATGTTGCGCTCCGTGGGTCGAAGCCCTCTGCTTGCGTACGCCACTGGCCGAACACCATCGTCAGTCTCCTGTGAAAGGACAGCTCCCAGGCCACTGTGACTTGCATCGATTTCCAAGATAAACGGGCGTGCAAAATCTGCATAGGCCAGCACTGGGGCCGAGACCAACTTCGCCTTCAAAGCTTCAAAGCTTTGCTCACACTGGGGTGTCCATGCAGAGCCAAAATCCCGCCCAGAGCCTCGCTTGGACCGGGTACCTGCATGCTCTGCCACCAACTTATGCAGGGGGCCTGCCAGCTTAGCGAACCCCTCCACGAACCGCCTGTAGTAGCTGGCGAACCCCAAGAACGAGCGCAGCTCTGACACATGGCAGGGCCGCTGCCATTCTGCCACCGCCTCAATCTTGGCAGGGTCCGTGGAAACGCCTCGGCTCGAGATAATGTGCCCCAGGTAACGGACCTCCCTTTTGAAAAAGGCACACTTCTCAAGTTTGACCTTCAAGCCTTCCCTCTGAAGCCGACTAAGGACCACCTCCAGTCGCTGCAAGTGTTGAGAGACAGAAGATGAAAATACAACAATATCGTCCAAGTACAAGAGCAAGGATTGACACTGTTGATCCCCAAACATCCTTTGCATTAATCTCTGAAAGGTGCTTGGGGCGTTGCACAAGCCGAATGGCATACGGTTAAACTCGAAGAGACCGAAAGGTGTACAAAAGGCTGTCTTCGACTTGTCCTGCTCTGTGACGGGGACCTGGTTGTACCCACTCGCTAAATCGAGGGTGGTGAACCAGCGAGCTCCAACAAGGGAGTCAAGGCTTTCCTCGATGCGAGGTAAGGGAAATGCGTCCTTCCGTGTCTTGCGATTAAGCAGGCGGTAGTCAACACACATCCGGAGACTACCATCCTTTTTACGGACCAGGACAATGGGGGAAGCAAAAGGGCTATTGCTTTCCCGGATCACCTTAGCTTCGAGTAACTGGTCAATGTGAGCCTTCACCTCCTCGTACTCCGAAGGTGGTATCCGTCGGTACCGCTGTCTCACCGGAATCTCGTCCAGCAAGGGAATCTCGTAAGAGATAAGGTTGGTACAACCCAAGTCACCGTCGTGAGTCGAGAAAATTGTCTGGTATTTCTGCAGCAGAGCATGCACCTCACTCTGCTCTTGCTCGGTTAAAGCGGACAGGTCCCCAGCTTGTACCCCACCCGTTGTTGTGCCAGCAGCTGCATGGGATGAAACTGAGGCTGTAGTGAGCTTCACCTCAGTTACGCCAGCTGGTAGACTGACAACCTGCGCACTACTTAAAGCGCCAAGACCAACACGTGGGTAGAGAAGGACATCAGTCGTCCCCACATTGACCACTGGGACGTAAACTGTACCACGGGTAACCTGGACCACACAAGGAAAAGTCAGCAGCCCTGCTGGCAGGCCAGACTCTGTTGGTTCAAACAGCGCAGCCTGACCAGCCCGCTGCTCTGCACAGGTAGTTGCCACAAGCTTCAGTACTCCACCAGGTATTCGTATTGCCCGTCTCCCACGAACCCGGGCGGAACCAGTGATGTTTCTCTGATGTTCTGTGGTGGCCTGATGGCACCGTTGCAAGGCTTCAAGGACTGGGCCTGGGGCTTGAACCACCGACGGCACATTGAAGAGGGCGGGGCCATACATGGCAAAGAGTTCACGATAGCATCGACGAATGATGTTGCTCCCCAAGATCCCCGGGGAAGCAGATGCAGCATCAGGAGGGTCTCTCACCACCAGAATCCCACAACCAGGGACCACTTTTCCACACAAGGTCACATCCAGCTCCAAGTAACCGATGTACGGGATACAAAGACCATTAGCTGCCCGCAATTGCAGCCAATTACAAGACCGAAGGCGCTCCTGGCCCCATGATGAAAAATGTTCTACAAAGAAACTTTCAGGGATCGTAGACACCATGGAACCACTATCTAACAAGCATGAAACCTTGACCCCACCCATCAAGACATCAATATAGGGACACGGTGCCATTATCCGATCAATGAGGTCAGGTTGCGAGCCTCTAGCCTCCCCAACTGAGCTTTGGCTCCGCAGCTCAGTGGGCGTCAGTTTTCCGGCTGAAATGCAGGGCGGGAAAATCCAGCCCCAGTAGTAGGTCGACCAGTCAAAGAACCAGCACGGGGACGAGGGGGGACTCGCTCCCCATCACAATCACTGGCATAATGACCTGGCTGTTGACATCTTCTGCAGATCAAAGGCCCATTGCGAGGGGGCCGAGGTGGAAAAGGACGATCCTGCAAAGAAGCCATGGTCTGGGCCAGTTGGTCAAGCTGTCCTTGTTGACGTTTCAAGAGAGCCTTCACTTCGCTCAACTCTGAGTCATGGGGTGAGACAAGAGGGGCGGGGCGAGAACTACCCTGCACTCCATACTGTAAACCGTGGGCCAAAGGAAGAGAGTGGCTACGTTCCCTAACACCCCTTGGAGAGCCCTCCCTCTCCCATCTAATGGCCTCTCCACGTGTGTCAAGCAGAGAAGCAGTTGGGTCGCGACGAATTAACTGCTTCAATTCCCTGCGAAGGGCACCATCAAGCACATGCTCCACGAACTGGTCGCGAAGAAGGATTCCTGCATTAGGCAGAGCATCAGGTGCTGACTGCTTGACACACTCCATCAGGGCCATCAGAGCCAAGGAAAACTCTAACAATGTCTCCCCGTCCTGCTGCTTCCTGGAGAAGAAGGATTGCTGCAGGGTCACATATGAATGTACACAGCCATAAAGCTCAGTCAAGATGGTCAAAACCTCGTCAGGATCCTCCCTCTCCACACGGGGGCGATACTTTATCTCTTCTCTGGCCTCCCCTTCTAGGTGGTCAAAGATGAAGAAAGCCTGATCACGAACAGACAGGTGGCGGGCACGCATACACGCCTGTAGCTCCTCTTTCCACTCAGCTAAGCCTATACCTGTTCTGCCATTGAACATGGGACATCTACGATCTCTAGGTATGACAACCAGCCGTTCAGTGACCCTGGAGCTGGCACCAGCAGCCGGAGCAACAGGAGCGGGGTCAGCCCTACTGGGACCGGCCTGGGAAGCATCTCTCGCTCGAGACAGCTGCTCGTTATCTGTTCTAAGCTGTGCCACTAGCTCTCTGAGCTGCTGCAGTTCCTCCTCCATAGCAACCGCAGAAACCACACTCACCAACTCAAAAATGGAGACCGGATTTTACCAACTGGCAAAAAGGAAAGAAAGAAACAAAAGATATGCTGCCGCTCCGTCTTCACCACTGCCTCAACACACCACCACTTAATCCAACAAAAGCAAAAAGGGAAAGAAAAATAAATAAATAAATAAAACTCAAACTAATAACACAATTGAAAGTCACGTCTCTGTCCTCCAACAGTGCATCCTGCCGACAACGCCACTTGTGGCAAAATGGAGAGAAGGGGGGGGAAATTGCTCGACAACGCCACCTGGGGAATTGCACCCCAGGAAATACAACCTTGGCCCTGTACTTTGGCCAACCAGAGGTCACACAGATTCGTTGCACGTTTGGTATGAAGGACGAGAGACGGACTTACAAAAGATGTAATTTTATTTATCTACGGTAAGCAGAATTAAAAGAGCTCAGGGACCTCAACAACCAATGAAGTGTCAAGTCAAAGTAGAAATAAATACAACAGGCACAGAGCTAGGCGGTAGCGAGGCGGTCAGACTAAATAAACTCAAAACCACAAAAGAATCACTACAAACCAAATCAAAGCCTGCCGCCCGCTACACCAGCTCCTGTCCTGGAAACACAAGAAAGAAACACAGAATTACACTACTGTTGTGGCGAAACACTCAGGTTGTTACGACAATCATTTAAAACAGAGGACTATAATAAAACACACACATACACAAACCCAACAGCTATGTTAAACTAAACAGAAAATAATCCGTTGAACCCCAAAGCAATAGATCAGAAATAATAAGAAAATATTGATATGCTTAACCCCAAATGGGTCAACAAAACGCAACACAAAAATATATGTATGCATAGGATTTAACCCAAACAAATAAACTAAAGAACACAAACACAAAAAGATGAAAGGAAAAGCAGACAATTAACCAAACCGATAGGAATTGTGGTGGGACTGAAAACTTAGCGCTGCGTGGGAATGCAACCGCCACATCGGACTGTGTGGAAAAAGGCAACGGTGCCGGAGCAGCCGAAGATGATGAAGACGACGGAGTGGATGGAGAAGACGAAGCGGCTGGCGAAGACAGAGTGGCCGCCCCAGGACCGGAGGCCGTGGATGGTTTACGTTTGGGGATCGCCAGGTGTAGGCTACGTCAAAGAGCCGTGCAGGGCAGCTTCACCAGAGCACAGGAGGAGGAAGAAAAGCAAAAGCACCGCTGCGGCTCCAACAGCTACAGCAGGACAGAGAGCAGACGGCTAAGCACAAAGCTAACACAACCAGCAGGTTAACAAAAGAGCACACTTACCCGAACGAAGAGAGCTTTACGCCCCCGAAACTGATCACCGGCTGCGGCAACAGTACAGAGCGGATGCCACACTCCCCTCACTCTTCACAATGCCGCCCCCGAACAACACGGCCACAACGCTGGAAAGTTACAAAAACACTCGCGATCACTGGGCACCTGCTTGTCATCATAAAGTTGCACGAAAGTAGCGTCATGCCTACTCACCTTCAAGTGACTGAAGCACGCCACACCAACCGACAACAAACCAACACTAACAGACGCCACACCGAGTCCTCGCCACGAGTGCCAGGCAGCAGTGTGAGCGCCAGAGAAGGCGCAGCACTTATACAGGTGAAACCACTCTGCAATCTGCCCACCAGAAATCACCTGAGTGGAGGAGGAGCAACACTCAACCTGCCACACAAGCAGGGCAAAGTCGCGGCCAAGACGTGCCGCAGCCGTAACGTTGCCGTAACGCGTCCGGTGGAATCCCGGTGTTAGTTTACACGTTTATTTTGTGAAGCGCAGCTCGGTAATCCGTAACTCTGTCATCAGCTAGTCAGCTTACAAGGAAGTCCCACGAGAGTTTTTTTTCTCCCTCACCCTCTACTGGTGCATTTCAAACATGGCAGAGAGCGGCAGCGAGATTGTTAATGCACCAGCAAACTTGAAATCCAAAGTGTGGAAGCATTTTGGCTTCGCAAAGAATAATGGTAAAATTGACAAGGGGAGTGTGACGGGGCGCATAGCTTCCGTCAATGTTGCCTGTGTGTGTTTGTCTTGTTTGACTATGCATTCCGTTACCTTCCTACTGTTTTAAAATCATTTATCAACCATGTCATTTATCATGCGCGCTACGGCAGTTTAATACAATCTTGCAAGTACCATCATTACAACGTTCTGTTTAATATCATTTACCATTAACGTCACCTGTTCTGTTGCAATAACCATTCAAACAAGTATGTCGTTGTCAAATTCCAGGTTTGTTTATTTAGTTTAAAAGTTACATGTTAACACAGCGTAAATGTTCGTCTTATCAGCGTCTGTCTAGACTTTGTATTAGGGAATGTGTGCCGCGTCAACAGGGTTTAAATTAACGTCATAACTTCCGGGTAAACCGGAAGTGACCCCGAGTTTTTGTAATTATGTTTATTGCAGTTTTTGTATATTTTGGCTATGCCAAAATCTAGCAATAATATAAAGGTCCAGTATGCTTAAATTCGAATTGATGTTTTTGTGACTCTCAAGCCCATTCAGTTTGTTTAGTGAAAAGTATTTTTCTTTTTGTTGATTTTTTCGTTTTATTTTTATTGCCTTATGGGCTTTAAATTGGGAAAATAAAAGATCCCATCTTTTTCCAAACTTCTCGTCGGCTCCTGAGTGATTTTCCACCTAGTTCAAGACGCTCCAACACATCTACCCATGACAGGGTGTCACATTATTGCATGTTTATTCCACGGATATAGAATTTTGGTTAAAAGTTACTGAATCGAATCGTGGTTTACAGAATCGAATCGAATCGTTCCAAAAAAAAAAAATTGTCCTTGAATCGAATCGCCAACTACTGAATCGTTAATCGAATCGAATCGTCTGAAGCCAAAGATTCACACCCCTATTAGAAACCCATTCATACTTTTGAATGGTCATGCAACACTCTGTATTTACCACTTACACTTCCTTCCGGCAATGACGCAAAAATCGTTGTTTTGCGTCATTGCCAGAAGGAAATAAAAGAGGGGGGATTTTTATTGAGACTACAAGCACCTAGTCCCCCCCCTTTCAAACCTGCCCATAGGGGGTGGGACCCATTGGCTAAAATAGTTATGAGTCCCGAGGAACGTGACAATGTAGCTATCTGAAAGTAGCCGATCTTATTGCCAGATCACAGGCTACGTTACGTTAGCTTGAAGTCTGTGTAATGCTGTAGGCTATAGGCTACCCAAGGCATAATTTATCTTGCTTTGCTAATGTTGTTCTCTTTCTTTCTTAGACAGTATCAGCTTCCTCTGTTGTCCAGGCCATCAGAGCTCATTACCCAGCACAAGACGGGCAGTACCATGGCTACCAGGAGACAGTAGATGCTCAAGATGAGCTGTGACTATTTTGACTCTAGCAAACGCACACTACACGTTTTTTTTTGTATGTAATTTTTTTATGCTGACAAGTAATATAAAAATGATGCGTTTGAAAAAACGACGGCAGAAGTCTTAACTAGTCAACGTATCACAGGGATATGTTTACACAAAGTTTGCTCGCGCTAATGTAGCCGGTCTGGCTCTGCGTTGTGTGTTGTGAAATGGAGTAGGACACAGAGACTTGGGCCCTTTCCCATTTCTTTGCTACATAGAAAATCTCAACCCTAGCCCTCGCTGTTGCGCGTTCACGCACCGTGGAGTCTTCTTCTTCTTCTTTTTGGTTTTATTGGCAAACAAACATGTGCATTACCGCCACCTACTGGTTTCTTTATGCGTCTTTATTTACTATTGTAACCCTGAGTTACCCGGATTTCATATTTTCTTTATAATAATAATAATAATAATAAATTGTATTTATAATGCACTTTATATTCAAGAATCTCAAAGTGCTTCAGAGAAAAAAATACCAAAAAACTATTAAAAAGGGGGAACCTCAAAGAAAGTTTAGCTAAATGCTCTTTTAAAGAGATGGGTTTTGAGGTTCCGTTTAAAAAGAGCTGTAGTCTGTGGAGCCCTCAGGTGGTCAGGGAGGGCGTTCCATAGTCTAGGGGCAGCAGCAGAAAAGGCCCGATCACCCATGGTGCACAGCTTCGTATGTCGGGTTTGGAGGGTGTGAGTGGATCCTGAACGGAGTGTACGTGAGTTTGTCGGGGGGGTGAGGAGTTCCTGAAGGTAGAGGGGGGCAAGTCCGTGAAGGCACTGGTGGGTGAGGAGGGAGACCTTGTACTCAATTCTGAGTGAGACAGGGAGCCAGTGCAGTGATTTCAGGATGGGGGTGATGTGGTCATGCTTGCGCACCCTCATCAGGACCCTGGCAGCACTGTTTTGAATGTATTGGAGCCTCTGGATGCTCTTGCCAGGGATCCCAATGAGGAGTGCATTGCAGTAGTCCAACCTGGAGGAGACAAAGGCATGGACGAGCTTCTCTGCATCAGCCAGGGTGAGTGATTGGCGGAGTTTGGCGATGTTCCTGAGGTGGTATAAAGCTGTCTTACAGAGGTGTTTGATGTGGGTGTCAAAATTAAGTTGTGGGTCCATTTTAACACCGAGGTTGGAGACGGATGTGGAAAGGGGGATGTTTTTGCCAGAGAAGGTGATATTGGTGATGGTGGGGGAGCGGAGCTGATGTGGCGTGCCAATAAGGATGGCTTCCGTTTTATGGCTGTTAAGTTGTAGGAAGTTGAGCTTCATCCATGCCTCTATCTCCTCCAGGCAGGTGGTCAGTGTGGATGTTGGCAGAGGAGCAGAAGAAGTGGGGGTTGTCCTGATGTAGAGCTGTGTATCATCAGCATAGCAGTGGTAAGACAAGCCATGCCTGCTAATGACACTACCCAGGGGGAGCATGTACAGTGAGAACAGTGTGGGGCCCAACACCGAGCCCTGGGGGACACCGCAGGTGACGTTGTTGGTGTGTGATTTTGCTTTGCCCAGGGCAACGTGCTCAGTTCTGTCAGTGAGGTACGAGGTGAACCAGTTCTTTACATTTCCTGATAGTCCAATGGTGTATTGCAGGCGGTGAAGGAGAATATTGTGGTCAACCGTATCAAAAGCAGCTGTTAAGTCCAGGAGGATGAGGAGAGATGGGGAGCCGGTGTCTGCTGCCATCAGGAGGTCATTTGTGACCCTGACCAAGGCTGTTTCTGTACTGTGGCCATAGCGGAAACCAGACTGGAATTTTTCAAACAAGTGATGTTGTATGAGGTGATCCTGGAGTTGTGCTGCAACTGTTTTTTCCAGAACTTTTGACAGAAATGGGAGATTTGAGATGGGCCTGTAGTTGGAGAGGACTTCTGGATCAAGGGTAGGTTTTTTTAATGTTGGTCTGATGACAGCAGTTTTTAATGCAGATGGGATATGGCCGGCCAGGAGGGAGTGGTTAATGATATTGGTGATGAGTGGAGAGACAGCAGAGATGTTGGCCTTCAGCAGAGCTGTAGGGAAGGGGTCTAGTGCACAGGTGGATGGCTTCATTTTCCTGATGACGTCCTCCACCTCTTCCTTTGTGATGCTGGAGAAGGAGCAGAGGGTCTGGACAGAGTCAATCGGTGGGTCAGCAGTTTGAAGGGGCAGGGCAGTAGTGATGGAGAGGTGTGAGCGGATGTTATTCACTTTTTGTTTAAAAAAGTTGATGTGCATGTTGCACCTCTCCGTGGTGACATCAGATTGGGATGGTAAAGGGGGTTTGAGAAGGTGATGAACAGTTGAAAAGAGCTGTTTGGAGTTACCAGGGCTATTGTTGATTATTGCGGAATAGAACCTGGACCGTGCATTATTCAGGGCTTCAGCATATGCCCTCCCGTGTTCCCTGTATGCCTGTTTGTGAACGGTCAGACCAGAGGCCTTGAGTCGCCGCTCAAGGACACGCCCAGCAGCCTTCATTGTACGTAGTTCACTGGTGTACCAGGGTGCGGAGCGCGAGAAGGAGACTGACCTCGATGTTAAGGGGGCGTGGAGATCCAGGAGACTGCTCAGGGACTGGTTGTATAAGTCCACTGAGTCAGCAAGAGAGAGGGAGTCAGTTGAGCCAGAGGAGAGATGTTGAAGGTCCAGGGCCAGGGCATCCATGTTGATATTTTTCACATTCCTGAAGTGGATCTGCCGCTTTGGTTTGGCGTGGGAGGAAGGAAAAGGAAAAAACATTTATCAAATGTGTTTCTTTTAGATATCCAAATACGTGCCTATAGCATCTATCTCCTGACATCTTCCTTAATATATTCATCAACTCATATCTTTCTTTAATTTCTGCCAACTTATCCTGCATTTGTCGTCTCTCTACTTCATACTTCCTACAGCTGTTCATTACATGATCTACAGTTTCCTGCTCCTCACAATGATCACACCTCCCTGTGTCATGTTTTCCAACAATAAATAATGATGCATTTAGCCCTGTATGTCCAAATCTCAGCCTTGATATTACGGTTTCTTCCCTTCTGCTCCTTCCTGTTCCCCTGGCCTCTCCTACTTTCCTCTGAATTTTATAAAACCACCTTCCCTTCCTCTCCTCCTCCCACCTCTTCTGCCATTTCTCCTTCATTTTCCTTTTAATTATGTTTTTACCCTCCATCTTGCTGATATTTATACGTAATTCAATTTCCTCACATTTTGTTGCCTCTTTTGCCACCTTATCTACCACCTCATTCCCTCTCACTCCAATATGTGCCGGTACCCACACAAACACCACTGTTATACCCATCATCTCTATTCTATATAAAATCTGTTTTATCTCTATTAAAATGTCCGGCCTGCTATCCGACTTACTGCTCTGTAGACTGGTTAAAACTGAACTTGAGTCCGAACATATTAAAACACTTACTGGTCTAGTTTCCTCTACCCAATGTATTGCCAATAAAATTGCAATCATTTCTGCTGTATACACCGATACTTCATCACTGACCCTTTTACCCACCCGCACCCGAAACTCCGGGACCCAAAATGCCACTCCTACTTTACTTTCTGCACTCTTTGATCCATCTGTATATATCTTTACATACCCATAGAACTCATCAATATACTCCTGCACACTTATGGCATTACAAACAAACTCTCTATCTTTATTTTTCCTTTCTAAAATTGTCAGATCTACTGTAGCATCTGGAAGAATCCAGGGTGCGAGTGCTGGTATTGGTACTGTTGGACTAAACTGTATCTTTTCAATTCCAATTTCTTTTGCCCTCTGCACTGCTGTCCAACCAAAATTCCTAACTTCCTTTTTCTCTTTTTCCCAACTAGGTTTTAACGTGTCTTGCGCTGGATGGTCCTTGCTATGTCCTTGTAAATGCACCCAGTATGTCAGTGACAATTGCAGCCTTCTCAGATCAATAGGCATGACCCCCATTTCTACCTGCAGCGCAGCTATAGGTGGTTTTAAAACCGCCTGTACATAAACGCAATGCCTGATTCTGTATCCCTTCCAGTTTCTTCATATGTGTCTCTGCTGCTGCCCCATATACCACACTCCCATAATCTATAAACGCTCTAATTAAACCATCATATATACCCTTTAGTGCCACTCTATCCGCCCCCCACTCTTTTCCAACTAGACACCTCATTATATTTATAACCTTTTTACATTTGTCCACAACCTTCTGAATGTGTATATTCCATGTTAACCTTTCATCAAACCACATTCCTAATAACTTAAAGTGTTTTACTCTTTTTAGGTCTTGTTTATAAAGTTTTACTTTAATCTCATCTCCCACTCTTTTCCTGGTGAAAAACATTATGTTTGTCTTCCCTACCGAAAACTTAAAACCCCATTTATAAGACCATTCCTCCACTCTATTGATTGCCTCCTGTAATTTTTTAACAATGAATTTCATATTTTTCCCCCTCTTCCATATTGCCCCATCATCTGCAAATAATGAAAAACCCATACCACTCTCTATTTCTTCAAAAACGTCATTTATCATAATGGAAAATAATAGTGGACTAATTATGCTCCCCTGTGGTGTTCCATTCTCTATTTTAAATTTCCCTGACAAGCTTTTTCCTACTCTCACCTGTATTGATCTCTCAGTTAAAAAATCTTCAATCCATCTGTATATTCTCCCTTTAACTCCCAACTTCCTTAATCTAACTAATAATCCTTCTACCCACATCATGTCATATGCCTTCTCAATATCAAAAAACACAGCTACAACACTTTCCTTATTTATCTGTGCCTTTCTGATCTCATGTTCTAGACATATGGTCGGATCCATAGTGTTCCTCCCCTTTCTGAACCCACTCTGATACTTTGACATAAATCCTTTACTCTCCATATAGTATGTTAATCTTTCATTTATCATTTTCTCCATTATTTTACATATATTCGATGTTAAGGCAATTGGCCTATAGTTCTCTGGGTTAGAACTGTCCTTCCCTGGTTTAGGTATTGGTACAATAACTGCCTCCTTCCAACTTTCTGGTAATTTACCTTCCTTCCAAACTCTATTGTATAACTCCAATAATATTCCTTTTGCTGCCTCACTTAAATTACTTATCATTATATAACAAACCTGATCCTTTCCTGGTGCGGTCATCTTTGTTTTCCTTAATGCACGATTCATTTCTGTCATTGTGAAAGTCTTATTAAGCAAATCTTCATTTTCTTCCTCATCTTGCATCAACACTTCATACTCCACTAAAGTAGCCTCCCTCCCTCTTTTTCCCTCTTCACTAATATTTTCTGAACTATGAACTTTCACAAAAGCCTTTGCTAACATCTCCCCCTTTTCTTCTTCCTTCATTGCTATTGTTTCCCCTACCTTCAAAACTGGATATCCATATTCTCTCTTAACTCCATTCATCTTTTTAATCATGCCCCAAATCTGTCCCAATTCCGTTTCCCGTCCCACCGAATTGCAAAAATTCCTCCAACAAGTTTTCCTTGCATTTTTAATAGTTCTCCTTACATTTGCTTGACTTCTTTTATATTCAATAAGGTTCTCAAACCTATGGTTTCCCTTTAGCCTTCTAAATGCTTTATTTCTACTCTTGATTGCTTTACTACATTCTTTGTTCCACCATGGTACCATCCTCTTTTTCCCTTTTCCTTCTTTCCTCTTAATTGTTCTCTCAACAGCCTCTAATATAACTCTGCACACATTCGTATTTAGCTGGTCAACATCTTCTCCTATCTCAATTTCTAACATTTCTTTCTCACTTATTTCCTTAAATAGTTCCCACTCTGCATTGTGAAAGTCCCAATTCATCACTCTTTCTAGATTGCACTCTTCAATTGTCAATTCTACTCCAATGATTATAGGATAGTGATCACTTCCAACAGTCGTTTCTTTCCTTACTTCCCATGAACATACTCCTGCCAGTGTATCTGTTACTAGTGTAAGATCTAACACTGACTCCACTCCATTGCTTACATTTATTCTTGTCCCCTCCCCATTATTTAAACAAACTATTCCCTTGTTGTCCATTAATTCCTCTATCACCTTCCCATTATCATCATCTTTCCTTCCTCCCCATAACGTGCTGTGTGCGTTAAAATCTCCACACCATATAGCATTTTGCCTTTGTCCTACCCTCTCCAATTCCTCCAACTTAATTTTCTTACATGGATTGTACAAATTGATTATAGTCATTTTCCTTTTATTAACCCAGATTTCAATAACAATTATCTCTAGACTAGTTTCATAATTCATTGGTACTCTTTCATACAATATTCCTTCCTTAATAAACGTTGCACATCCCCCTGCCTGCCGCTCATTCCTATCCAGTCTAACTGAGTTGTATCCTACAATTTTAAAATCCAAGTGTGATTTCATCCATGTTTCTTGTATACAAATGATTTCTGGTTTAACGTCTAATTTCTCTATATATCTCTTAAATTATTGCCCATTCGATATCAGGCTTCTGGCATTCCACTGCAGAATAAGGAACACCATAATTATACTACTTAGTAACCCCTTCATTTCTATTGATCTCATCATGTACCATCTCTCCCGTTACATCCTTTATGTCTAAGTATTCCCTTGCTGCCTCCACAACAATCTTTATCCGATCTGACCTTGTACTTTTGTCCTGCATAGCTAGATTTATGACCTTCGCCATGAAGAATACAAAGTTAGCCTTATCCACAATCAAAGTGTCCTTATTCACATCACATTGCAAACCTACTGGCTCTAAAGCTTGCTGTGAATACTGAGAGGGTTCAACAACACCCACACTTGCACCACCTTGTGGTCCTTTTACTTGTTTGATTGCCTCTGCATATGTTACTTTATTCTGGACTTTATATTTCTGAATTTCTTTTGCTTTAATCTGTGCTTCGCATCCTTGATATGCTGCACTGTGATCCCCTCCACAATTGCAGCATTTAGCTTTAGCCTCTGCCTCGCATTTACCGTATTCATGTTCCCCTGCACATTTGGCACATCTTGGCTTTGCCCTACATTGTCCTGCTATATGCCCAAACCTCTGGCATTTAAAGCACCGCAATGGCCTGGGAACAAATTCTCTAACCGGGTAACTCAGGTATCCAATCGTAACCTTATCCTTTATTGCCCCTTCAAACTGAATAAGCACAGACAAACTGTCCACTATTTTCCCCTGGTGGTATCTAGTGGACAACCTTTTTTCAACAGTCACTTTGGCTCCCTTGATTTCTTTCTGCAGTTCTTCAATACTTAAGTCTATTGGCACTCCGGTTATCATTCCACGTATCTTACGATTTATACCAGGGATATGACTTTTGATTCTCACTTCGTTCAGTGTACTCATTTTCAAAATCTTTTCTTGCTGATCCTTGTTAACAGCTTCTATTAACATCCTTCCTTTGCTCAAGAACCATGCCTGTTTGACCGAACCAATCTCATTCCTCATAGCTTTCGACAGTTTGACTGGGTGTAGCTTACTACTAGATATCTCTTCAAACTCCACAATCACTTTCCACACTTCTCCTTCCTCCTTGCTTTTTTCGACTCATTCTGCTTTTCTCTGTCACTATCACTCATCTCAGAACACCTTCTTGTTCTATTCTTTTTCATACTGGTCACGGGATTCCACACTTCTGCATCTGAATCATCATACTCCATATCATCACTAACGATACCAGACTTCGCCAATCTTCCAGGTCCAAACTCCATCTTAGCATATCACTAATACTTTTGTTTGACTCTCCTCGATGCCGCCAACTCGCTCCGCTTCCTGAATCCACCTCTCGCGCTCACGCCTACCAATCTTAGCGCTCCGCACCGTGGAGTCACGTCCCAATACTGTTTAAATGTAGCTTAAGGGGTAGGGGGGAGGGCTAACATCCCCTCAAAATTGAGATTTTCGATGGGCACCCTCAAAGCGCTTCAGTTCTGACTTGCTCCCACAATACCTTGCGAGAAAACGGAAAATCAAGAAATATCCTAGACAAGATGGAGGACGAAAAGATGCGACAGGATTGGAAAAACACAAATGTAAGTATTTTCTCTGTAATTAACTAGTCATTATTTTATTAATTATACTCTGCAGCCCGGCCGCGGGCTTCGAAACTCGGCCGCGGACTCTCGGAAGTCTGTGGCCGATTTTCGCGGAAGATTGCGAAAGTCCCCGGCCGACTTGCGCAGGCCGCCCGACCCCGGTTCTCGGCCGGGATGCATGCCCGATCAGGGGCTCTGCAGCCCGGCCATCGACCGGGCTGCAGACCGGGCTCATACGACCGGGCTGGATATCATATCGTATGATATCCAGATCTTCCATGTTCTAGTGACTCCAGGTTAAAAATAAGCTTTACTATACTAATATATTATATTAGATTATATTATATTAGATTAGATTAGGCTTTATTGATCCTTTTGGGATGACTCCCTCAAGGAAATTGATTGTCCAGTAGCTTACAGAAAGAAACGCAACACAATATTAAATTATATACAATATAAGATAAACAATACACTCTAAGATAACTATAAAAAGTAAAATAAAGAGTAAACAATAATTATAATATAAGATAAGATAAACAATAAACTCTTAACTAACTAACTATAAAAAGTAAACAAAAAACAGTAAACAGTAAACAATAAACTCTTAGCTAATATAGAAAGTAATATTAGTAGTTATTCATTATTAATAATCTACAAGTAATATATACCTACTCATATATATATTATATTAGTAATATTCTATAAGTATTATTATACTAATATATATTAGTAATATTACATGGTTAATCAATGTATTTTTTGGCAGTACTATATTGTGTACATAGCTATTATATATTGTACCTAACATATGGCCATATCACCCAGTTCTGTCATATAATTTATATTTCCTTCTTATTCGTTTTCTTTCAGGACTTCGTTGAGTCCACTGCCACCAGCCCCCCCCCCCCCCACCTCTCCCTCATGCTCCTCCACCCCAGGCACCTCTTCCACCACCCCAGACACCCCTTCCAAGAGGAGAGTGCCAGGGGGCAGGCGAGGCATGAGGAGAGCGAGGCAAAGTTGGCGAAATGGTGGAGAAGATGTGATTCTCCACCATTCTCTCAAAAGCTGAGAGAGTGTGTGTGTCTGTGTGTGTGTGTGTGTGTGTATTTTTAGGTGTGTGTTTGTGTGTATTTTTAGATGTGTGGTTCAGTGTTTCTTATTTAAATAAAGGGTTTCTTCTAAAGTGTTCTTGTTCTTAACCGATTATTATCTAAGGGGGCACTCACACTAGGCCTTCTGGCCGTGGCCGTGGCTGTTTTAGCACCTATCCGTGCTCAAATCTGCCAGTGTGAGTGTGGCCAGTCTGGCAGGCCGGGCCAATTACAAAATATAAATACCATTTCAGGTTAAACATCTTTACAATGGGTCTTGCTCGTTGCCCGAGACAATGGCAGCCAGTCTGTCTCTTGTAACATTACCAGGGGTCTGGTTATCTGCTAGGGGGCACGGGGAGGCCATGATGACGTCACAGGGTAGGGTTGTCCCATTTGGTAGGGGATCGGTTAGGGTAGCAATGAGGGGTAGCAATGAGCATGAGCAATGAGGGTTAGGGTTGAGATGTAGGGTTGAGACAGTGAGCAAAGAAACGGGATTGGGCCTTGGTGTGTCACTTTAGCCGAACTGTGGCGACAGTGGCGTATTTATTTCTGCATGAAATAAATGCACAAATAATGCAGCAGCATTAACACACGGAACACTGCAGCACATCAGTCTCCTCACAGCATTAAAACAACAAGTGAGCTTGGCCAGAAGTGCCTTACAATACATATATTCAAATATATGAAGTCACAAAAGTTCACAATACAGACACACAAATTCAAATCCACCTGAAAACTATACACCACCGGCTAATTAATATTTTATATTAAAATAAAGTACAACATGAGAGCAACATCAACATACCTGCATGAAATAAATGCACAAATAATGCAGCAGCATTAACACACGGCACACTGCAGCACGTCAGTCTGAAATGGTGGGAAACGAACAATGAACAGGCTGCAGTCACTGTGTGTGTATCCTCAAGTGCTGCTAAACAGTGCGCTAGCTAAATAGTTCGCTAAAACACTCAAAACTCTTGCAAAACAAATACACATGAACACATGAACAACACCAACAAGCACAGAATCACACCATAACTCTATCTCACCATTTACACTGGTTATTTTCTCATTAACAATTTTAGAACAGAAAGCTGCACAGAGCAGAGGAAAAACACTCACCTCCTCACAGCATTAAAACAACAAGTGAGGAATGGCGAGCGCAACACAGGAAAATGACGTCACGATCGAAACTTCAAAATAAAATAACAAAAGCTCCCAAACAATCTATTAACAGAGAAGATCACGAAATAAAAGTAATAAATAAAACATGAGGGAATTCTGGTGGAATGCATACATACATCTGATGTACCTGCTACACTAACACTCGCGCTAGGACTCATGTAGGACCATGGGTCCTTATTTCCCCTCCAAACGGAAACAGGCGGGCGGTGCAACGAGCGCAATGCACTGTGTTAGTTGGAGGATTTCTTACTTTTGAGCCAGAGAGACATTTTCTGCCTTTTATCAGGCTAGGATGAACCGATTTCTTTTTTTTTTCACATTTATAATCAGTGGCGATTTTGGTTTGGAAACTCTGGTGGGGCCCATGCAGGAAAATATCATAACGCAATCCAGAAATACCACATATTACTACCATCACAACAAAAACAGTAGCAAGTGACAGAGGGGACCAAAATTGCAGCTGAATAATGCCATCACTCAAACGCGAATCTGACGACATATATTAGGCTATTATAGCAATAGCACCACCAAATGGCAGCGTTCAAGATCTCATAATATCAAAACTCAAGAAAACAACAACGTGGCAACAATAAAAACACAACGGCGCACACCCTTTACACAGCAATCAATATACAAAGCCACCACTCACAATATACCAAAAAAAGAAGAAGTATGGTTTAAGTTGTATTAAGTTTGCAGGCCACCATACTGTACAATTAACAATGAATCTAGCCTGATAGAGTGGTTGCCTATTCAGACCTGGATAATCCTGGGTGAAAATTTAAGTAAGTTTGGGCTAAGATGATAATTACCTGTGCTTTAAGGACAGTGCTTTCTGGTCTCCTTTGTGTGACTGAGGTGAAACACAAGCATTTTTTTTCCGCTTGAACCACTCCTGGTTGAACGATCTATTCTTGTCCTTTCCCTCTTGAATAATGATTAAATCCGTCGGGCGATGTGGTCCCAAACGTTTTATCTCCAACTTCTGTTCAAGTGCTAAATCTTACATGAGACAGACACTCAACACGATTCATCATTTAATGAATGAAACGTCCATTTGTTGTTATTTACTGTAACAGTACTGTAACAGTAACTACGTTAGCTAGCTAGCAAGATCTGATCGGCTCCCGCCGTAAACCCCGCCCTTTCTACAAATCAGCCAATGAGAAGAGCTTTGGGGCACTAAACTTCTGGCCCCACCGCCGAAACAGAAGCAGGCGCTGCGCACGCGCTTGCTCGCGCAACAGCACCAGTTTTCTACACTGCAGCAGACAGGGCCATCTCGGCTGGGCCCCACCGAGCGGAACACACGAGGCGGAGCAACGAACTATTTCACACACAACTACTACACTACAACAATTGCGTTCATCAAATTAAAACTGCGGACATGTAATTAATTATTAACAATTAATGTATTTTTAACTTATGCTCAATGACATTTTTGAAAAAAAAAAGAAAAGTATAATCGTGCCCCGCACGGCAGCGTTCTCTGGTAGGGCCGTGCCCCACTGGCCCCTAATGCAAAGACGCCACTGTTTATAATACATATATGATTATTTACTTCATATAACCTTCAAAATCTCCACCAGTGAAGTATCCCTTTAAACTTGTGTGTAGATTTGTGTCATTTTTTGAAAGAAGGTATACGGTTGAAAAATGATTTAGTTACGAACAGAAGTGGGCCGTAGGCTACTATTAGGCAAATCAGGAATTTGCCTGGAGCCCCGGGCCCCATAGAAGTCCTTAGGGGCCCCCAAAATGCCCTCTCTATATTTTTTTCCCCGTAGTTATAGTTTTTATGTCTGGGATGTCTAATTACTCTAATTACTTACTGTTTTGACGGTCTTTCCGTGTACACCCCCTATCGTCTGCACTACATGGACTATTCCATGTTACGCGCATGCGGAAATGATGTACAATTCAAACAGTAAATAGCGATCAGAGAGAGAAGAGATAAATCGAGTGAGAAATAAAGCGAACGTACCAAAGCGGGTAACAGAAAAATAAGAAGAAAGATCAAAGGCAGGAGTTTATTTGAAAGCTGCCAGAGAGAGAGAGAGAGAGAGAGAGAGAGAGAGAGAGAGAGAGAGAGAGAGAGAGAGAGAGAGAGAGAGAGAGAGAGAGAGAGAGAGAGAGAGAGAGAGAGAGAGAGAGAGAGAGAGAGAGAGAGAGAGAGAGAGAGAGAGAGAGAGAGAGAGAGAGAGGCAAAGAAACAGTGAGACTGAATGCTGACATCTTAGGTTAACAGTCAGTGTAATATGTGTCCCCATAATAGATCTTATTGTTTTGTATGCTTTTTTATTTTTGCAGGTGACACAAAATAGACCACAATGCCCTGTCCAGCACCCTGCTGTGACCTACTGGATACCTAAGGTAAATGATGACATTTTAGGTTAACAGTCATTGTAATATGTGTCACCATAACTAATCTTTTTGTTTTGTATGCTATTTTGTGTGCTCACTTTGCAGGTGACAAAAATAGACCACAATACCAAGGGCGTCAGTTTGTTTTTAGAAGTGGTGGGGACAATAACCATAAGCTTGAGTGTGGTCTGAAAAGTGCTGGGTACCCTTATGTAAGCTATTCATCCATTCAACGCTGCATTACAATATGCTCTACAGTGTATTGTCAGGTGTTGAAATTATTCGAATATTCGAATACTGGTTCGGAAAATTAGTATTTGAAGCTTAAATCAGTATTCGAAGCTTCGTTATTTTTTTTTTCCACGTAGGTGACTTTACCAGAGCGAGGGAGGCAAACTATAAGCGTCAGCGACACCAAGCAGAGAAGCGAGAGAGGTGGAGGAAGAATAGATATCTTGTTTCCCTTTACTTTATAACACAACATTAGCGGGATCTCTGGAGGAAAAGTAATACTTAAAACCTTAGATTAGTTGTTTGTTTACGTTCGCTGTACAGCGCCGCGCCAATCAACTGTGACTGGCTTGCTGCAGAGCGTGAGCGTCTTGGGAATACCCGGTCAATATAATGGATATAATATGGACACATAAGACAATCAATATTCGGTATTTGTTATGGATTTATTGTACAAATTCCCTGAAAAGATGCACGTTATGCGAGAACATATTTATGTCAGGATAGGCCTACCAGGCTCCAAGTCGTCACGTATCTCAATCAGACAAAACCAACTATAACCACATTGGCATAGCAATCGCACCGTGTGTAGCTGCTACTAGCTGCAATCTATATATACAACGCATACTAACTGGAGCACCAACCAGAATCAGATCAAAATCGCTTGGGACCGTTGGTAACCTTTGGCCAGGTCATCACGATTCACGAGCAAACAGAACCAGCAGCAAAGTTTACGTAAACCAATTTCTTACCTTATGTGGCCCTCCACATGCAGGCTAGATGACGTATCCATATCGATATCCAGTGTCACAAACATGCTTTTTATAGGAAGCAAAAGGACCGGCTATTTTCTGAATAAAAATGTCAATTTTGGCTGTCTGTCTTGAAACTTCTCCAGTGCGTTCACCCCAAAATGCAACGGGACAACAAGATCCCATACAAAGTGAACGTATAGACGCGTATCGGGCGAGTATTTTTGATTCGTCGCGCCACACTTTCGCCGTGCACAGGCAAGCGCGTTCACGAGGATTTGTGCCGCGAAAAATGTCAACTTTGACACGAATTTCGCGTGATGACAGCCAATCAGCGTTCAACAGCGTGGCCACTGAGTGACATGTGTAACGTAACAGCCAATCAGCGTTCAACCGTCAAACTCAGCGCAGTGCAGTCCGGGGTGTACTGCAGCATGGAGGAGAAAGTGATTGTTGCCGTTTGCGACTCTCGGAGCTCTATATAAAATAGTATATAATATAATATAATTGTATATATAATATCACGGCCAAAAGCTCTGTGTGCCTCCGGATGGCCGTAGCGCAGGGAGCTCATAGGGATTGGGCTTCTCGGGAGTCGGGGTTTGTTTACTGGCGTTGCCATGGGTTCCGGTCTTGTGTGTTCCAGCGGTTTATTAGGTAGGCCTATCTAATAAATGATGTCTTCGAGCGCGCCTATCACATGATTTTAGACTCGACGATTTCGGTTGAGTATGTGGGGATTTTAATTGTATTTTTTTTTTTTCCCCTTTTTTAAAAGTGGTGGGGACAAAATTCGTTTTTCAAATAGTGGGGGGGACATGTCCCCCCCGTCCCCCCCGTAATCGACGCCTATGACAATACCCTGTCCAACCCCCTGCTGTGACCTACTGGAAACCTAAGGTAAATAAATAATGAACAGTTTATGAAAGAAGGATAGAGACTTTTGCTCATCCCTTGTATGGAGTATCTCATTATGCCATAGGAACTAGGGATCGACCGATTATCGGCGCCGATATTCGGCATTTTGACGCATATCGGCATCTGCCTTTTTTTTTTATCCGACGGCCGATAAGAGATCAATTTAAAACTGGGTTATTTTGGCTCTGATGCAGCCGCGCCTCTCTGTCTGCTGTCACTGTCCCACCCACAGCACCATCTGATTGGTTACACACTCTGGTTACACGCAGAGCCACGACGGGTTACAGCCAATCAGCAGTGAAAGCTGTGCATGCAGAGTGCTCTCACACACACAGCGGAGAGGTGAAAAGGTTTTGTCTGGTTTGGTTTCGAGGTAAGTTTAGGCAGCAGACTCTCGCGAAATTTTAATAAACATCCCAGTCCTCTGCAACTAACAACTACTAGTAACATTACTGTGAGCCCCTTAACGTTATCAAAACATGCTCTGGACTGAATTGAGTTTATTAGGTTTTTACTCTCTCCCTCGCACACAGACTCCTACTATCACAGAAATAGTCTATGATAGTCTGCTGGCTCGCAGTCCGTTAATCACTCGAAACAAGGTTGCTGATAATATCGATATGGAAATAGTCTGTTATAGTAGAAGTCTGTGTGTGAGGGAGAGAGTAAAAACCTAATAAACTCAATTCAGTCCAGTTTTATTGCATGGAAGCACGTTAAGCAGTGGTTATACTTCTACAACTGTGTAATGCGCTATCCAACTGCGTAACCATGGAGCCCCTCAAACCCGGCTTTAAGGTGAAGGCTGATTAGCTTTTAGCATAACGTTAGCCCAGCGGTCCGCTTTCTCCTTCTCTGGCTCTAGACGCTCAGCAGACTGTAGCAAAACTCTACAACTCACGACTACTAACGTTACTGTGAGGCCCAATACGTTAGCAGCAGCTGTCTGTTCCTATGATAAACACTGATTATTAAAGTGAATATGCTGTAGGCTATTTAGTGTTTTTAAATGGTTTAATCACTTGAAACAAGGTTCCTGATAATATTGATAGGGAAATAGTCAGTCATACAAGTAAGAAGTCTGTATGTGTGAAAGAGAGAGTAAAATTCAGTTAGTTTTATAACAGGGAAGCACGATGAGGGGATGGGGATGGGATTAACATCTCAGTTCAGGAAAATTTTAGGGAGCCATTTATTTGTTTAAATGGTGTTATGTTGCAAATCTGATAAGCTTTTGTGTTTATTAAACATATGCTTAAAGGCATTTAAATGAAGTTAAGTGTTGGAGTTTGTATTATTCAAAATTTTGACGCCAATATTTTCCCTTTCTCTGTAAATTAATATCGGCTCAGAATATCGGTTATCGGCCACCTTGACTACTAATAATCGGTATCGGCCCTGAAAAACCATATCGGTCTATCTCTATTAGGTACATTAGACCGGTAGATGCAGGGGCCCCAAAATTACTGTTCGCCTGGAGCTCCCAAAGGCCTAAATTCGCCACTGGTAACGAATGTCTTAAGTGTCAGAGGTGGGCCAGACGGCTTCAATGGGCTAACTCAAAACACAGCCGATATGAAACTAAAACTGTTATTCTGAATAAAGTATAAATGATATCGAAATTTCGTTTTGATATTATTGAAGATACAAGTGTAGATTTGTACGGAAGATACGGAAGAGGATTAGGGCCACAGATAGAACTACGGGTCGGGTACCTGTAAGGACCAACCTCCGTGGGAGACACACTTTGCTTCCAATACAATAATAGTAAAACTATAGTATAATTTTTTTTGTTCTGACTTTATTCTCAGAATTCTGAGTTTTTTCTCTGAATTCTGAGATTATAGTCAGAATTCTGACTTTAATCTCAGAATTCTGAGAATAAAGTCGGAACAAAAAAATATATACTATAGTTTTACTAGTATTGTATTAGAATTGTACTGCTGTATTTTTCTAACTGTACCCTTAAGCACCTTGTATTGCAACTTTGCACAAAAGGTGCTATATAAATAAAGTTTGTATTGTATTTGTCAGACACAATTGGCGTCACACGTTAAACAATTGTTAAGATTGAGATTTTTCTGTTTGAAATGTTTTCTCATCCTTAAAATTAAGCATGTTTATTTTACCATATCTTTGTATAATTGTATCGTTCATTGTACGTAACTACCCAAATTTGTATGTTCCAATACTTGAAATACCTTGCCAACCAATGTTTACTCTTTGTCCTGTACATTATCATTTACTTTTAGGACATTTAGTAGACGCTGTTTTTTCTATCATTGCAATAAAAAGATGATATCCACTCTTTCGCCCATTCAAATTGTGGTTGGGTGCAAGCAAGGATTTTGCAAGGGGCAAACAAGGTTAAGAAAGGTTAAAAGCCATATAAGCTTACAAATACATTTTATTTTCTACAAAAAGGAGCCTGTTAACCATATAGATCATAGGAAGATAAACCGAAGATTGTTCTGGTAAAATAACGCCTTTTGTCAGCAGAAAAAAAAAGTCATGACTGGTGAGTAATGAGGGACTTAGTTCATCATGTCACAATTTAGAGACGTCTTATCTTTATACAATATATATTAATAATATATACACCTTTATATTTATGAAAAATTCTGCTATGATACACCGTTGTCGGATTATGAATGTGTGTATAAATGAGAGGCAATAATTGTAAAGCCCTTTCGGGGGCCGCTTGTCTAAAAAGCGCTATATAATGCAGTCACTACCATTATCCTCTACAGTATTGACAGCTATAGACTGGTAAATACTTAACTGAAAGTTTGGCTATGGTCAGGAAATAGACAAAACAAGATGTGACGGTTTCAACACAACACGTTTGCATTTAGTTCCCCAACATACTTCCCCCTCAAGGGTTTTTCAGTGCTTTTTTAACAATTGTTGAAATGTACAAGTTTTTTCATGCCGACAATCGGCTAGTTACTATTTAAGGAAATGTTTGTTTAAATCACATACAAACATATCGCCTTGAACAAACTTCCTTATTCATAAATACATGAGCCAACAAACGAAGGCCAGAGAACAAAAACACCTAAGCACTTAAGTTTAAGTGTTGAATAAACACCAATCTAAAATAAAACATGCACAGCATTGTTTTGCTAGAAACACCTGTTGATTATTATAATCCGCAATCAGCAGCCTCTTGATGCTGTATGAGTGAGCCATTTCCCGCTAACACAGAATGTATTTTCACCTTCAGAGCTGTAGTCACCCAGTACTCACATAAAGTATCCCTATTTCATTGTGGACAAAGTAATGTTTACACTCTTGTCTGTCCTACTTTTCTCCTCTTGTAAAGAATAAAAAGCCTACTCAACAATTTTTGAAACAAACAAATGCACACACATGAGCACAAAAATGCAGACTTGCACACACTAAATGGAGTTGTCAGGCAAAGGCTCCCTTGCATGGATATGTATTGAAAAAGTAAGGTCTACAAAGGAGAGCCAGTTTGGCTGCCGTGCAATACATCCTCCCTAGAAACCCAGAGGTCCTCTGCTTAACCAGGGGGTCTGTCGCTACCTTCCACAGATCATAGATGTCCTCTATGTGACCATGGGACGTCATCATTTGATCGTAGATGCACACGTGATAGGGTGCCTTGCCTTCCCCTGAGAAGTACAAATGTTCCTGTGGGGAAACGCCCATGGAGTGGGCGCATATCCCCATGAACACGTCATCTATGTAGATGGTGGCATTGAGTTTGAGAGTGGCCTGATAGATCTTCTCCGCCACATCCCTGGAGACCACATACCCGGCCCCTGCTGTGTAGTCTGGGTAGGTGGGCCACGGGTACATCTCGTAAGGCACATAGTATTTGCTATCCTTGTCTCGAATCGGCGGGGCCCCCCGGTGCACGCGGCCGATCCAAAAGTCTTTGACCTCTTTTCTTGCCTTTTCCTGCAGGTAGCCTACCAGGTTGGGCATGTGAACGAAGATGTCGTCGTCGGCAGTCATGACGAACCGGGCTTGGGCGCAGCGGGTGTGCGCCCAGTGAAACTGCTGGATGAGCTTCAGGGTCAGATTGTGAAATGTGTCTGCGAAGTCTTGCTGGATCAAATCTCCATTAAGTCTGTCCTCTTTGACGAGCTTGTCCTGGACTATGGCTTTGTGGCTTTTGGTCACGGAAGACCCCGCTTCTTTGGTCCCAAAAGGCCCTCCTGGGGTGGTCCCGGGGGCCCCTAGCACAAAGACCACCTTCACGTCAGCCCCGAGGGTTTGGAAGATGTAGCTCTCGTTGCCCCAGGTGGAACGGATTGCCTCGCGCCTCTTGGTGTTCTCCGGAGAGGTTTTGACAAACAGCAGGAGGAGGACATCCTGGTTGGCGCACTTATCCTGGTGGTCCAGCAGGTAGCGGTAGTTGCTAAAGCTCAGAGCCTCCTCCTGGGGAATGGTGAAACTGTCTTTGATGAAGGCGAAACGGTTGTCCAGGAAGCGGTATGAGTAGGACTTGACGTGGCTCACCACACTTTGGTCCAGCTGTTCCCAGCACACCATCATAAGGGATAGCACCAGGCACATGGTCAACAACTGCACGCGCTGGCACCTGCGCATCTTACGAAAGTTCATGAACATCCTGGGATATTTTGGGTTTTCCTCTCACTAACTGCATAGGTCTTGTCAGGTCCTGGAGGCAGCATTAGGGACAATGACCCCGTTGACGCGTGAATCGCGGCGTGTGCGTAGCCGATGGTGGTGAATCGGCCTGCTCTCTGAGTATTCCATCATAAGTTTGGCACATGCGGCAGTAGATGGTTGTTGGTTTACACTCCGATGGGGGTGCATCTTGAATCAATTAGCCTCTGTTTCCATGGCTCTGAAATTTAAAACAGAGTGCATGTTTAGTGGGGATTAAATTGAACAGTGGAAACAGCTATGTCTTATCAGGCTGTATGGGGTGTGCCAAATAATCGTCATGACGATGCATCGCGATTCTAATTTTCACGATCTACTGCATCGATTGTTGACGCCAAGAATCGATTATTAATTTAAAAAAATGAATAAAAAAAAAAAAAAAAATTTATTTTTTATTTTTTTATATAGTTTTATAAAGCCTATTCACTTTTTGTGGCATCAGTTTCTCCTCTTATGTTTATGAAATGATATTGTTATTATAATGGCAGCTACTTCCAAAAGGGGAAATGTTTGAATGTTTTCATTTCATTGGTTTAAAGGACCACTGAGGCCATGTAAACGGCACTGATTATCCTTATTTTGTTATTTTAAGTTTTATAGATCCTTAGCACTTCTTGTCAGTGTATCCAGTAATAGTCGTTTCAATAAATACAGCTATGTATGAATTGAGTTGCTTTGAGTTATCAATTGAACACACTATCCAGATCATACACAGCCAGTCAGCCACTGGTAATGGCTTAATTTTTTTTTAACAGTGTTCAGTGAAAATTCGCAATGCATCGCAATGCATCGCAATAATTCAAGTATCGCGATGCATCGTGATAGAATCGCATCGTGGCATGTGAATCGTGATACGAATCGAATCGTGACTTCTTTGGCAATACCCACCCCTAATCAATAGCCAGATAAGCCACACTTCAACTGTCATAGCAGAAGTGACTTCAAATCAGTCATTTGAATTCATCTCACCATTTCAATTAATAAGTAATCAATAAAGGATGAAAACTATTTCAGCACAACTTCATAAAAACTTACATTACTGAATCAGCCGTACCGATAACAATAATTCCAAAAAATCAGCTTAACAGAGTGGAGGTTAAACAATGCGACCCGAGACCCGCCACTCGTAGGGCGTTACACCGTGACACAGCCGCAGCATAAGCTGAGAGAGCCAAAAGTCAGGGGGAGCAGTGAATGCAACAGCCAACACAGCAGGGGCAGGCCATAATAGAGGGCTTTAAGGTACGCAGCCCATGAAATCGCTGAGAGCTATGGAAAGCTTTTGGACTCAATGGAGGATGGCAGAATAGCTCCGGGGGCCACAGTACAATGAGAATAGCCTGCTTCCGCCCAGGCCCTAGGCTAAAAACTAGGGGGATGTGGACCTGGTGCCTAGGACTCCCAGCGCACCCTGAGTGGCTTGGCACTAATGGGGTCATTGGCTTAGAATGTCTCTTTCTCTCTTTCCGTCTTTCTCCATCCTACTCCTCTTCCTCTCGCCATCTCTCTCTCTATCTCTCTTTTTTCTGTATCCAGCCCTCCATTTCTCTCTGCTCTGCTTCGTAATGAGATCAAGATAGGTTGCCTACTAACCTTTGCTTCACATCATCACTCATAAGCAGAGTAATCCACAGTCGGCCCCGCTGTAGGTTGACATCACTCATTTGTTCTCACAAACGATGACACTCTTGGACAATACTGCTGATATACAATAACGATAGACCAACCATCGACACCAGTCAGACTGGGACCAAAGCGGTGTGGATGTTCGTGTCTTTGACCAGTGTGGATCTCAGAAGCTGTAAATGGGTGTATAGGCAACATGGTAGATAACAGCTGACTATACTATTGGATAGTCAAGACACATCAGTGCTACATGCTCCAATACATGAAGAGTATATATATGGTGATTCCATCAATGCTATCCTTTCATGATGAGCAGAATGTTGTTCAGCCAATATTCATCATGGTACGGATATAAAGTGGTAGTACGAAAGCAAATTGTAAAGCACTTAAACACTTTAAATAATTAACAGCATGAGCTAAAAAGTGTCTTGCACTTTATGTTGAAGCTTGAGTCAACAATGATCTAGTTTGTTTACTTTGCCTTCAAGAGAAGATAGGGATGACGAGATTGGTTGGTTAGCCACCATACCACCCTGTTGATCCTATACCATCTTCATGTTAACTCGTTGGATCAGCCTGGGTTGGAGGCCAAGGTTGAAATCTATTTTGAAGCGTGTACGTTTTTAGAGCTGTTTGGGCAATTGGTTTATGGGGGAAAGATGGTTATCGCATCACCTCACGAAACAGGTGCTAACGGTCAACTGACACCAATGTTAAACAATGTAATTTGACCCTCCCTTGTTCTACTCTGAAGCGCAACACTTTCCATAGGGTCCAATGTTTCATATTTAACGCTTCACCGCTGATGACGCGAAGTAGGTAATATACATTTCTGTAAATGTGACCCTGATATTCTCTTGAAGGAATTAACTCCTGACTGTTACTCACCGAGAGGCAGGCTACTTTCAACACTGAACTTCAACTTAACATTCGCTTCGGTAGAAGCACACGTAGAACTGAACTGAATTTAGCGCTATGCTATAATTTCTTCTTTCCAATTGGGTCACAATTTAAAAGGTTTCCTTGTATAAAGGCCAGGGTACAGGCTATATGAGCGCAGGGTGCTGTGTGGTCCCAGAAACTGGTTGGAGCAGTCCCATTACTTTTAAACAAACACTCAATACCTCCAACCTGAAAAGCCTTCTCGTGTATATTGTTTCAACCCCCCATCCCTTCCTAGCCTTTTAAAGTAAAGAGGAATGATCCCCACTCGCATAGCATTTTTTCCAAAGTCACAAGTCAACTTGTATGACTAGACGGACTAGACGGGCGAGAATGGAGAACGGGGAGCGGAGAGAGGAAAGAGAGGGGGGTTAAGACTTCCATCACTCACCCGTTAACGCCTGTTGTCTGTGGTCCGGGGATCCGAGCGTCAGGGAGAGGAGAGCCTGTGGGATTAACGGTCTTCTTAGTCTTCATCCAATCTTCGGTCTTGATGAGGCGGAGATCAATATCAATTATTCCTTGTGTGTCTGTAAAGATGGCATGTTTGTGAGTGGTTTCGAAAGTTTGTCGGCAAGTGTAGGCCTACTTGCAATGCCCTGAGTTTGCGTATGGGCATATGTGTGTGCGTTGGGAACGAGAACTTGCTTCCAAATTACTTTTCCCTGTCTCTCTCTCTCTCCCTCTCCCTCTCTCTCTCCCTCTCTCTCTCCCTCTCTCTCTCTCTCTCTCTCTCCGTGTCTCTCTCCCTCTCTCTCTGTCTGTCTTTCTCGTCAGGAAGCGAGGAGGAAGCAGGGGCGTGGAAAGGGAAGGGGCTTGGTTGCTCATTGTTTAGTCACCAGTGGCGTGTTCTGATATCCATACTTCCATGAGTACACTTAAACGAAATACACTATCCGCATTCACTAAGTGCGCTAATTTTCAGATGTCAGTGCTGTTCGAAATCGAATATTCCGCGGTGCACTAACCGGAAATTACGATCACGACTGCCGCCGCGGCTCCTCCCCCTCAATAAACATCCCGCTTTGAATGGTGAACTCTTTACGCCTAGCAGCTATAAAAACTACAAAATGACTCGATGAATGCAGGATATGTGGAAAATGCGCCGACTTTGGCTCAGCCTGGCTCCGCCCTATTCCGCTACGTAGCTAAGATGGCTGCCGTTGAGTACGAAAAGTGTACATCGCCACCAAGCCCTAATGCTGCTATCCATTTTGATGGTAGGCTGGTACGAACGACCAGCTTCAGCGAGAACGTGACGTATTTCCCTTGCTCCAGCCTTCCAGTTTGCTATTTGTGTCCGACGAGTTTAAGAAGAAAACTATTTTGGAAAAAATAAATAATCAAGTGTTTAATGGTTGCCAGCCTTTACAGAAACATCAACATTGCAAGCCTTTTACATTGCAATAATATTTTGCCATTTTCGCCAATCTTTATTTCAACAAGTGCTGTCGTGTTTCTGTCGAGCCACGAGGGGTAGTAGCGGGCTAGTCATCATTAGCAACATAGCCTCTTTGGCAAACCAGCTTGAAAACACAACTTTACATTGAATTTCACGCAAAGCAAGACCATACATTGGTGACCGGATTAAAGCAGCAATGAAATCAAGTGTGTAAGAGGATTTAAAATTGACATTATAACCCCCAACGTGGTACAAATACAAAGAAAATACAGCTCAATCCCCATTGACTAAGGGCGCAGCCATCTTGTTTGCTAGTTGTACAGATCTGCTCGCTCTACTTTGAAAGCGACGAGATACTACGACCGAAAGGGGGCGTGCCTCAGTGAAATGCCGCAAGAAAGCTGGGAGATTGGCGACTTTACCACTTCGTACATCCAAATGGATAGCAGCATAAGCCACCAGGAACAATACATACTTCCGCAATCCACCAGTGCTCAGTGGCCAAGCCTGGTATTGCAGCTGTTTAAGAGGGCTGTGGACGGGTCCCTCGATTCATAGAGCCCAGAAGTAGATATCTCCGTTCACTCCAATACAAGTGGGGAACAGAATGTGTCTCCGCAAAAAAATGTCTGGATAACAATCAAAGGCTCATAATTATCTTTATGCCATTTCCTAAAACAATGTAAGTTTTTTCTTTTCAAAACGCCACCTCAAGCGTTTTATTAGCCGTTTACTCTAATTATTTATTGTTGGAGAAGGAGGGGTGTGCAGCTGAAAGGAGTCGTAGTGAAACAAAAGTGGATCGCATACTTCCGCAATCCACCAGTGCTCAGTGGCCAAGCCTGGTATTGCAGCTGTTTAAGAGGGCTGTGGACGGGTCCCTCGATTCAGAGCCCAGAAGTAGATATCTCCGTTCACTCCAATACAAGTGGGGAACAGAATGTGTCTCCGCAAAAAATGTCTGGATAACAATCAAAGGCTCATAATTATCTTTATGCCATGTCCTAAAACAATGTAAGTTTTTTCTTTTCAAAACGCCACCTCAAGCGTTTTATTAGCCGTTTACTCTAATTATTTATTGTTGGAGAAGGAGGGGTGTGCAGCTGAAAGGAGTCGTAGTGAAACAAATGTTGTTTCGACCTGGCATCCGAGATGGCCTAGTTCAGTGCTCCGATTTTGGTTCAGCTGCTGCTCAATAACTCTCACGGTCCTCTGCTTGCGATCATTGTGATTAACCATTGATCGATTTATTCAAAAGATCCAAAGACAAAGAACAGGTGCATTACGGTATCATTTTATATCATTGTTAATAGTCTAATTAACATATCAGGGCCCCGTTTCCCGAAAGCATCTTTAGCCTAAGTGGATCGCAGAGTGGGTCGTACGAGCATTGTACAGATTTCACACAGTTTCCCGAAAGCATCTTTGGTAACGAACGTCTTGAAAACGCTCGTAGCTAACGAGTGCTCCAGGGTACTCGTAGGACGCTAAAGGTGCGGCCACACCAGACGCGTATCTCGCGTAATTTTCACGCGAGATACGCGCGTAAAATGTTGCTTGACCATTTTGTGTCAAAAATGGTCACATACGCGCAATACGCGCCATACGCGCATACGTCACTCGCCTAGATGAGTCCAATGTCCATGCAAGTGAACGGAGCGTTCCCTCTTCGTCATAACTATCAAACCAAATGTTATGTTATGTTACTATTTCCACCCAGAATAAAGAAAGTTGTCGGCCGTGGCTGTGTGTGTGTGTGTGTGTGTGTGTGTGTGTGTGTCTTGCCCCAGGATGAGGCTCCCCACGGTAAAGGCTCCAACACAAGTGGGTGCTACATATTGGTGGTGGTTAGTGAGGTCCCCCCTTCACTTTAGGCGTCTTTGAGGTTTATTAATTATTATTATTCTTCATGTTTAACCTCTGTTTTCCTTTTATTCCTAGTCTGTTTTACATAGTTTTGAATGATGACTATATGCTCTGTAAGGTGACCTTGGGTGTCTTGAAAGGCGCCTCTAAATTAAATGTATTATTATTATTATTAACACTTGGGTGTGTGTGTGTGTGTGTGTTGCCCCAGGATAAGCTGCGCTGGAGTCCGAGGTAGGAAACCCAAACGCCGCCGTGTTTGGGTGATAGAGTTTAGATCGGGTTAGATTAAATAATCTCGGATATAAATAACAATAATCGGGTTAAATAACTTCACAAGGTGTGTCTGGTGTGTTTCCAGCATTCGTAGTGTTGATCAGCAGATATATAGTCCGCCAAGACGTTGAGGTTGCTTAGTAACCAGAGACTCTGTCCATGCAAGTGAACGGAGCGTTCCCTCTTCGTCATAACTATCAAACCAAACATCCTTCACATTCACCGAGCGAACATTATGAAAGTAAAATGCACATTTCTCGCTAGAAATGTTTCCATAAAAGCATTTAATGGCGTAACTATGTTACTATTTCCACACAGAATAAAGAAAGATGTCGGCCGTATGCTTCTGTCCAAGCTCACTACTCTCTGCCAGTGACGTCGGGTCAAGCTCAACGCTGATTGGGCAACGCGGCTAATCGTCAGACGCGTATCTCGCGTACTTCGCGTAAAAAGTTAAATTTTTTGAACTCTTGAAATGTACGCGATATACGCGCGTATAGCGCGTAAATATACGCGCCACATACGCGCTATACGCGCGTACAATGTTGCTTATACGCGTATTACGCGTGAAACGCGTATTAAACCAATGGTTCCCTATGGAAAAAATGGCGATTTTAGACGCGAAGTACGCGAGATACGCGTCTGGTGTGGCCGCACCTTTAGAGCCTCGTTAGCCTACTATAGCCTCAGTGGCGTAACCAGCGGACATTCCTAGTATTGGATGCGTTTTATTATAACACATTGGTAATGGTGTATCACGTGCGTCTGAGCCTAATGTGGGCCATTATGTTCTTAGTTTGAGAGAGACAGTCCAGGAAATGTTTGAGCAGGCAGGGCACTTAAAATGTGTGAGAGAAAGTGGGGGGGATTTGTGCAGACTGACATAGGCTACTCATAAAACGTAGCCTAAAATTATGAAAAAACAAATAAAATAATAAAAATATTAATTATAAAAATATTTAAAAAAATGCAAAGGAGCAGGCAAAAGGCTGGGATATGGTGGGGATTGGTCACGTTGACGGGAATGTTTAGTGACATGTGGGAGGGTGGAGGGGGTTAAAAAAATGTCTCAATCACTCTTCGACGTGCATGAAAACCAGCCGCGTAGTTATGAGGGAGGTCGTCCTCACACCGATCTTCCTCGTCGTCATCGTCCTCAATGTCCTCCGGTTCAACCAAAGCTACCCCAGCCTTAGCTGCAATGTTGTGCAACATAGCTGTCACACATATCACAGCCAGGGCCGGATTAGCCAATGGGTTTTCTGGGAGGGGGCCCGCCTTACAGATCGTTTAAAAAACAAATATATATGTATTTATTTATTTTACATTTCAACAAAATTATGTGATTTATTGGTTAACAAATAAAGTAACTACCCGACAATATTTCTCTACTACAGTATGTTGCCTTGACTGCCCTGCAGCACTATACCTAAATATAATGAACGTAACCATTAGCTTGCGTCACGATGATATTTTGAAGTTGTACCCGCAATTCTTTTTTACCACACTGCTGCCAGTCAGTTATTAGCCATTAGCCAAAATGAATGAAAGTAGATGTAGCAAACGTAAAAGGAAGAGAGAAAAAGAAGGAAGGGAGGCTTTACTTTTAAAAAGTGTGCGATCTATTGACACATTTTTCGTCAAACACAACTCTACCACCAACACCGGTATTGTTGAGCAAGATGATTTACCGCAACAGCAACTTGAAATGCAAACTGTCAACGACTTGGGAGCTGAAAATGCTAGCAGCCCACCACCGCTGCCTCCTGAGGCTGGTTGCTGTAGTAGCTGGCCGCAGTCTGCGGCTAGTAGCTGCTGTACTTTTTCTGAATCTCAGGAAGAAGATTGGATGTATAAAGAGTGTGATCCGGCTTTATGGGGCGCGTTCAACGAGTAGATCCGAAAGAGGATCTACTGCTTTCCAAAACCAAAGGAACACATACCCTGCATCCCTCCGCGATGGGGGGTTAGGAGGTAAAGCCCGCTCTCTCACCAATGACTTGTTCACTTTTCATCTCCCCAATCGTGAGAAACTTGCAAGGGAATGGTTACTGTACTCGCCCTCTACAGGGAATGTGTTTTGTTTTGCGTGCATGCTCTTTTCCTCAAAGAAAAATCAATTCGTTACTGGATTTTCAGATTGGAAACACCCAGAACGTCTGCTTGACCACGAGAAAAGCTTGCCGCATATGACTAATATGTTAGCATTGTGTCAGCGCTCCTCTGTCACTGGTAGGGGAACTATAAATGCTAGGTTAGTGCAGGAGCTAGAGGGTGAGAAACGCTACTGGCGAGAAGTTTTAAAACGTGTGATTGTTGTGATAAAATTTCTCTGTGAACGAGGGCTGCCTTTCCGTGGTGATGATGAGTTACTTGGTTCTCCACAGAATGGCAACTATCTTGGCATTCTAGAGGTCATTACTCATTTTGATCCTTTTTTTGCTGAGCATGTTAGCAAGTATGGGCAGAAGGGTAAGGGCACTACATCTTACCTCTCATCCACTACGTGCGAGGAATTGATTCAGCAAATGGGTGAAAAAGTGAAAGCTACCATAGCTGCAGAGATACAGCAGGCAAAGTATTTCTCTCTGATTGTGGACTCAACTCCTGATCTCTCACATATCGACCAACTTACGTTTGTTTTTAGGTTTGTTAGTGAAGAAGGTAAAACAACCGAACGATTCATTGGCTTTGAGCCTATTAAAAGTCACACGGGGGAAAGTCTGGCTGGCACTGTTCTAGCGATGCTAGATAGTCTAAACATAGATATTGCCAATTGTCGAGGCCAGAGCTACGACAACGCTAGCAATATGTCGGGGCGTTATAATGGGCTGCAGGCTCACCTGAAAGAAAGAAATCCGTTAATCCATTATATCCCCTTTGCAGCACATTCCCTCAATTTGGTTGGTGCTAATACTATAGATGACAGCTGTGAAGACGCCCGTAGTTTCTTTAAACTAATGCAGTCCCTATATGCCTTTTGCGCAGGTTCTAATCATAGATGGAGTACATTTTTTAATGATGAAGATATCAAAATTGACATGACACTGAAATCCCTATCATCTACTCGTTGGAGTTGCCGTGCAGATGCATCCAAGGCACTTTGTGGGAATTATGCACAGATCAGGGATATTCTTAGGAACATGTCGTCTGATATGGATGAGAAACGTGACACACGCGATGAGGCAAAAGCGTTGTGTTCTAAGTTGGGTAGTCTTGACATGGCATTGATGGCACAGTTTTGGAACTGTGTTTTAAGCAGATTCAAAATGACAAGTGTGTCATTACAAAGGCCTGACATTGATCTGATGACAGCTATTCGCCTTCTCGAGTCTTTGCGATCATGGGTTATATCTCTTCGAGAGAAGTTTGACCATTTTGAAAATTCTGCTAAGAGTATCCCCGGTGTGTGTCAGTCATACCAAGATGAGCTGCAGCGTAGTAAGAAGCGCAACGCATTTTCGGACGAATGCACAGAGCACGAAATTACACTTAAAGGACGGGAGCGATTTAAGGTATCGACATTCAATTTCATTGTTGACAAGTTGATCAGCTGTTTGGGTCACAGAATGGACGCATATCGCAGCATTTGTGACAAATTTAGGGTGTTATTGAACTTAGGAACCGAAGATTTGAGCAGTGTTCGTGAACAGGCGGATGAACTTCGCACTTCATACCAGTCAGATTTAGATGAGAACTTCACTGACGAAATGATTCAGTTCAGATGCTTCATGCAGAGTGAGCAAGATAAGTCTCCTCAAAATCTTTTGCAAGTACTGTTGAAATGTAGTCTTCAGTCCACTTTCCCCAACGTTTTCTTAGCTCTCCGTATTTTTTTGACGCTGCCCGTGACAAATTGTGAAGGAGAGAGGTCGTTTTCGCAGTTGGCACGAATTAAAAATGAACTCCGCACAACACAGACACAGGGACGCCTCTGCGCATTGTCCCTCATGGCCATCGAGTCTGAGCTTGTCAGGGACTTGGACTTTGATGAGATTGTGACTGAGTTTGCGAACAGGAGGGCCCGTAAAAAGCCTTTCTAAGATGATGGGGTGGGGGGTGGGGGCAGACAGGAGAGGAGAGCTTATATTACATTATTTTCATTTAAAAAACAGCTCTGATTGTTTTATTTTTCCATTGAATAACATGTCATGTATTAAAGTTGTATTAAGTATTGTATTAAGTTCTTAGTGAAGTTATAGGTATTTGTTGCAATGAGCAGTGCTTTCCCGTTTGAGTTGGAAATACTCTGTGTCATTATGTCTGTGTGTTAAAATAATAATAATAAAAAGAATATATAGAATTTTTTTTTCTGATTTATTTCGGGGGGGGGGGGGGGCCTTCAGACATTTGTGCCCAGGGGCCTATGATTTGTTAATCTGGCCCTGATCACAGCGCATGACTTGGCCAGCGAAAACTGGAGCCCATCTAAAGCGCAACTTCCACCTCCCGATCGTGCGCTCAGGATTAGGACTGATATATATGTCGGCCTCGGCTTAATCAATTGTGTTTTAATATCTTTAGCATTCATATTATTGCAATCTATTCTTTTCGTAGGCTACTCTGTTGGCCTTGATGGCGAGATATTTTAATCCTTTTTAACCCCATTTTCCTCCGACATTCCTGCGTCATAGCCCGTTTCAGCACCATGTCAGTGGACAGGTACAATCCTACGATCGTCGTGAGTGCAGCGAATGCACGTTCACGTTAAGAGGAGTTTCGGGAAATGCTCCAAAGAAATTATCGATGGTTCGAAAGATCCATCGAGAGAATGATCTTACGAGCAAAGATCCATCGATATCGGGAAACGGGGCCCAGTAGCGTTGGTATTCAATTTTTCATTTGCTTGTTTAGCTATGTATGAAAGTTAACAATGTTGCTGTATTACAATGTGTGTAGACCACATCAACTTCGTTGCTGATTGAAATGAAACCATTTATTTGTACATAAGTTATTGATAGCATTTTTCGTAAATAGTTAGTTGGAAGGAATCTGTTTCTTAAGCAGTGAGCACAAGTTAGCACAAAGCACTCAAAATGATGGGGCTGGCACCATCATAATAATAAATAATAATACATTTAATTTAGAGGCGCCTTTCAAGACACCCAAGGTCACCTTACAGAGCATATAGTCATCATAAATCGTTTAAAAAAACAAGACATTGTGGAAAAAATAAATAAATAAATAAACATAAAAATAAAAAATAAATAAAACAAAAACAAGACAAAACAAAACAAACAAACAATCAAAACAGTGATCAGTTAGATGTTGTGTGCGAGTTTGAACAGGTGAGTTTTGAGTTGTGACTTGAAGGTTGTAATGGTGTCTGACTGTTTTATGTGTGGGGGGAGGGAGTTCCAGAGCCTGGGTGCTGAACAGCTGAATGACCGGGAACCCATTGTAGTGAGTCGTGATGTGGGGATACATAGTAGTCCAGCAGAGGTTGAGCGGAGGGAGCGGGAGGGAGTGTATTCTTGGAGGAGGTTGCAGAGGTAACTGGGGGCTAGGTTGTGGAGAGCTTTGTAGGTGAGGAGTAGGGTTTTGTATTGGATGCGGTAGTGTACTGGGAGCCAGTGAAGTTGGATGAGGACAGGGGTGATGTGGTCAGATGATTTGGTGCGGGTGATGATCCGGGCGGCTGAGTTCTGAATATCATATCTGTCTTATTTATTGCACCCACACATAATAGGTCCATGATACCATGTGGGGTCATTTCAGACTCCTTTGCTTCCTAACACAGGGCTCTCAAGTTCAGAGTGAGTTTTTAGCGAGGGGGGGGGGGGGGGTACATTAACATGTGACCGCTTACAAATGTGTCCACAGACATGGTGACTAATGTATGATAGTAAGCATTATTGGCCCTTAACACTAATATTCAGAAAAAACACTCCCTCAGACGGCTATTGCTTTAAGCAACACCAGAAGAGGCATATACTTTCCCCTGAACTTTTAAACGTTGCAAACCTGCAAAAACATAAGTATATATTAATGTGGCATTCATTCCAATGCTTTTAATATATCTGTTGCATTTAGTAGGCCAATGCTGTGGTAAAGTATGACCAAGTGTTTCTTTCTTTTCAATAGTTAGAACTTTATCAATCCCCTGTAGGAGAAATGTGTAAATGTTTGTCCCTTTAAAACAATAATGGTAAAAAAATAATTGCAAAACATGACGGTAATTAAGTACGTCAAACCGTCCAATCTGAAGGCTCTTCTTAACCACTCCCCCTTTCTCACTTCCCCCAATGAAAAGCGAACAGAACTGAGTAGGGGAGGGCGTAGCCTAACTAGTTTGTGAACGACCCAGGGAAACGCAACTCGAATTCAATGTGAACGTATGAGGCTTTAATAAAATCCCCTACGATTTTTTTAGAGTGTCTCCAAAATAGGTCATGTCCGGGCAAAAGAGGACGTCTGCTTACCCTACGTACGGGAAACCCATTTGATTCCTACCTGTTCCAGTGTTAAATAGCGGCCCAAATTGGTGGGCGCTATCCTGGTAATTTCTCTGCGTGAGAAATACGAAGTGTGGCGTGAGAGCGTGTGCATGGGTTGAATTGCGTGTTTCTCACGCCGAATGCGTGAGACTTGAGAGCCCTGTAGACTAACACCTTGTGAGTTCCCTGGGTACACCAGCTGATGGGTCTGTGTATATATTGGGCATTTGATTCTCGTTTCAGAAACAGAAATATTTAAAAAAACGAGTGGTAATTATGATTTCTGTTTTAACATTCAAAAAGGTAGGCCTATATACAAGGTGCTTTTCTTATAAAGTCAAAAAGGGCCTAACTAATCTAAAACAATAATTGTTAAACATATAGAGAATTATCGGGGGATTAGTAACTTATACTTCCATGGTCGGTAAACAATGCGACTGTGATCGCTCAGCTCTCGCTTATGATGCTACAATGCTAACAATGCTAAAAAACAAGAATATTTCTGCATCTGGTACGTCATGAAGTAGGGCGTGGCTAGGGACCCATGATGCGGAAGCATATCTCTCCTTGATGTTGCCCTGCGCCACAAGTAGGTCTATCTGCAGCCGGAGCCACTTGCCAAACACGCCCATTGCTCTGCCAGACACGCCCACCGGCCAAACACGCCCATTGCCAAACACGCCCATTCCTGGGGGAAAACAAACAGCGCCACAGTGCTCCATTCACTTTGCACAGCGCTCCATTCACTTTGTATAGAATGCAAACAAACTTAATAAAAACGTAATAAAACATGCCTTTCACAAATAGACGTTACTGTGTTTAAAGCCACGACTCTTGTCTGTCTATACGAGCCGTTTGTGTTAAAAATAATCCACCCATTGACATCTTAAATGTCTACTTTCTGTCTCAGTGATGGATTAAAAACGCGAGTCGTTGAGACCATGGACCTGAAGACAAAGAACAGGTGCATTACGGTATCATTTTATATTATTGTTAATAGTTTAATTAACATTTCAGTAGCGTTGGTATTTTGCTTGTTTAGCTATGTATGACAGTTAACAATGTTGGTGAATTACAATTATTTATGTGTGTAGGCCACTCCAACTTCGTTGTTAGTTGAAATGTAACCATTTCTTTGTACATAAGTTATTCATTGCATTTTCCGTAAATAGTTAGTTGGAATGAATCGGTTTCTTAAAGGGACACTGTGTAATATTTTAACTCATTTATTACCTCAAATCAACGCATCCATTCATAAATAAGTCCTCATTGGGGTAAAATTATCTCTGCCAAAAATCTAACTTATCCTCCTTAGCGAAGAATAATTAATATGTAGTTACATAGGACGGGTAAGCTTCATGGAGGCTTCCATGTTCTTCCGGTCTATGAACTGCCGAGAGGGACAAAAAGCACTACATGGTACAGGAAATGCAAATGCGTTTTCACTCTGAGGCAGCGTGAATGATGACTGAAATAATTCACTATCTTGCTCGAGGAATAATTACTCATACATCATTAGCTTACGCTAATGATTAAATGCAGTTTGAAATAACAAACCTCATCATCACTCGAATGACTCGATGAGGTAGTATTGGATGTCATGACACAGCTTCTTGGCACATACTGCCCACCGTAGTTTTTGAACAAGCGAGCACTATTAGTTTGAATGCAATATACAATTGTACCACTAAATGGGAGTAATTTTTACACAGTGTCCCTTTAAGCAGTGTGACGCTTGGAGCTTGCTTGACGGAGCACAAGTTGGCACAAAGCACTCAAAACTGCAAAAAGACATTATTCAATTGTAGACTTGGAGCTTGCATAACGGAGCACAAGGCATAGTTTAATAGTGCATTTATTTTTGAACAGCACATCCGATCAGTGACCTCTGTAATTTTTGTACAGTTAAATGTATGCCCATCACTAACTGAGTTTAACTTTATCTATTATTACTTTTATTTTCTTCCCTTCTTTTCTTAATGTTATGTGTATTTTGTTTTTAAGATAAAACATGTTGTGACAGTTTGTGATGTGAGTCTATGGTCTAGTATTTATGTACATGTTTCATGTAGTTATATGTTTTTTTCATGTTGTGACTGTCTGAGTTGGTGATGTGAGTCTATGGTCTAGTATTTATATGCATGTTTCATGTATTTATGTGTTTTTTTCATGTTGTGACTGTCTGAGTTTGTGATGTGAGTCTTTGCTCTACGTTCCCACTCTTGGCCTGCACCTTGACGTGGTGAGTGGGCTTTAAACTAAGACAGGCCTTTTATATTTTTTTGTTTGTTATTGATTGTGTGTCACACTCTATCTATCTATCTATTAAGGATACAAAGCCTTAATTAAACCCCTTCTCTTCTGTTTGCAGAAAATGGAAACTTCAGAGTATATTTTATCTTAAGTTAGAAAATCTTTTTTGTTTCCTCATCAGGGCCCGTATTCACACAGGATCTTAGGGCTAAAAGTAGGTCCTAACTGGCGAATTTAGGAGTAACTCCTAAAAATAATGGGCGTGTCACTCTTAAATTTAGGACTCCTAACTTTTTTCACTAAGAGCAATTCACAAAGTATTTTAGGACTAAAAGTAGCACCTAAGTCTAGTAGAGCTTAAAAGTCCTCACGAGGACTCCTAACTCAGTAAGACCTATTCACAAAGAATCGTAAAATGCCTGCGAGACGAAATGTTAGGGTATTCAACTTATTGTGGAGTTAATGCGCAATGCAATAACATCCCCGACTAACAGGAATAATCCGATTAGTCCCGAAATAAAATGTAAAAATAAAAGGGCACACTACGTTATTTAGCAACAGGGGAAATGCAACTTTGCAATGCCGACGATTTAAAATTATTGCAACCATTAGTCAGCCGTGCCATAAACTTTCCTTTGGACATTCAACAATCACACAGGATCAAAGCCAACTTCATGGCAATTGCAGGTATGCCCGGTGTGGTCGGTGCTATTGACGGGACGCACATAAAAATAATTGCGCCATCAAAAGACGAGGACGTGTTCGTCAATAGGAAGAAAGTGCATTCCATCAACACGCAGGTTGTTTTTGATGCAAATTTTAACATAGCCTAACATAGCCGATATTGTTGCAAAGTGGCCTGGATCTTCAGCTACCCATGATTCGCGCATTTTAATGGTGAGCGGTCTGAGGCAGCTTTTTGAGATGTACCAGTTGGGTGTCACTTGCTGGGTGACAGTGACTATCCATGCAAGACTAGGAAGACACCCTACCTCAATCCACAACCGGGAGCACAGTTAAAGTATAACATGTAAGTGATTACGCAGATTAAGCTTAGTCCTATGTGTAAAACACATCGTATTCGCTCTTTGACGCCTTTTATTTGTTGAATCCATATTTATTATTGTTTACTGATTTCTTCCATATACGCTAGCGAGAGCACACAAACATGCACGAAATGTTGTGGAGAGAGGAATTGGGCAGATGAAACGTCGGTTTCATGTCCTCCACGGCGAAATACGCCTCACCCCAGAGAGGGCAAGCACAGTAATCACTGTATGTGCCATTCTACACAACCTCTGCAAGCGGAGGAACATTCCACAGCCAGACGATGATGACGATGATGATGATGATGATGATGATGATGATGGCGATCAACATGACAATGAATTTGGCCGTGTGGAACTGAGTGGACAGGCATTTAGGGATCACTATGAAAACACATTTTAGGTAAACACCTTGGCACAAATCAGGCAACAGTTGGGTAGTTCACAACATTTATTTTCTTTTAAATTTTATGTATTTTTATTGTTTGCTTTCTCTCTCTCTTGAACGTGCAGGCTACAACGTCATTATCGTGGTCTGCACAAAATTGTCATCATGCGTGTATTCTGCTAACTGCACTATAACTACTTAATAGGAATTCATTTCTAGCCTAGGCTATTTCCTTGTTTTTCGGTGATTCAGTGGGCTTGTCTGAACAACCAATCACCGAACTGACCGCCTCTAAACTCGTGCACGAGAATTGACGTAATCCATAGCAACGGCGCGTCACTCTTAGTTCACTCTTTGTGATTTATCCTTAGTAAGAGTAGGTCTCAGCGGCTTTGTGAATAACTTTTAAGAAAAAACTCCTTCGTAAAATGTTTTAGCGCGAGTTAGGAGCACTCCTAGCGGTAAGATAAAATGCTTTGTGAATACGGCCCCAGATCCCAGTCCATCATGCTCCTCTACTTGTCTGCCGTGCCACCTTCATGCCTCATGCATCACCTCTCAGCGCCCTGCCCAGCTGCATCTTATTCAGTTACTCCAGCTCTTTCACAAAAGTGACAAACACGCTCCACCCAAGTGTTTTTAATCTTTTATTAATTATACATGTAAGGTGTGCTTAAAGGTTGGGTATGGGATTTGCGAAACGCCAGATGGGCGTTTCGCAAATCCCATACCCAACCTTTTCCCATACACCTTACATGTATAATTAATTAAAGATACACAACTCAAATGGTCCTACCCCCTCTTCTTCAACGCTGACTCTGACTCCACCCATTCCAAGTACATGGACGCTTAATCATGCACGAGCGAACACAGATGCGCGAGAGCGAGCCATTAGCTAGCTCCAGTACCTACCGCAGGATAACAACAACACAAGCTTTGAGTACGTGCACGAAGGGGTCGCTCGGGGAGCGGGAGGGGGAGGGGGAGTGCAGTACGACCGTTTAATTGACATACTTACTGTCCAATGCCACTCGGTGGGTCTGGAAATCATTGGCTGGAGTTTTTCGAGCCCTGCCCGTTCCACAGATGATTGACTTGTTTAATTTTCATTTCAGTACTTCTAACTCAGTGGCTGTAAGTGGGTTTTGATAAGGATTTCAAGTAATTTTGCAATGATGGCCAAAAAAGAGAATTCCATACCCAACCTTTAAGTGGCCTGAAAGGTGCCCATCAATAAAATGCATTTTATTATTTTTATTAATATAACATTATGGCTCCATCAAAAGCAACTTACACCTGCCATTTACAGTTATCATTTATACTATCCTAGACATCTTTAATATTATTTACATAGGCCTACAGTAGGCCTGGTTTCCTCTGAATGTTTAAATAAGAAAATTCCCTGTCCATGTCAGATCCCTGTTCATCATACTCCTGTTGTTGTCTTCCTGCACACCTGACTGCCTCCTCCATCGATTGCGGCCACAGCCCTCTCCCTGTACAATATTTCATGTTCAATACATTTCAGGATACATTTTGAGATTCAGTTTCAGTATTACTTATTTTTTAAACCTGACGTGGGGCTGGCACCATCATATCTGTCTTATTTATTGCACCCACACATTGTAGGTCCATGATACCATGTGGGGTCATTTCAGACCCCTTTGCTTCCTAACACCTTGTGAGTTCCCTGGGTTCACCAGCTGATGGGTCTGTGTATATATTGGGCATTTGATTCTCGTTTCAGAAACAGAAATATATAAAAAAATTAGCGGTAATTATGATTTGTTTTAACATTCAAAAAGGTATATACAAGGTGTTTTTTTCTTATAAAGTCATAAAGGGGCAAACTTATCTAAAATAATTGTTAGATAGAGAATCATCGGGGGATTATTAACTTATACTTCCATGGTCGGTAAACAATGCGACTGCGATCGCTCAGACCTCTCACTTATGATGCTACAATGCTAACAATGCTAAAAAACAAGAATATTTCTGCATCCGGTACGTCATGAAGTAGGGCGTGGCTAGGCTCCCAAGATGCGGAAGCATAGCTCTCCTTGATGTTGCACTGCGCCATTGAGCAGTTTACATAGGAATGAATGGGCGCCATTTTGGAATCCGTTGTCCATTTTATAATATGTCCATTGCTGTGTTCGAATATCCACACTATCCGTACTTACTAGCCTAAGGTTGAGTACGTAGGGCGTTCCGATTCGAATCGGGCAAAAATAAGTGTACTGAAAGGACCCGGATGGTGTACTCAAAACGTTAAATCGCAAAGTGTGTGGCGAAGTACACTTTTCGTACTCAACGGCAGCCATCTTAGCTACGTAGCGGAAGAGGGCAGGGCCAGGCTGAGCCAACGTTGGCACATTTTCCACATAGCCTACATCAATAGAGTCATTTTGTAGTTTTTATAGCTGCTAGGCGTAAAGCAGGGGTGACCAACCTTTTTTGACCCAAGATCTACTTTTCAAGTAGCCAACCTCCCGAGATCTACCAGTCTAGTGTCAACCTTCAAGCGGGGAGGGTTGAAGGTTGGGGGGGTCGACCCCTCGCGGTCGACTTGGGATCTGTCTACTGGTAGACCGCGATCGACTGGTTGGGCACTCCTGGCGTAAAGAGTTCACCGTTCAAAGTGGGATGTTTATTGCGGGGGAGGAGCCGCGGCGGCATTCGTGATCATAATTTCCGGTTAGTGCACCACGGAGTATTCGATTTGGAACAACACTGACATCTGAAAATTAGCGCACTTAGTGAGTGTGGATAGTGTACTTCGTTTAAGTGTACTGATGGAAGTATGGATATTGGAACACGGCACATGATTGCCACGCACTTCGCGATTTGACCATTTTGAGTACACCATCCGGGTCCTTTCAGTACACTTATTTTCGCCCGATCTGAATTGGAACGCCCTACGTACTCAAACTTAGGCTAGTAAGTACGGATAGTATGGATATTGGAACACGGCACTGGTCTGCTTCTAGTATTCCTGAAATATGGAAACACGTCGGCCGGTTGGTTAACCCTGCAGTATCAGTTGAAGTTTCACCCCGTCGGCTTTGAGATGAAACTAGTGTCGCCTTTTTAAACGCCCCTTTTTAAAAGTGTTTGTCTTCCGCTTTGTGTTGAAACTTCCGGTCGGCTAGTTACAGCTAGATAGCTACATTGAAATACCCGGTGAATTAAGATGGAGAGGCTAACGTGGGTAGAGGCAAAAAACCATGTCAAAAGTTTGGATGGAGGGATTGTACTTCGTTACCCGAGGTTTATGAACTCCACCGAGTGGGTGGATGACATGCGGCGGTGGCCTCAGGTGTCATATGGGGATATTTTTAATTATTTAGTGCTGTTGGTGGGCGTCGATGGGTCGGCCATGAAAAATTTCAAGAGCACAGAGGCGTATCAATATTTAGATAGTGGAAAGGTCAGTTGTGTTTTGCATTCAAAGAACGAGAAGGAGGAATATCTATTTTTGAAAGCTGCAGTCAACAGTCAGACCAGCACACCAAGACTAAGAGCATTCTATCTCAGAGACATGCTTCCTTTTGTTTCAGACGAGTATAATGAAGGTCGCCTGTTGCTCTGTGAGGGTTAACGCCCCGTGCCCACTACATGCGTCCGTTGCGTTATCCCCATTGACTTTAATGGGGACGGACGCGCAATGCATTGTGGATCCGTACGTTCCGTTGGAGCCTTCGGCTCAGTCAAGAAGTTGAAATATGTTCAACTTTTTCAGCAGCGACGGATCCGTCATCCAATCAGATCGCGTCTGCAAATTTAAGCACTGTGACGCGACTCGGGCTCTGACGATACTGGAAAGCGGGAAAGCGGGTCATCTTGCATCGCAACAAGCAGGAAGTAGCGGGAAGAACCCGGCGAAGCGATTTGATTGGCTGACAGATGCCTCTGCAAAGACTACTCCCCCATCAGTCAGCAACGCCTTCCCACATCAGTCAACGGACGCATGTAGTGGGCACGGGGCGTAAGGCCTAAATACACCGGCGCCGCAGCGGCGCGCATTTTACGTGCGTCAAAACGGAATCAACGGACGCCCCTAGCACCAACAGGAGGCGGCGCGACGGCCGCGCTGCAGTATAAAATCAGGAAGTCACCTGTCAATCAACCGCAGCAAAGAGACGGAACGCAATGGGTGAGTAGCCGAGCTAAATTTAATTTAATTTTGTGTTATTTTTTTATCATTGTTCATACCTTTTTTATTGTGAACTCCACCAAATATTGGTTCCTAGTTGTAAGTTGATTTCGTTGTTCCGTATGGCATGCCTTTTGTTTCCCGGGGGAGTGGTTTGGCGTTGCACCTGTGTGTCTAGCGTCAGTGAGCGCTGATGCACGGAGCTGGTGAGTTCCGTTTGTGTCTCTCTCCGTTAGATTTTTATGTTAACCCCTTGTTTGTTGCCCTTGAACGGCTGTGGTGGTTCACACTGCTTTGTGACGTGCTTTTAGGCACGCGGGAGAAACTCTGGTGCTTTAGACAATTTAATTGAACTGTTGGAAGGGTGGATTTTGATTAACTCGTAACCTAGCTTGAGCCGGTGGTAGCTTAGTTTTTTCCCGCCTTGATATTTCAAATGCGGTTGTTTTATCCGGTATGTGTGGTCAATTGTTTGCTTCCTTTGTTTTGTAGAGTGGAGAGTGATATCCCGGATTGTGTGTGACGCCCGTGTTGTTTTGTCTCCTTTGGAAAGGTATGCCTGTTATGTGTCTTTGTTTATGGTAAAATATGTAAAATGAGTGTGAGGAAAATGACAATTCTCTATTATATTTTATTTCCTTTATTAGTGTATATATTTAATATACTGTCTTTTTATTTAATTAATTTATTTGAGATCATTTTATGCTTTGTTTACATTTTTATAATTTATTCCTTACATGTATTTATTGAAAGTCACAGGATATATGTGTCTAGCGTGAGTGAGCGCTGATGCACGGAGCTGAGTGGAGAGTGATATCCCGGATTGTGTGTGACGCCCGTGTTGTTTTGTCTCCTTTGGAAAGAATAAACCTCTAGTACTCGACTCCTGTGTGCGCCTCACTGGAAGATACAAGACACAACGCAGAAAGACATCGGTTACAAATGGTGCCGTGACCCGGATTCTTCAGATCAGCCGCTGCAGATCGCCGAGGTTATGCTGTGAGCAAGTAAGCGTATCGTACAGCAAGCAGGAAGGATCCGTTTATTTGTGGCTGTGTTTTTCCACAATTTATTATTATTTTTCCTCAAATACAGTGTCCCTGTACAGTTAAATATTATTTTAACATCACATTTCGACTGTTATATTCCACCATATTCATTGTGTTTTAATTATAATGGATTTTACACGATTTGGGATGGGTAGAGGGTGTTTGCAACCAGGGAATGCAGAGCAAACTAGGACGCCAGGCATTAGCAGCCCTCAGAGTATAGATAATGGTACGCCTGTAGCAAGGCAGATGTTTTCCACTCCCGCCACTGCTGATAATGACACTCTGGCACAACTGCGTGACCTCTTAGGGGAGCTGGGAACCCACATTGGTAACACTGTTGTGAGTCGTATATTAGCCAACCAAACAAGTACCCCCAAACTCAATTGCCCACCCCCCATGACTCCCCACTCCACCATTCCATTCGCTTTGCCACTGGGGCTCCATTCACCACCTCCCATGACTTCCCCTCCACTCGAGCCCATGCCTTCCCCAGTTGATATGTCTCGACTAAACATCATGGTAAAAGCAGCTGTCAAGGAACCAGTGATGTTTAGAGGAGATGGCTCTGACAAATACACAGTACAAGAGTGGATAGAGGTGATGGATACTTACCTGCATAAAAATAACTGTCCAACCTCAGAGCAGGCCGATGAAATCCTCAGTCACCTTTTGGGACGAGCTAAGAGTATCGTTAAAGTGGGGCTGAAGAGTAGTGCCGATGTCAACACACACCCTGAAGTGGTATACGACATACTCAGAAGATACTTCAGTGATTCTCCCATGTCCAGCTTACCGATGGCTGATTTCTATTCTACACATCCCGATGCAAATGAGAACCCAGTAGATTACTGGGTCCGGCTCAATGCAGCAGCTGAGCATGCTGACCGGTATCTGGGGAAAAGTGGAGAAAAGAGGGAGACCATGTCAGCGCAAATTGCTATGATGTTCATCAGGAACTGCCCCAACCCAGAACTCTCCAGTGTGTTCCGGTGTAAGCCTATCAGCAAATGGTCAGCCGTGGAAGTGCAAGAGGCTATCGATGAACACCAGAGGGAGCACCAGGCAAGGAGGAGGCCCATTAAAGCAGAGAAGTTCAAAATGGTGACAGCAGCTGCCACTACCTGTTTACCTGTAGTTGAAGAGCTGACTGCAATGAGGGCTGGAGTTCAAGAACCTCCTACACAGCCAAAGGTGAGTGCAGTCACCTCTTCAGAAGCAGGGGCCTTAGAACGAGTACTGAGCATGCTGGAAGGCATCATGGCCAGAGCAGCTTCACCTGTCCAACGGCCGACCCCGTGGACACGCCCCACTTCTTGCCGTGTATGTGGTGACAAGACTCACATCACACGTGAACACTGCATGAAAGAGAACAGGTGCTTCGGGTGCCTGGAACCTGGCCACGCAAGGAGAGATTGCACACGAGCTGTACCACGGCAAACCCAAGCAGAGAACCACACACCTAACCAGGGAAACTAAGTCGCTCACACTACGGAGGGAAAAGTGTGAGTGTGTTATGTCAGACCCTCAAAACTGAAGAAGACTCGCGTTCAATATATGAAGAGAGCTGCAAGACTGCACCGAATGGCAGCGTCATGATTTTTCAGAATATACACAAGCTCGAGAAAGCAGATGATCTATTCTACACTGATGTGCTGGTTGATGACCAAGTTGCACTGCACGCAATGCTAGACACAGGCTCAATGGCTTGTACAATGAGTGAAGAAGCAGAAGAGGAGCTCCACAAGGCAGGGTTGCTCTCAGAGAATGCTCAGTCCAGCGAAGACATCTTTCTGGTGGGTTGTGGTGGTGTGCATGTGCGGCCCAAGTGCATTCATCAGTTAAAGTTGAAAATCTATGGACAAGAAGCAATCGTGCCCACATTAGTTGTGCCAGGTCAGCGTGACCAAATGATAGTAGGCACCAATGTGCTGAAACACCTGCTACGCCAATTCAAGCAAAATCCCAGCTATTGGCGCGTGATGAGTAAAGCTGACTCCACTGGTGAACCAGGCATCGAACAGTTCTTGAGCATGCTCTCGGGCATAACAAGATGGAAAGGTGACACTATCCCAGACGTCATTGGGACTGTGAAACTTACCAATGCAGTGACGCTGATGCCCAAACAGGAGCACATAGTGTGGGGAAAGCTTCCTGGAAAGGCTCCTATCTCAGAGGGAAGTACCATACTGGTGGAACCTTCAAAGTCCCACTCAAACCGGAAAAGCATCATGGTAGGGAGAACTGTGTCATCAATGAGTGGAGACAGGTGGGTTCCTGTGAAGGTCGTGAACCCAAGTGACAAGCCTGTAACACTGAGGAGGAATATGAAGTTAGCTGATGTTTCACCATGTGTGGCACTTGAAGACTTCGAGCTCGGAGTGGACCATGTCACCGACACAGAGCTAAAAGCACAAGGCCAAAGCGTAAGAGTAAGCACTGACCATGTCCCTGATACCTCTGTAACTACCACCCTTCAGGACAAGCTTGCCGGTCTTGGATTGAACGATATAGACATCAACTCTTGTGAAGTGTCCCTGTATTGGAAGAACCAGCTTGTGGAACTCATACAGCGGCATGGAGATGTGTTCTCCAAGGACAAGCTGGACTGTGGCCTGGCCAAAGACTTTGTCCACCGGATTCATCTGACTGATGAGCGCCCCTTCCGTCTAGCATACCGCCGTGTCCCACCAAGCCAATACCAGAAACTAAGAGAAGTCCTCTCTGAGATGGAAGAGAAGAACATCATACGCAAGTCATCAAGTGAGTGGGCTTCGCCATTAGTACTGGTTTGGAAAAAAAATGGAGAGCTACGCATCTGTGTGGACTACCGGTGGCTTAATGCTCGCACAGTGAAGGATGCCCACCCAGTACCCCACCAAGCTGACTGTTTGGCTGCGTTAGGGGGAAATACCATATTCAGCGCCATGGACTTGACATCGGGGTTCTACAATGTCCCCATGCATGAACAGGACAAGAAGTTTACTGCCTTCACTACACCAGTAGGCCTCCATGAGTTCAACCGACTACCCCAAGGCCTGTGCAACAGCCCGGCGAGTTTCATGCGCCTCATGATGAGTGTCTTTGGAGACCAAAACTTCTTGACCCTGCTGTGCTACCTTGACGATGTTTTGGTCTTTGCCCCAAATGAAGAGGAAGCCCTGAACAGACTCGAAATGGTCTTTAAGCGGTTGAGAGGACATGGGCTTAAGTTGGCACCGAAGAAATGCCATTTTTTTAGGCGAAGCGTCAGGTTCTTGGGCCACATCATTAACGAGAACGGAGTTGCTACTGATTCTGAAAAGATACAAGTCATCACAGACATGAGTGAAGCGGATTTGATGATGGAGGATGGAGTCACACCGTCAGCAAAAAGGATCAAGTCTTTCCTCGGTATGGTAATGTATTACCAGAGATTCATACAAAACTGTTCCAGCATGGCAAAGCCCCTGTTCTCCCTGACCGCCGCTGCCACTGGAAAGGCCAATGCAAAACGGGCCTCTCACTTCAAAAGGCTCAGCCCAGGTGATTGGACTCAAGAACAGAGCAACTCATTCAACCAACTAAAGGCTGCTCTACTGAACTCAGTTGTGTTGGCTCATCCAGACTTTGGACGCCCTTTCATTCTCTCAACCGACGCTTCATTGGATGGATTGGGAGCTGTACTCTCTCAAGTCCCCGAAGGAGGGAGCAAGGCACGTCCCATAGCCTTCGCAAGCAAGGCTCTGACTCGCCCTCAAATGAAGTATCCAGCTCATCGGTTGGAGTTCCTCGCTCTCAAATGGTCTGTGTGTGATAAATTCAGCCATTGGTTAAAGGGACATTCCTTCACCGTCTGGACCGACAATAACCCGTTAACCTACATCCTCACAAAGCCAAAGTTGGATGCTTGTGAACAGCGGTGGGTGTCGAAGCTGGCTCCATACGACTTCAGTATCCAATATATCCCAGGCAGCAAGAACATCGTCGCGGATGCCTTGAGTAGACAACCCTTTGTCAAGCCACGGGTCAGCGAGAGACTTATAGCAGAGCCGTATGGAGCTCTGCTGGAAGAAGCGCAGCAGATCCGAGATGACAGGATACAGGATGTGTTTCGGCTGAGCACCAACTGCCAAGAGGTCAAAATGGGTGGATCTGAAGTGGCATGCAGTTCAATGAGCAGTGAAGAAGTGACAGCCGTCCTGGATGGTCAAGTTGAGTGGGTTGAGGGACCCAAAGGACGAGTGATCTCCTGGCTGGCAAACAATGTGCATAAGCTCGTTCCACCAGGTGAAAGTGCCTTACCTGTCTTCTCCCTTAAAGAGCTCCAAGACAAGCAACAGGAAGACACTATACTGGCAAGAGTCATACACTACGTGTCACGTGGTAGTAGACCATCGAGGCGAGAAAGAGTCAAAGAGCCTCTCAAAGTCCAGAAAACTCTAAAGCAGTGGGAAAAGCTCAAGATGTTGGATGGTATCCTGTATAGAGTGATCAAAGACTCACTAACTGGGAGAAGGCGTTACCAGTATGTCGTGGCTGCATCACTGACCAAGCAGGCTCTGCAGGGTGTCCATGATGAGGCTGGGCACCAGGGACAGCATAGGACTCTATATCTTGCGAGGCAGAGGTTCTTCTGGATTGACATGGAACGAGATGTCCGTGAATATGTCAAGTCATGCAAGCGCTGTGTGGTAAGCAAGACACCCGAACCTGAAGGGAGAGCGCCTCTCGAGAGCATCAAAACAACAAGCCCTCTCGAGATGGTCTGCATTGACTTTTGGTCAGCCGAAATCCCAAATGGAAAAACTGTCGATGTCCTGGTCATCACTGACCATTTCACAAAAATGGCTCACGCTTTTCCATGTCACGATCAGTCAGCAAAGCAGGTTGCCCGTCAGCTCTGGGATCGATACTTCTGTGTCTACGGCTTCCCAGAGAGAATTCACTCCGACCAAGGAGCCAACTTCGAGAGCCAGTTGATCCGAGAGTTACTGCTGATTTCTGGTGTAAAGAAGTCGAGGACAACGGCTTATCATCCCATGGGAAACGGTGTGGTTGAACGCTTCAACCGGACATTGAGAAGCATGATCAGAGCTCTCCCTCCAAGAGCCAAGCAAAAATGGCCCCAGATGTTGCAGACGTTGACTTTCGCCTACAACTGCACTGCCCACGAGTCAACAGGCTACGCCCCGTTCTATCTAATGTATGGGAGGATCCCCAGACTCCCAGTTGACGTGATGTTCCACAATGTGGAGAGGGACTGTGACATCGCTGACTATGATAAATATGTCCTTAAACTGAGGGAGGAGTTAAAAGAGGCATTATCATCTGCTCAGGCCAATGCTGTCACCAGTCAGCAACACCAAACTGAACTGTACAACAAGAGGACCAAAGGTCATGACATCGCTGAGGGAGACCAAGTACTCTTGTCAAACAAATGTGAAAGGGGACGCAAGAAATTGTCTGACAAATGGGAGTCTGTCCCGTACATGGTGGTCTCAAGAGATCCTAGGTGTCATACCTATCGGATAAGGAATACAAGCAGTGGCCGTGAAAAGGTTGTGCATCGCAATCGCCTCCTGTGCGCAAACTTTCTTCCACTTGAGGTGGAAGATGAAGAGGATGTTGACGCATCGTTCACTGAGTCATCTGAGTCGATTCATGACGAGACACAAAGCCGCGTGTCAGATGTGGTGACAGGTGATGTCACAGAAGACAGGACATCCAGTTGGGTTCTGGATAGTGCTTCTGTTGTCCAAACATGTCTTGACGATGATGAAGAGCTTGGAGACATTGACCTGCGGGAAAGTGTTAGCCGGAGGTCAATGAGTGTGTCAAGTGTGGTCGATGAAACAGGCTGTAGCAATGACCCCCCAAGCACTGTGATCAGTGTTGTCTCCCGTATTAGAACAAGGGTGGGTAGGCTGGTGAAACCTGTAGATAGACTCATTCAGAACATGACCCAGAGGAAAATACTAGCTTGAGTGATGAACCTCTGTAAGCCATCAAGTACCTTGAGACAATTCTTTAATCCAGTGTTTGGGTTGAAAATGTGTTAGAGTAGCAGTGATAAATATTAGGTACTCCTTGTCTTTTGAAAGGTATATTTAAGTATTACCTTTATGAAGTAATGTGTAAGGTGGTGTAAAAGGCACCCTTTTTTGCAAGTGTACCCTGGAGGGTTGCGCAGCCCTCCTCGGCCATTTTCTCAGTAATATGAGTAACTAATGAGTTGCATAACGTGAATGTATTGGAGTGTTCTGCTAAAGTCTTAAGGTATTTTGGTGAAGTTCAGAGGGGAGTATGTAGCCGAGCTAAATTTAATTTTATTTTGTGTTATTTTTTTATCATTGTTCATACCTTTTTTATTGTGAACTCCACCAAATATTGGTTCCTAGTTGTAAGTTGATTTCGTTGTTCCGTATGGCATGCCTTTTGTTTCCCGGGGGAGTGGTTTGGCGTTGCACCTGTGTGTCTAGCGTCAGTGAGCGCTGATGCACGGAGCTGGTGAGTTCCGTTTGTGTCTCTCTCCGTTAGATTTTTATGATAACCCCTTGTTTGTTGCCCTTGAACGGCTGTGGTGGTTCACACTGCTTTGTGACGTGCTTTTAGGCACGCGGGAGAAACTCTGGTGCTTTAGACAATTTAATTGAACTGTTGGAAGGGTGGATTTTGATTAACTCGTAACCTAGCTTGAGCCGGTGGTAGCTTAGTTTTTTCCCGCCTTGATATTTCAAATGCGGTTGTTTTATCCGGTATGTGTGGTCAATTGTTTGCTTCCTTTGTTTTGTAGAGTGGAGAGTGATATCCCGGATTGTGTGTGACGCCCGTGTTGTTTTGTCTCCTTTGGAAAGGTATGCCTGTTATGTGTCTTTGTTTATGGTAAAATATGTAAAATGAGTGTGAGGAAAATGACAATTCTCTATTATATTTTATTTCCTTTATTAGTGTATATATTTAATATACTGTCTTTTTATTTAATTAATTTATTTGAGATCATTTTATGCTTTGTTTACATTTTTATAATTTATTCCTTACATGTATTTATTGAAAGTCACAGGATATATGTGTCTAGCGTGAGTGAGCGCTGATGCACGGAGCTGAGTGGAGAGTGATATCCCGGATTGTGTGTGACGCCCGTGTTGTTTTGTCTCCTTTGGAAAGAATAAACCTCTAGTACTCGACTCCTGTGTGTGCCTCACTGGAAGATACAAGACACAACGCAGAAAGACATCGGTTACAAATGGTGCCGTGACCCGGATTCTTCAGATCAGCCGCTGCAGATCGCCGAGGTTATGCTGTGAGCAAGTAAGCGTATCGTACAGCAAGCAGGAAGGATCCGTTTATTTGTGGCTGTGTTTTTCCACAATTTATTATTATTTTTCCTCAAATACAGTGTCCCTGTACAGTTAAATATTATTTTAACATCACATTTCGACTGTTATATTCCACCATATTCATTGTGTTTTAATTATAATGGATTTTACACGATTTGGGATGGGTAGAGGGTGTTTGCAACCAGGGAATGCAGAGCAAACTAGGACGCCAGGCATTAGCAGCCCTCAGAGTATAGATAATGGTACGCCTGTAGCAAGGCAGATGTTTTCCACTCCCGCCACTGCTGATAATGACACTCTGGCACAACTGCGTGACCTCTTAGGGGAGCTGGGAACCCACATTGGTAACACTGTTGTGAGTCGTATATTAGCCAACCAAACAAGTACCCCCAAACTCAATTGCCCACCCCCCATGACTCCCCACTCCACCATTCCATTCGCTTTGCCACTGGGGCTCCATTCACCACCTCCCATGACTTCCCCTCCACTCGAGCCCATGCCTTCCCCAGTTGATATGTCTCGACTAAACATCATGGTAAAAGCAGCTGTCAAGGAACCAGTGATGTTTAGAGGAGATGGCTCTGACAAATACACAGTACAAGAGTGGATAGAGGTGATGGATACTTACCTGCATAAAAATAACTGTCCAACCTCAGAGCAGGCCGATGAAATCCTCAGTCACCTTTTGGGACGAGCTAAGAGTATCGTTAAAGTGGGGCTGAAGAGTAGTGCCGATGTCAACACACACCCTGAAGTGGTATACGACATACTCAGAAGATACTTCAGTGATTCTCCCATGTCCAGCTTACCGATGGCTGATTTCTATTCTACACATCCCGATGCAAATGAGAACCCAGTAGATTACTGGGTCCGGCTCAATGCAGCAGCTGAGCATGCTGACCGGTATCTGGGGAAAAGTGGAGAAAAGAGGGAGACCATGTCAGCGCAAATTGCTATGATGTTCATCAGGAACTGCCCCAACCCAGAACTCTCCAGTGTGTTCCGGTGTAAGCCTATCAGCAAATGGTCAGCCGTGGAAGTGCAAGAGGCTATCGATGAACACCAGAGGGAGCACCAGGCAAGGAGGAGGCCCATTAAAGCAGAGAAGTTCAAAATGGTGACAGCAGCTGCCACTACCTGTTTACCTGTAGTTGAAGAGCTGACTGCAATGAGGGCTGGAGTTCAAGAACCTCCTACACAGCCAAAGGTGAGTGCAGTCACCTCTTCAGAAGCAGGGGCCTTAGAACGAGTACTGAGCATGCTGGAAGGCATCATGGCCAGAGCAGCTTCACCTGTCCAACGGCCGACCCCGTGGACACGCCCCACTTCTTGCCGTGTATGTGGTGACAAGACTCACATCACACGTGAACACTGCATGAAAGAGAACAGGTGCTTCGGGTGCCTGGAACCTGGCCACGCAAGGAGAGATTGCACACGAGCTGTACCACGGCAAACCCAAGCAGAGAACCACACACCTAACCAGGGAAACTAAGTCGCTCACACTACGGAGGGAAAAGTGTGAGTGTGTTATGTCAGACCCTCAAAACTGAAGAAGACTCGCGTTCAATATATGAAGAGAGCTGCAAGACTGCACCGAATGGCAGCGTCATGATTTTTCAGAATATACACAAGCTCGAGAAAGCAGATGATCTATTCTACACTGATGTGCTGGTTGATGACCAAGTTGCACTGCACGCAATGCTAGACACAGGCTCAATGGCTTGTACAATGAGTGAAGAAGCAGAAGAGGAGCTCCACAAGGCAGGGTTGCTCTCAGAGAATGCTCAGTCCAGCGAAGACATCTTTCTGGTGGGTTGTGGTGGTGTGCATGTGCGGCCCAAGTGCATTCATCAGTTAAAGTTGAAAATCTATGGACAAGAAGCAATCGTGCCCACATTAGTTGTGCCAGGTCAGCGTGACCAAATGATAGTAGGCACCAATGTGCTGAAACACCTGCTACGCCAATTCAAGCAAAATCCCAGCTATTGGCGCGTGATGAGTAAAGCTGACTCCACTGGTGAACCAGGCATCGAACAGTTCTTGAGCATGCTCTCGGGCATAACAAGATGGAAAGGTGACACTATCCCAGACGTCATTGGGACTGTGAAACTTACCAATGCAGTGACGCTGATGCCCAAACAGGAGCACATAGTGTGGGGAAAGCTTCCTGGAAAGGCTCCTATCTCAGAGGGAAGTACCATACTGGTGGAACCTTCAAAGTCCCACTCAAACCGGAAAAGCATCATGGTAGGGAGAACTGTGTCATCAATGAGTGGAGACAGGTGGGTTCCTGTGAAGGTCGTGAACCCAAGTGACAAGCCTGTAACACTGAGGAGGAATATGAAGTTAGCTGATGTTTCACCATGTGTGGCACTTGAAGACTTCGAGCTCGGAGTGGACCATGTCACCGACACAGAGCTAAAAGCACAAGGCCAAAGCGTAAGAGTAAGCACTGACCATGTCCCTGATACCTCTGTAACTACCACCCTTCAGGACAAGCTTGCCGGTCTTGGATTGAACGATATAGACATCAACTCTTGTGAAGTGTCCCTGTATTGGAAGAACCAGCTTGTGGAACTCATACAGCGGCATGGAGATGTGTTCTCCAAGGACAAGCTGGACTGTGGCCTGGCCAAAGACTTTGTCCACCGGATTCATCTGACTGATGAGCGCCCCTTCCGTCTAGCATACCGCCGTGTCCCACCAAGCCAATACCAGAAACTAAGAGAAGTCCTCTCTGAGATGGAAGAGAAGAACATCATACGCAAGTCATCAAGTGAGTGGGCTTCGCCATTAGTACTGGTTTGGAAAAAAAATGGAGAGCTACGCATCTGTGTGGACTACCGGTGGCTTAATGCTCGCACAGTGAAGGATGCCCACCCAGTACCCCACCAAGCTGACTGTTTGGCTGCGTTAGGGGGAAATACCATATTCAGCGCCATGGACTTGACATCGGGGTTCTACAATGTCCCCATGCATGAACAGGACAAGAAGTTTACTGCCTTCACTACACCAGTAGGCCTCCATGAGTTCAACCGACTACCCCAAGGCCTGTGCAACAGCCCGGCGAGTTTCATGCGCCTCATGATGAGTGTCTTTGGAGACCAAAACTTCTTGACCCTGCTGTGCTACCTTGACGATGTTTTGGTCTTTGCCCCAAATGAAGAGGAAGCCCTGAACAGACTCGAAATGGTCTTTAAGCGGTTGAGAGGACATGGGCTTAAGTTGGCACCGAAGAAATGCCATTTTTTTAGGCGAAGCGTCAGGTTCTTGGGCCACATCATTAACGAGAACGGAGTTGCTACTGATTCTGAAAAGATACAAGTCATCACAGACATGAGTGAAGCGGATTTGATGATGGAGGATGGAGTCACACCGTCAGCAAAAAGGATCAAGTCTTTCCTCGGTATGGTAATGTATTACCAGAGATTCATACAAAACTGTTCCAGCATGGCAAAGCCCCTGTTCTCCCTGACCGCCGCTGCCACTGGAAAGGCCAATGCAAAACGGGCCTCTCACTTCAAAAGGCTCAGCCCAGGTGATTGGACTCAAGAACAGAGCAACTCATTCAACCAACTAAAGGCTGCTCTACTGAACTCAGTTGTGTTGGCTCATCCAGACTTTGGACGCCCTTTCATTCTCTCAACCGACGCTTCATTGGATGGATTGGGAGCTGTACTCTCTCAAGTCCCCGAAGGAGGGAGCAAGGCACGTCCCATAGCCTTCGCAAGCAAGGCTCTGACTCGCCCTCAAATGAAGTATCCAGCTCATCGGTTGGAGTTCCTCGCTCTCAAATGGTCTGTGTGTGATAAATTCAGCCATTGGTTAAAGGGACATTCCTTCACCGTCTGGACCGACAATAACCCGTTAACCTACATCCTCACAAAGCCAAAGTTGGATGCTTGTGAACAGCGGTGGGTGTCGAAGCTGGCTCCATACGACTTCAGTATCCAATATATCCCAGGCAGCAAGAACATCGTCGCGGATGCCTTGAGTAGACAACCCTTTGTCAAGCCACGGGTCAGCGAGAGACTTATAGCAGAGCCGTATGGAGCTCTGCTGGAAGAAGCGCAGCAGATCCGAGATGACAGGATACAGGATGTGTTTCGGCTGAGCACCAACTGCCAAGAGGTCAAAATGGGTGGATCTGAAGTGGCATGCAGTTCAATGAGCAGTGAAGAAGTGACAGCCGTCCTGGATGGTCAAGTTGAGTGGGTTGAGGGACCCAAAGGACGAGTGATCTCCTGGCTGGCAAACAATGTGCATAAGCTCGTTCCACCAGGTGAAAGTGCCTTACCTGTCTTCTCCCTTAAAGAGCTCCAAGACAAGCAACAGGAAGACACTATACTGGCAAGAGTCATACACTACGTGTCACGTGGTAGTAGACCATCGAGGCGAGAAAGAGTCAAAGAGCCTCTCAAAGTCCAGAAAACTCTAAAGCAGTGGGAAAAGCTCAAGATGTTGGATGGTATCCTGTATAGAGTGATCAAAGACTCACTAACTGGGAGAAGGCGTTACCAGTATGTCGTGGCTGCATCACTGACCAAGCAGGCTCTGCAGGGTGTCCATGATGAGGCTGGGCACCAGGGACAGCATAGGACTCTATATCTTGCGAGGCAGAGGTTCTTCTGGATTGACATGGAACGAGATGTCCGTGAATATGTCAAGTCATGCAAGCGCTGTGTGGTAAGCAAGACACCCGAACCTGAAGGGAGAGCGCCTCTCGAGAGCATCAAAACAACAAGCCCTCTCGAGATGGTCTGCATTGACTTTTGGTCAGCCGAAATCCCAAATGGAAAAACTGTCGATGTCCTGGTCATCACTGACCATTTCACAAAAATGGCTCACGCTTTTCCATGTCACGATCAGTCAGCAAAGCAGGTTGCCCGTCAGCTCTGGGATCGATACTTCTGTGTCTACGGCTTCCCAGAGAGAATTCACTCCGACCAAGGAGCCAACTTCGAGAGCCAGTTGATCCGAGAGTTACTGCTGATTTCTGGTGTAAAGAAGTCGAGGACAACGGCTTATCATCCCATGGGAAACGGTGTGGTTGAACGCTTCAACCGGACATTGAGAAGCATGATCAGAGCTCTCCCTCCAAGAGCCAAGCAAAAATGGCCCCAGATGTTGCAGACGTTGACTTTCGCCTACAACTGCACTGCCCACGAGTCAACAGGCTACGCCCCGTTCTATCTAATGTATGGGAGGATCCCCAGACTCCCAGTTGACGTGATGTTCCACAATGTGGAGAGGGACTGTGACATCGCTGACTATGATAAATATGTCCTTAAACTGAGGGAGGAGTTAAAAGAGGCATTATCATCTGCTCAGGCCAATGCTGTCACCAGTCAGCAACACCAAACTGAACTGTACAACAAGAGGACCAAAGGTCATGACATCGCTGAGGGAGACCAAGTACTCTTGTCAAACAAATGTGAAAGGGGACGCAAGAAATTGTCTGACAAATGGGAGTCTGTCCCGTACATGGTGGTCTCAAGAGATCCTAGGTGTCATACCTATCGGATAAGGAATACAAGCAGTGGCCGTGAAAAGGTTGTGCATCGCAATCGCCTCCTGTGCGCAAACTTTCTTCCACTTGAGGTGGAAGATGAAGAGGATGTTGACGCATCGTTCACTGAGTCATCTGAGTCGATTCATGACGAGACACAAAGCCGCGTGTCAGATGTGGTGACAGGTGATGTCACAGAAGACAGGACATCCAGTTGGGTTCTGGATAGTGCTTCTGTTGTCCAAACATGTCTTGACGATGATGAAGAGCTTGGAGACATTGACCTGCGGGAAAGTGTTAGCCGGAGGTCAATGAGTGTGTCAAGTGTGGTCGATGAAACAGGCTGTAGCAATGACCCCCCAAGCACTGTGATCAGTGTTGTCTCCCGTATTAGAACAAGGGTGGGTAGGCTGGTGAAACCTGTAGATAGACTCATTCAGAACATGACCCAGAGGAAAATACTAGCTTGAGTGATGAACCTCTGTAAGCCATCAAGTACCTTGAGACAATTCTTTAATCCAGTGTTTGGGTTGAAAATGTGTTAGAGTAGCAGTGATAAATATTAGGTACTCCTTGTCTTTTGAAAGGTATATTTAAGTATTACCTTTATGAAGTAATGTGTAAGGTGGTGTAAAAGGCACCCTTTTTTGCAAGTGTACCCTGGAGGGTTGCGCAGCCCTCCTCGGCCATTTTCTCAGTAATATGAGTAACTAATGAGTTGCATAACGTGAATGTATTGGAGTGTTCTGCTAAAGTCTTAAGGTATTTTGGTGAAGTTCAGAGGGGAGTATGTAGCCGAGCTAAATTTAATTTTATTTTGTGTTATTTTTTTATCATTGTTCATACCTTTTTTATTGTGAACTCCACCAAATATTGGTTCCTAGTTGTAAGTTGATTTCGTTGTTCCGTATGGCATGCCTTTTGTTTCCCGGGGGAGTGGTTTGGCGTTGCACCTGTGTGTCTAGCGTCAGTGAGCGCTGATGCACGGAGCTGGTGAGTTCCGTTTGTGTCTCTCTCCGTTAGATTTTTATGATAACCCCTTGTTTGTTGCCCTTGAACGGCTGTGGTGGTTCACACTGCTTTGTGACGTGCTTTTAGGCACGCGGGAGAAACTCTGGTGCTTTAGACAATTTAATTGAACTGTTGGAAGGGTGGATTTTGATTAACTCGTAACCTAGCTTGAGCCGGTGGTAGCTTAGTTTTTTCCCGCCTTGATATTTCAAATGCGGTTGTTTTATCCGGTATGTGTGGTCAATTGTTTGCTTCCTTTGTTTTGTAGAGTGGAGAGTGATATCCCGGATTGTGTGTGACGCCCGTGTTGTTTTGTCTCCTTTGGAAAGGTATGCCTGTTATGTGTCTTTGTTTATGGTAAAATATGTAAAATGAGTGTGAGGAAAATGACAATTCTCTATTATATTTTATTTCCTTTATTAGTGTATATATTTAATATACTGTCTTTTTATTTAATTAATTTATTTGAGATCATTTTATGCTTTGTTTACATTTTTATAATTTATTCCTTACATGTATTTATTGAAAGTCACAGGATATATGTGTCTAGCGTGAGTGAGCGCTGATGCACGGAGCTGAGTGGAGAGTGATATCCCGGATTGTGTGTGACGCCCGTGTTGTTTTGTCTCCTTTGGAAAGAATAAACCTCTAGTACTCGACTCCTGTGTGTGCCTCACTGGAAGATACAAGACACAACGCAGAAAGACATCGGTTACATATGGTAATCTAGTTTATTTATTTTCTGTCTTTTTGGCTGAATAATTTGAAAAATGTATAATCTGCGCAGTGAAAGTATGTTTTCAAGCATCAGATCAACTTAAGGTGCGGCCACACCAGACGCGTATCTCGCGTACTTTTTACGCGAGATACGCGCGTAAAATGTTGCTTGACCATTTTGTGTCAAAAATGGTCACATACGCGCAATACGCGCCATACGCGCATACGTCACTCGCCTAGATGAGTCCAATGTCCATGCAAGTGAACGGAGCGTTCCCTCTTCGTCATAACTATCAAACCAAATGTTATGTTATGTTACTATTTCCACCCAGAATAAAGAAAGTTGTCGGCCGTGGCTGTGTGTGTGTGTGTGTCTTGCCCCAGGATGAGGCTCCCCACGGTAAAGGCTCCAACACTTGGGTGTGTGTGTGTGTGTGTGTGTGTTGCCCCAGGATAAGCTGCGCTGGAGTCCGAGGTAGGAAACCCAAACGCCGCCGTGTTTGGGTGATAGAGTTTAGATCGGGTTAGATTAAATAATCTCGGATATAAATAACAATAATCGGGTTAAATAACTTCACATGGTGTGTCTGGTGTGTTTCCAGCATTCGTAGTGTTGATCAGCAGATATATAGTCCGCCAAGACGTTGAGGTTGCTTAGTAACCAGAGACTCTGTCCATGCAAGTGAACGGAGCGTTCCCTCTTCGTCATAACTATCAAACCAAACATCCTTCACATTCACCGAGCGAACATTATGAAAGTAAAATGCACATTTCTCGCTAGAAATGTTTCCATAAAAGCATTTAATGGCGTAACTATGTTACTATTTCCACACAGAATAAAGAAAGATGTCGGCCGTATGCTTCTGTCCAAGCTCACTACTCTCTGCCAGTGACGTCGGGTCAAGCTCAACGCTGATTGGGCAACGCGGCTATCGTCAGACGCGTATCTCGCGTACTTCGCGTAAAAAGTTCAATTTTTTGAACTCTTGAAATGTACGCGATATACGCGATATACGCGCGTATAGCGCGTATTGCGCGTAAATATACGCGCCACATACGCGCTATACGCGCGTACAATGTTGCTTATACGCTTAATACGCGTGAAACGCGTAATACGCGTATTAAACCAATAGTTCCCTATGGAAAAAATTGCGATTTGAGACGCGAAGTACGCGAGATACGCGTCTGGTGTGGCCGCACCTTTAGTTTGTAGGGCACTTTATCGTTTTATTTAGTGTCATTTCTTATTTATTTTATATTTTGCAATTATTCATCTACTGCATCAACAATCTCAATAACTGCAGGACCTTCTATTAAGCCTTTTTAGTATATAGTGCAGTCACCTTTTAAGGCCAATTGTTATTGTATGTATTTATTGTATTGAGCTCCTGGATGGCTTTATTGATCCCCATTGGGACCAATACAGTATCTATATCTATCCATCTATATAGCCTTAACATAGCCACACATTTACATGCTATCCATTTTAATTGAGCAAGCTCTTTTACATTTTATTGAGTTTTTTTTATTTCAACAGAACAAATAACTGTTGCCAGACAGAGGGGGGCTGCCCTTCTTCTCCTGCGCTGTAGGCGGGCAAGGAGAAGACGAAGGGTTTGGGTGCACCCCATCAATGAACGGAGACAAGAACAGGGGGTATGCCACAATCTGGTCCAGGAGCTCCGTGCAGATCCTGAGAGGCACGCCAATATTTAAATTCGCCACTAAGTGTGCAATGGCAGAACCATATGGTGCAGCCTATATGATGACCTATAATCTAGTTATTATCCCTCTCTGGTATACTCTTTTGCATATATATATATATACTTTTTTTTTATCCCTCGGGATAAATACAGTGATGTTATTGCTGTGCTGGATTCAGTAGCCAGTGTATTTTATTTGAGTGCTCGAGACACTTAATGTTATTTTTCCTTAAATCCAGAGAGACAGTTAATACATGATCTGATATCAGAGAGACAGTTAATACATGACAATGCATTATTGAGCTTTGCCTGTGTTTTCTTTTACTTATCTATTTTATTGTATGAGAATGTTTCTATGTGAAGCACTTTGAGTCTGCTTCATGCATGAAAAGTGCTATATAAATGAAGTTGCCTTGCCTTAAATAAAAATATATATATTACAAGTAATCTGGTTTCTACCTACATGGTGTGATTATATGTGACTTGATTTAGTCTATTTCCCATTATGGTTAATGGTTTGGGTACTTGGTCCACCATTGTTGATTTCTCACCTGAAGAGCTAATCTCCAGAGCTATGGCTCGCCAGGCAATGTCCTTTTTGGCCTTGTCTTTATAATGACGGGAACTTTGGTCATATAATTCGAGATACTTTTCCACCTCGACGACCAGTCTCTCATCGTCCATTCTCTGAGAATAGTTTTCTCACAAACGAAAGAGGGCGACATCCAGTGGTGAGGAGTAGATATAGAGGTGCCTACGGGACCCGGGATGTACAAACCAGCTTTTAAAAAGCGCTTTTTCAGGGGCGTTGACGCTAGGGAATAGAACGTTGGCTCGAAGACTAGTTGGGTGGCGCGGAACGCTGCCGCGCAGCTAGTCGGCGCCGCGACTTTCCGTCTCGTAAACGGTCGTTGCCATTTGAAACGGTCGATGCCATTTCCGACCATGTCCGATTGCGTCCGCTCTCCGATCTTGAATTCCGAATGCTTCGTGAAACGGTCGATGCCATTTCCGACCATGTCCGATTGCGTCCGCTCTTGGAGTCAGTTAAAAACAGCACAGGGTGGAATGTTTTTTTCCGCTCAGTTGCCGTGAGTAATTATGAAACTATCTATGCCAGTCATACATAATGATTGATTGAATAGAGGAGACCTGGGACAGTTGCAACACTTTTTGCTATAATGGCTCTTTTGCTTAGCAACCATTTGAATTTAAGGGATGATATTTGAATAAAATAAACTTACATCTGTCAGCTATTCATCAATAAAATTTAAGGATGATTACCTTAAATACATTATTCACAGTTGGTCTTTGAATGTAAGATGCCAACAGCAACTGTCCCCGTAAAGACACCCATGATAAAGACTGATATGCTCGGATATAAATAACAATAATCGGGTTAAATAACTTCACATGGTGTGTCTGGTGTGTTTCCAGCATTCGTAGTGTTGATCAGCAGAGACCGCCAAGACGTTGAGGTTGCTTAGCAACCAGAGACTCTGTCCATGCAAGTGAACTATCAAACCAAACATCCTTCACATTCACCGAGCGAACATTATGAAAGTAAAATGCACATTTCTCGTTAAAAATGTTTCCATAAAAGCATTTAATGGCGTAACTATGTTACTATTTCCACACAGAATAAAGAAAGATGTCGGCCGTATGCTTCTGTCCAAGCTCACTACTCTCTGCCAGTGACGTCGGGTCAAGCTCAACGCTGATTGGGCAACGCGGCTAATCAATTCAAGATCGGAGAGCGGACGCAATCGGACATGGTCGGAAATGGCATCGACCGTTTCAAATGGCAACGACCGTTTACGAGACGGAAAGTCGCGTCGGCGCCGGTGTGGGCTAGTACATGTGGTCGATAGTGTTTACATGTGGTCGATATTGCTTAAATGTGATCGACAGTGTTTAAATATGGTAGATTGTGTTTAAATGTTCTTTTCCCTCACTCTCCACCTCATCCCTAACTCTCCACCTCAAGCTGGTGTGTAGTGAGCGTTCTGGCGCCAATTGGCTGCCGTGCATCACCCAACTGGGTGCTCAACCCAGTCTCACCAATATGCGTACAGATCGCACGGTTTGACACTTTCAAAATGCGTGCAGTACATACGCCAAATGACCATTTCGCGTGCATATGATACGCAAAACCCAGCATTAACTACTGTGGAGGGAGGATGCGTCCATTTCGCGTGCATATGATACGCAAATCCCAGCATTAACTGAATGGGAAATGCAATATTTTAGGACAGATTCACCATTAAACGTGTTTCTAATGACATTTCTAGCGAGAAATGTACTTTTTCCTTGAATAATCTTCAGTCAGTGAATGTGTATGATCTTTATTAATCTTTATTATCTGAATGGGAAATGCAATATTTAAGGACCGATTCACCGTTAAACGTGTTTCTAATAACGTTTCTAGCGAGAAATATACTTTTTACTTGCATAATCTTCAGTCAGTGATTGTGTCTGATCTTTAGTTTTATAGTTATTAGGAAGATTTTATCGGCTCGCTCGCATGTTTCAACGACGTCAGGTTGTTCAACCCAGTCGCCAAGAAAAAACGTCAGTGGTGTACGTTTCCATGAACACTGGATACGTAGCATTTCAACGTAAAAAATAGCGTGTTATACCTACAGTATCCACGTGTGCCGCTGTGGAGGCGGGTTTCGGGGTTTGGGTTTCACGGCTTTCGCGGCAAATTGTGGACACGATTGTTTAGGGGGGGGGGGGAGACTGTTGTTGACCGGGGAGGGGGGGGGGGGGGAGAGACACGTTTGTTGAGACACGTTAGTTGAAGGGGGGGGGGGGGGGGGGGGGGGGACACACGTTTGTTGAGGGGGGGGAGACACGTTTGTAGGGGGGGGGGGGGCACGCTCGACAACGAGAGTTGGTTTTTATTGAACGCTCGACAACGAGAGTTTGTTTTTATTGAACGAGACTTCAACACGGAACAGCTGCGCGAAACGATGGTCACGTCACTCTCGGTGACGGTGTCGACAATAATGAACACACGAACAATGTTAATAGAACAACACACAACCACATAACATCCCGAACCCATTAACCCCACTTAATCCTAACAACAAAACAAGTTAACAAAAGCCCCATTTGTCAACTGAGAACCCCAATTCCCAGAATCCCCCGCGGCTCCGGAACACGGCGTAGCTTATATTAATCTTTATTATCTGAATGGGAAATGCAATATTTTAGGACAGATACACCATTAAACGCGTTTCTAATGACATTTCTAGCGAGAAATGTACATTTTCCTTACATAATCTTCAGTCAGTGAATGTGTATGATCTTTATTAATCTTTATTATCTGAATGGGAAATGCAATATTTTAGGACCGATTCACCGTTAAACGTGTTTCTAATAACATTTCTAGCGAGAAATATACTTTTTAATTGCATAATCTTCAGTCAGTGATTGTGTCTGATCTTTAGTTTTATAGTTATTAGGAGTTGATCGGCTCGCTCGCATGTTTCAACGACGTCAGGTTGCTTTCGCTAAACTAGCAGCTCACGTGCTTCCGGCGTTTGTGTTATTAAACTGTTACTTTATGTAACTTTTAATGATATCATCTTGTTAGAAACACGTATATCTGAGAGCCAACCCAGTCGCCAAAATCATACCTACGTTGACACTGTACGTTTCGTGAACACTGGATTACGTCGCATTTCAACATAAAATTGCGTGTTATACACACACACACACACGCACGCACATGCACAGACACACACACACACACACACACACACAAGCACACACACGCACACACAGACACAGACACACACACACACACACACACACACACACACACACACACACACACACACACACACACACACACACACACGCACACACGCACACGGTGCATTTCGCTGCTAAAACCACAACAAAAAAATATTCCCTCAAATATTATTACTTTCAAAACGTTGGCCAAAATGGCCAATAATATCATTTTTTTTTGGGATGCTTCTAGGACATTTTGGGTGGATTTTGAACGGTATGTGGGGGGCACGTTTTTTGCAGGAAGATCTGGCTCCACCCCGGCGTGGTGGCGTCTCCTTTTGACCTTTTGACCCCAGACTTCTGGGGGAATAGCTGAATCAATTCATTAGTCAATCAGAAGCATGTAAATATCTTTCCGGTGGCGGAAGAGGACAAACAAGGTATCCTTCAACATCTACGCTTCCAGGCGATTGCAACGGTGCCACACATGAGCATATTCGAACATGTTTAATGGTAGTAATTAGCTGTCGAAATTGGAGGCCTTAATCAATACTGAGCAGCTATTGATTTGCTTCCCGATAAAGATTTGTCACAAATGACATGTTATTTAGCATCTACACGTTGAGCTGAGTCCAATGACACCAAGAACGACACTCTAGCTAATGGTAACATGTATTTTACATGGTACACCTAGGTCTAGGACATGATCTCGGTGTAGCAAGAGGCCGAGCTTGATCTCATTGGACTCAGTTTAACGTGTAGATGCTAATTAACATGTAATTTGTCAAAAATCTCCATCGGGAAGCAAATCTATAGCTGGTCATTATTGATAAAGGCCTCCAAAATCGACAGCTAATTACTACCCCGAAACATATTCAAATATGATCATGTGTGGCACTGTTGCAATCGTCTCGAAACGTAGATGTCAAAGGACACCTTGTTTGCTCTGCTGCACCACCGGGAAGATATTTTCATACTTCTAATGGATTGATTCATATTTTAAGGTTCTCGGAGTGAGACTTTAAGTGGCTGCAGCAGAAGTGTTGCGACGAAAGATGATATCAAGAGATTTATAGAATATTCCCATTCACATTATGATTCTTCGTCGTAACTTCCGACCAAACATCCTTTACATTCACAGAGCGAAGATTATGAAAGTCCAGGCTCCGCAAGTGCTCCATCTCGTTGCACCTGCACCCTGCGGCTCGCTTGCAAGATTTTGGCCTGAAGTTCTTCCCAGACCTATACCCTAACATTCCAATATGCATATCTGAGAATCAGGCCTCTCTTCAATAATGACAAAATGTAATGAGAGAAATACAGATTCACTTTTTGTTATCTCATAAGCGGCGTGGTGCCGGCTCCTTTTGACCTTTTGACCCCAGACTTCAAAGACGTGGCCACAGGCCAGCGGTGTCTACACACATTAAGCCACAAATGTACACCTCCATCCCGCAAAAAATGGGGCCTAGAAACTAACCTCTGTCTTATGTACATTGACTGTACTGTTGGAGGTCACGCCCCTTTTCCAGCCTTTTCGAGATAGCTAGGGATGCTAAAATGTTGACACACATTTCCCGGGGCCCCGAGAACGACATATGCAAGATTTGTAGTTCTAGCCCATAGAGAAAAAAAGTTTTCCCAAATGGACTGTCATTTGGACAAAGCCCCTTCAGAAGTGTTGCCTGCGAGACCTAATGGTTCAGAATGTGGTGGAAAAAAGGTTTTTGAGATAGGAAGGTCCTACCGCCCTGAAATTTGAATACCATATTCTAGGGCCTAACTGGGACCCCCGCACCGAAACTTGGCCCGGTCGGACCCCGAGGGCAGGAAGGGGGGGCCTGCCCTTGGGGTCTGACCGCGCCAAGTCTCGGGCAGGAAGGGCCCCCCCTTCCTGCCCTCGGGGTCCGACCGGGCCAAGTTTCGGTGCGGAGGTCCCAGTTAGGCCCTAGAATAAGGTATTAAAATTTCAGGGCGGTAGGACCTTCCTATCTCAAAAACTCTTTTTCCACCACATTCTGAACCATTAGGTCTTGCAGGCTACACTTCTGAGGGGCTTTGTCCAAATGACACTCCATTTGGGAAAACTTTTTATCTCTAAGGGCTAGAACTCCAAATCTCGGATATGTCGTACACGGGGCCCCGGGAAATGTGTGTAAACATTTTAGCATCCCTAGCTATCTCGAAAAGGTCGGCAAAGGGGCGTGACCTCCAACAGTACAGTGTATGTACATAAGACAGAGGTTAGTTTCTAGTCCCCATTTTTTGTGGGATGGAGGTGTACATTTGTGGCTAAAGGTGTGTAGACACAGCTGGCCTGTGGCCACGTTTTTGAAGTCGGGGGTCAAAAGGTCAAAAGGAGCCGGCACCACGCCGCTTATGAGATAACAAAAAGTGAATCTGTATTTCTCTCATTACATTTTGTCATTATTGAAGAGAGGCCTGATTCTCAGATATGCATATTGGACTGTTAGGGTATAGGTCTGGGAAGAACTTCAGGCCAAAATCTTGCAAGCGAGCCGCTGGGTGCAGGTGCAACGAGATGGAGCACTTGCTGAGCCTGGACTTTCATAATCTTCGCTCTGTGAATGTAAAGGATGTTTGGTCGGAAGTTACGACGAAGAATCATAATGTGAATGGGAATATTCTATAAATCTCTTGATATCATCTTTCGTCGCAACACTTCTGCTGCAGCCACTTAAAGTCTCACTCCGAGAACCTTAAAATATGAATCAATCCATTAGAAGTATGAAAATATCTTCCCGGTGGTGCAGCAGAGCAAACAAGGTGTCCTTTGACATCTACGTTTCGAGACGATTGCAACAGTGCCACACATGATCATATTTGAATATGTTTCGGGGTAGTAATTAGCTGTCGATTTTGGAGGCCTTTATCAATAATGACCAGCTATAGATTTGCTTCCCGATGGAGATTTTTGACAAATTAATGTTAATTAGCATCTACACGTTAAGCTGAGTCCAATGAGATCAAGCTCGGCCTCTTGCTACACCGAGATCATGTCCTAGACCTAGGTGTACCATGTAAAATACATGTTACCATTAGCTAGAGTGTCGTTCTTGGTGTCATTGGACTCAGCTCAACGTGTAGATGCTAAATAACATGTCATTTGTGACAAATCTTTATCGGGAAGCAAATCAATAGCTGCTCAGTATTGATTAAGGCCTCCAATTTCGACAGCTAATTACTACCATTAAACATGTTCGAATATGCTCATGTGTGGCACCGTTGCAATCGCCTGGAAGCGTAGATGTTGAAGGATACCTTGTTTGTCCTCTTCCGCCACCGGAAAGATATTTACATGCTTCTGATTGACTAATGAATTGATTCAGCTATTCCCCCAGAAGTCTGGGGTCAAAAGGTCAAAAGGAGACGCCACCATGCCGGGGTGGAGCCAGATCTTCCTGCAAAAAACGTGCCCCCCACATACCGTTCAAAATCCACCCAAAATGTCCTAGAAGCATCCCAAAAAAAAATGATATTATTGGCCATTTTGGCCAACGTTTTGAAAGTAATAATATTTGAGGGAATATTTTTTTGTTGTGGTTTTAGCAGCGAAATGCACCGTGTGCGTGTGTGCGTGTGTGTGTGTGTGTGTGTGTGTGTGTGTGTGTGTGTGTGTGTGTGTGTGTGTGTGTGTGTGTGTGTGTGTGTCTGTGTGTCTGTGTGTGTCTGTGTCTGTGTGTGTGTCTGTGTGTGTCTGTGCGTGCGTGTGTGTGCTTGTGTGTGCTTGTGTGTGTGTGTGTGTGTGTCTGTGCATGTGCGTGCGTGTGTGTGTGTGTGTATAACACGCAATTTTATGTTGAAATGCGACGTAATCCAGTGTTCACGAAACGTACAGTGTCAACGTAGGTATGATTTTGGCGACTGGGTTGGCTCTCAGATATACGTGTTTCTAACAAGATGATATCATTAAAAGTTACATAAAGTAACAGTTTAATAACACAAACGCCGGAAGCACGTGAGCTGCTAGTTTAGCGAAAGCAACCTGACGTCGTTGAAACATGCGAGCGAGCCGATCAACTCCTAATAACTATAAAACTAAAGATCAGACACAATCACTGACTGAAGATTATGCAATTAAAAAGTATATTTCTCGCTAGAAATGTTATTAGAAACACGTTTAACGGTGAATCGGTCCTAAAATATTGCATTTCCCATTCAGATAATAAAGATTAATAAAGATCATACACATTCACTGACTGAAGATTATGTAAGGAAAATGTACATTTCTCGCTAGAAATGTCATTAGAAACGCGTTTAATGGTGTATCTGTCCTAAAATATTGCATTTCCCATTCAGATAATAAAGATTAATATAAGCTACGCCGTGTTCCGGAGCCGCGGGGGATTCTGGGAATTGGGGTTCTCAGTTGACAAATGGGGCTTTTGTTAACTTGTTTTGTTGTTAGGATTAAGTGGGGTTAATGGGTTCGGGATGTTATGTGGTTGTGTGTTGTTCTATTAACATTGTTCGTGTGTTCATTATTGTCGACACCGTCACCGAGAGTGACGTGACCATCGTTTCGCGCAGCTGTTCCGTGTTGAAGTCTCGTTCAATAAAAACCAACTCTCGTTGTCGAGCGTTCAATAAAAACCAACTCTCGTTGTCGAGCGTGCCCCCCCCCCCCCTACAAACGTGTCTCCCCCCCCTCAACAAACGTGTGTCCCCCCCCCCCCCCCCCCCCCCCCCTTCAACTAACGTGTCTCAACAAACGTGTCTCTCCCCCCCCCCCCCCTCCCCGGTCAACAACAGTCTCCCCCCCCCCCCTAAACAATCGTGTCCACAATTTGCCGCGAAAGCCGTGAAACCCAAACCCTGAAACCCGCCTCCACAGCGGCACACGTGGATACTGTAGGTATAACACGCTATTTTTTACGTTGAAATGCTACGTATCCAGTGTTCATGGAAACGTACACCACTGACGTTTTTTCTTGGCGACTGGGTTGAACAACCTGACGTCGTTGAAACATGCGAGCGAGCCGATAAAATCTTCCTAATAACTATAAAACTAAAGATCAGACACAATCACTGACTGAAGATTATGCAAGTAAAAAGTATATTTCTCGCTAGAAACGTTATTAGAAACACGTTTAACGGTGAATCGGTCCTTAAATATTGCATTTCCCATTCAGATAATAAAGATTAATAAAGATCATACACATTCACTGACTGAAGATTATTCAAGGAAAAAGTACATTTCTCGCTAGAAATGTCATTAGAAACACGTTTAATGGTGAATCTGTCCTAAAATATTGCATTTCCCATTCAGTTAATGCTGGGATTTGCGTATCATATGCACGCGAAATGGACGCATCCTCCCTCCACAGTAGTTAATGCTGGGTTTTGCGTATCATATGCACGCGAAATGGTCATTTGGCGTATGTACTGCACGCATTTTGAAAGTGTCAAACCGTGCGATCTGTACGCATATTGGTGAGACTGGGTTGGGGTGCTACATATTGGTGGTGGTTAGTGAGGTCCCCCCTTCACTTTAGGCGTCTTTGAGTGTTATTAATTATTATTATTTTTCATGTTTAACCTCTGTTTTCCTTTTATTCCTAGTCTGTTTTACATAGTTTTGAATGATGACTATATGCTCTGTAAGGTGACCTTGGGTGTCTTGAAAGGCGCCTCTAAATTGAATGTACTACTACTACTACTATCCGGAACAGAGCTATAGAGTGGCGAAGTCACTTTAAGTTTTGGAGGGAAAGCTTCACGTTCGTGTTAGCATACTGGCCTAACCTTAACTTTTACCTTACATCTGTGTTGAAATCTAAGTATTCAAGATGTTCTACCATGATCATTTAAAGATATAAGCCACACAAAGTATCAAATATATTAAAGAATAACAACTCATTACACTTGGATGAATGAAATTGTATTTTTTTTTATTAAACAATTAGTGTGACAAGAACAAGTGATTGCGATTGTGTGAACAGATTCAACAATGGACACAGCAGGGAACACTATATACTTAGGGCAAACCATTAACATATAACGTTGCAAATTCAAAATGGGTTTAGGAGGGAGGATCCTCGTTTGGTCATGAACTCTGACCTCTAACCTATTCTCAAAAGTCGGGGCATAAGTGGTTGAGGAACAGTTGTTACCCGCTCTGTGATCTTCAATGGTGTCATGGTTCATTGGTTACAACTAACATTTTATAGATCAATGGTCATACCATGGTTGGCTGTGCAGCATTTGGATGCGCCAATCGGTCCGAGAAGGGTTATCACGGCTTCCCCAAGGACCAAGAGCGCAGGGAGAAATGGATGGCAATGGTCAGCCGTCAAAACTTATTGACAGTCAGCAACAGTCCAAAACGATGTAACGTAATGTTCAGATCACTTGCTAGCATTTCAAAGGGCATAATAATTCTAAGTGTAGAGAATTATGACTTTCCAATGATATTTGAAGTGCAATGGAAACTGATATTAAAGCCTACCTACAGGTACACTTTGAAAAAGACCAATTCAAAGCCACAAAAGTAGATAGGATGTTGAGGCCCGATGCAGGCCCAACAGTTTTCATCCATCGCCCTAAACCGAAGAGGAGGAAACCCCCTTCTGTGAGGGTGTTTCTCCGGAACCAAGTGCAACGGACCACACATATTGCGCCAAATTAAACTTCGGTATGATCCATGCAGCTAACAATATTCCCCATTTCATGTAATTCAAGGATAGACTACACTCCTAATGAGATTACATAATTCATACTTGTACATTCAGTTTAAAAAACAACCAGAAGGCAGGGATTCTCTGAGGATTTGCACACAATGTAGATAATCGACATTTCTACCCAATTAACAATTGCCGGTAGATCCATTTATAAATTGTATTGGTTTCTGATTGTGGCAGATGATTTAATTCACATTACATAAATGTTTTGCTTTAATTCATTTTCTTACATTGGAGATGACAGTAGTTGCAAATGCAAAGGCAAAATACATATAACAGCAACATTACCTTGTAATTGTTACAGAGATTGAGGGAGAAATGTAGGTGGATTTCAAGAGCGTTGAAAAGGACATCACAGGAGACAGAGAGAGGAATCAAGAGGCCACATTGCCAGGGGCAGGTGATTCAGGGGCAGGTGATCCAGTGGCAGGTGATCCAGCGGCGGGTGATCCAGGTATTTGTGTGCCGAGGGCCAGTCAGTCAGGGGTCAACAGTGAAGGAATAACTTTTGCCAGGGCCAGCTGCTCCAGGGACCAGACTGCCAGGGACTGATGGGGCGACTGTGGAGGACCTAATAAGGCAACTAGAAAAGGAAAAATTAATGAGAAGGAGAGCAGAGAGGGCTATTGCAAAACAAAAAAGAATCAATTTGGCACTAAGAAAGAGAATCAATTTGGCACTAAGAAAGAGAAACAATTCAGTCAACGAGAAGTTAAAACGAAAAAGCCATACAGGTTAAATTGACCACCCATCATAATCAGCATTGTTGAATCGGCGGCATCTGTAGGGCTTCATGTGCTGAACATCACCCTTTCCAGGATATAATTAAACAAACAGTTATTTCTACTAGCTATCGCATCATAAAACCCGTCCTTAAATCAACCTAAATTATCCTAGTAATCCAACATAAATAAATAACTAAATAAAAGTTAGATTCACTAGTACTGAACTTTGTAATTGTTGGTGTAGATACCATCACATGGTGCAGTCGAGCTAACAAACTAGCAGGCAATCGGTCGTCTACCAAGATAAAAATATATATAATTACGCTGTGCATATACAAATAAATATCAATATATGCATCATAAAGGTCCTGATACAATATACAGTTGACAATTCAAAAGAGGTAGCTATTTAATCAATTTACCCCTGGAGATACCTTCACAGATGGTGAAGTTGAGCTAACAAACTAGCAAGCATTCGGTCGTCTACCAAGATAAATATATATATAATTACGCTGTGCATTTACAAATAAAGATCAGTATATGCATCATAAAGGGCCTCTGATACAATATAGACAGTTGACAATTCAAAAGAGGTAGCTATTTAATCAATTTACCTCAGAAGTTACTCGGCGGCCAGCAATGGAAATGAACGGTCTCCTACGCCGTAAAATGGTTGTTTGGAACTATTCGAGGCTCCATACCCCGGAAGTAGGCGCTACAACGGAGTCCAATGGAAGTGTCGCAACTCTCTCTCTCTATAGCTCTGATCCGGAATAATGGGGGCAGACTTGTATAATAATGGGGGCAGACCAGCGCCGGTGTATTTAGGCCTTTATGCTGTTATGCAAATGCTTACTTTATGCTACTTAACTACTTGTACATATTTGAACTACTATTTGTACATATTATTGGCTATTGTTTTTAATGTAATTCGTTTTTAGTATTATGTCAAAGCATTAACTCAATCATTAAAGGATCATTTCACCGGTGGAGGCATGAATATGTATTGAAATTGGGTCCTATAGGCAGTCCAATAATAAAATAAAATTCTAATTTTGTGCCACCTTGACCGAGAAAAGGCAGAAAGTGACTTTTTGGCGCTTGTGGATTGAAGACAACAACTCCCACCATGCACCACGATGCACAGCTTCGCTGGCCACTCCCGTTGATCTAGATCTCGGACACCTCGCTGTTCGAACTACCAAGCTGATACCGCAAGACTGCTTGAAAATCATTTCACACAACATTTTTAAAGAAGATCCAGTACAGTTTTATCAACAGCCTCTGTTAGCTTAGCTTCAGACGCTTTGGATGTTAGTTTCTGCTGGTGAAGTCCCACCCACTGGCACTGCTCTAATAGGTCTGTAGCGCCAGTGGGTCGACTAGTGCTTGTAGTCTTACGAGAATCCTCCCCTCTTACACTTCCTATTTACTTCTACGCAAAAATCGTCATATTGCGTCATCTTAAACAGGAAGTGTTGGAGATCGATACGGATCTCTGCAGTCTCTCCAGAAAATAAGGGAATGATGCACGACCAATCAAAAATATGAGTCAAACAATAATACCATAGAGAGCACTCGTTCATTTAATGTTGAATGAATTCAAGACAGGTACGATAAAGGATGAAGAGGAGACGCGGGTCAACTGTAGAGGATAAAAACGTTATAACGTTATAAACCCATACCCCACCTTTAATAGAAATGGGTGATGTTTCCCTTTAAAGGATTTAGCAAATGCCTCATGTGTCAAGTTTATTTTATTGACCCTCTCTGACAAAGACATCACGTTTGTGTATAAAAATACAGATATAAGTTAAAGTTTGGTATAGATTTGTAAAAATGAACAATATAAACAATTTAAACACATTTTAACCATGTAACCTTTACAACTGAACTTAAAACTGATTGAACATCTTATTCCTCATCTTCTTGTATAATGTCCCCACGAAGATTACCTGCAGACTTTCAGAATCTTGTCAAATTTCGGGGCAAGGTTAATTGGCACTGTTTAAGAGACTATTCTGTAGAGATAGACCGATATGTTTTTTTCAGGGCCGATACCGATTATTAATAGTCAAGGGGGCCGATAACCGATATTCTGAGCCGATATTAATTTACAGAAAAAGGGAAAATATTCGCGTCAACATTTTTAATAATACAAACTCCAACACTTAACTTCATTTAAATGCCTTTAAGCATATGTTTAATAAACACAAAAGCTTATCAGATTTGCAACATAACACAATTTAAAGGTCCCATGACATGCTATTTTATGTATTCTTTAATATAGGTATTAGTGAGCAACTAACACAGTATTCAAAGACGTTCCCGAAATTCAGCCGTGGGGCAGAGTTACAGCCACTCCGAGCCAGTCGCACATTGAGCTTCCCCCAAATGCGCTGTTTTGGTGTCTGTAGCTATAATGCAAATGAGGAGGAGCGAGGCGGGTCAAGGAGGAGGGTGGGGGTGTGGCCCTGAGCAGCTTGCAGCCACGGTACCATGCGCTCAGTTTACAGTGGATGTATCGCAATGGCGAGGCACACACAGCCTTTAGCCGTGTTCTGTAAATATTCTAGAACACACGGGAGTCCTGGAGCTCTATATTCGATATATCGACTACTGCAACGCCCTCCTCACCGGACTCCCCACCAAACTCATCAACAGACTGCAGATCATTCAGAACTCAGCCGCCCGGATCATCACCCGCACCAAATCATCTGACCACATCACCCCTGTCCTCATTCAACTTCACTGGCTCCCAGTACACTACCGCATCCAATACAAAACCCTACTCCTCACCTACAAAGCTCTCCACAACCTAGCCCCCAGTTATCTCTGCGACCTCCTCCAAGATTACACTCCCTCCCGCTCCCTCCGCTCAACCTCTGCTTGACTACTATGTATCCCCACATCACGACTCACTTCAATGGGTGCCCGGTCATTCAGCTGTTCAGCACCCAGGCTCTGGAACTCCCTCCCCCCACACATAAAACAGTCAGACACCATTACAACCTTCAAGTCACAACTCAAAACTCACCTGTTCAAACTCGCACACAACGTCTAACTGATCACTGTTTTGATTGTTTTTTTTTGTTTTGTTTTGTCTTGTTTTTGTTTTATTTATTTATTATTGCTTATGTTTATTTATTTATTTATTTTTTTATTTTTTTTTCCACAATGTCTTGTTTTTTAAAAAATTGTATGATGACTATATGCTCTGTAAGGTGACCTTGGGTGTTTTGAAAGGCGCCTCTAAATTAAATGTATTATTATTATTATTATTATTATTATATCAAAATATTATCATATAGCCTACATAGATATATCATATAATATATGTTATCACGGCCAAAAGCTGTGTGAGCCGATATTATGAATCTCAAACGACCTCGTTGGGTTCTCCGACGTTCCTGGTTCTTCAACGTCCTCATCAAAGTGAAGTAGACTGAACCGCGACAAGGAGGAGAAAGGGATCGTTGCCGGTCTTAGGAACCTCTGCCTCCGGCGGTGGTCCCTCAGCGGGGCACAAGCGGGAGACATTCGCCGCCAACAATCCCTTCCTCCTCCATGTCGTGGTTCATGTGTTTGAGGGAGGCAAGCCAAAGTTCCTTCCCCCCAATTCATTCTCAACCTTGGCTGAGATAACCCCCAATACGAGTCTCGTTGTAGAAATACCAGAGACGAGAGTCCGACGAAGAAGTGTACAACACTTGCGTTACAGTCCTGGAGCTCTATATCTAAATAATATCATATAATACATAGAAATCTGTATAATTTAATACACATTATCACGGCCAAAAGCTGTGTGCGCCTCAAGACGATATTATTAATCAAAAAATACTTTGTCGGGTTCTGCGACGTCTCTGGTTCTTCCACTTTCACATCAACCTGAAGTCGACTGAACCGCGCGCTGCCTGCTGCCGGCTGCCCGCTGCCGGGCGATGGTGCCTCGCGGCAACCGGCGGCAAGTCGCAGTTCATGTACTTCAGCGAGTCAAAGCCAAAGTTCCTTTCCCCAATTCCTTCTCAACCAAGGCTGAGATAACCCCCAATACGAGTCTCGTTGTAGAAATACCAGAGACGAGAGTCCGACGTGTTATGCGCCATATAACACCAAAAGCAGAACGGTTATCCAAATAATAAGGAAGTGTACAACTCTTGCGTTACAGTCCTGGAGCTCTATATCTAAATAATATCATATAATACATAGAAATCTATATCATTTACTACATATTATCACGGCCAAAAGCTGTGTGCGCCTCCAGACGATATTATGAATCACAAACGACTTTGTCGGGTTCTGCGACGTCTCTGGTCAACATGGTCTCACAGGAATCTGTGAAATGACTACGGTCGGACGCTTAACTCGAAATCCGTGGCCACATCACGGAAACACGCCGATATCCGTGTGTGAGCCACGGAATAACAGTGTAATTTACTTGCATTGGAGCAAATTCCGTGGCCACATCATGGACAATTGAAGTGATTCCGTCAGACCACCACAGATTTTGAGTTAAGCCCCCGCTGTGGTCAAATGTGGCACACACACAGATTGAAACGGGAGCACACACACAGATTGAAACGGGAATCTTTGTGTGCGCCACAGAATATCATTGTCATTTACTTGCATTGGAGCAACTTCCGTGGACACAAGAAGGACAATTTAGGTGTTTCAGTGAGACCACCCCGGGTTTTGAGTTAAGCCCCCGTGGTCGACTCGCTCGTTGAAACGGGGATCCGTGTGGGAGCCACGGAACATCAGCGTCATTAACTTGCATTGGAGCGAAATCCGTGGCCACATCACGGAAATCGGCGTGTTTCCGTGATGTGTCCACGGATTTCGAGTTATTCGTCCGTAGTCATTTCACGGATTCCTGTGAGACCAGGTTGCTCTGGTTCTTCCACTTTCACATCAACCTGAAGTCGACTGAACCGCGCGCTGCCTGCTGCCGGCTGCCCGCTGCCGGGCAATGGTGCCTCGCGGCAACCGGCGGCATGTCGCAGTTCATGTACTTCAGCGAGTCAAAGCCAAAGTTCCTTTCCCCCAATTCCTTCTCAACCATGGCTCAGATAACCCCCACAACAGTCTCGTTGTGGAAATACAAGACACGTCAAAGAACCGGCAAGAAACACTTGCGTTACAGTGTGTGTATTCACACACACACAGTGGCGAAACTACCGGGGTGGCAAGGGGTGGCAGCTGCCACCCCCCAAAAAATGCTTGCCACCCCACTTGCCACCCAGGTTGTTAGAAGTGTCTCCAATATACATTTATTGAATGGTATTATATTTTTTGCTACTGAAGCTGTTGATCTCATTGGTAACTTGTTTAAGTTTAAGAACTAAAATCTTTATGTCCCCCCTCCCCTGTAAAATGGTTGAGTCCATGAATCCTATTTGCTCTCTTCTCACCGTGCGCATCTGCCGCTTCATTCAAATGAAGACAGAAACGGTTTGAAAGCCAAAGAACTGGAGACAAGCCAACTGTACGCTTGCAGTGATGAAAAAAGGTACAGTACAGCTGAAACTTGAATCAAGAAAATGTGATGGGTGGTCATATGTGATAGACAGTTCCGTCAGACGCGTCGTTAGACCTGGGCATTCGGGGCTATAGCCCCGGATCTTTTGGGATCAGCCCCGGATCTCTGCCGTAAAAAAAAAAAAAAAATATATATATATATATATATATATATAGCTGCTTTCATACACGTAAGTACTGGCTGCTCTTCTGAATATATGCTGCATCGTTGCAGCAACATTGAAGACGATCGCGTTGACTTCTGCGGTCTGTTCTGCCTCTGTCACGTTAAAATTGTACCGGGGGCGAAAATTGTACCGGCCTACGTCATCGTTTGTTTACATCCTGACAACCTGCCCGGCAACAGACGACGCGATGCAGAAAACATGTTTCCAAACAACGAAATAACATAATACAGATAGCGGATCGCTATCTGTATTATGATAGATAGCGATAACACTTGTTTTTACTTTATATTTGTATTGTATTTAATTGTTTAATCGAAACAATAAAAAAATTGCCCGCGAAACGGCCGATCGCGTCAAATGACAAATGTTTTGCCCGCGAAACGGCCGATCGCGTCAAATGACGTAGGAGGGTTCTTGAAACATAATACAGATAACGGATCGCTAGAAAACACTTGTTTTTACTTTATATTTGTATTGTATTGAATTGTTTAATCGAATTTAGCTAGTAAACTGAGTGTTTTAAGCAGGTTTCATAGTCTAGAATGTTCAAGAACCTTCCTACGTGATTTGACGCGTCATTTGACGCGATCGCCCGTTTCGCGGGCAATTTTCTTTATTGTTTCGATTAAACAATTAAATACAATACAAATATAAAGTAAAAACAAGTGTTATCGCTATCTATCATAATTCAGATAGCGATCCGCTATCTGTATTATGTTATTTCGTCGTTTGGAAACATGTTTTCTGCATCGCGTCGTCTGTTGCAGGGCAGGTTGTCAGGTTGTCAGGATGTAAACAAACGATGACGTACAATATTCGCCCCCGGTACAATTTTAACGTGACACCTCCATGCTGTCTGCGTCAAACCAAAACAAACCTGAGTGACAGCGGCCGCACTTATCCCGCATCCTGCTAATGTACGTAATATCCCTCCCCTTGCAATGCCGGCGCTGGCACTGGCCGCGGGAGCAAGATGTTATTCAAACAAAAATGCATCAATCATTGTTTTATTCTTTCATTACACAATTTCTTTCATTCTTATAAATAAAAAAATAATATAAATACATATATAAATCTAGCCAACTTGTCAATCAAAATTAGTCTTGTCTTGTCTCTTTAGTGGTTTTTCATTCTAAAACACTACAATCTTTTGAGAAGCAAATGGTTGCAGCCAGGCCCGCCGACAGGGGGGGACAAACGGGTACGTTGTCCCGGGCCCTGGACTGGCCCTGGAATGGGGGGGGCCCATAACTGGACCCCCATGAAGTTGGGATTAATTATTGTATGTATACTTCAAAATGTGTTGATTTAGAGAAGAAAAGTGCTTTATTTGCATTCAATTAATGACTCCTAGATTGTTTGCCTTCATTGCCCTTGAAAAACGGCCAATAACCCCCTATCACCCCTAAGCCAAAATGGTTTGGTCTTTGGAGAAGAAAAAAGACGACATCATTCCATTAGTGGTCAGTGCGCGAGTTGATTCAACATGCACAAGTCAGGAGCCCTGAAAAAAAAAGAAAGGTGAAAAAGAGAGGAAGAAGCCGAAAGCCTGAGGGGATCTCTTTATAAATATTAATAAATATTTCAGAAAAGAGTCAGGTGATGCTGCAGCCGGTACCAGTAAAGGCAGCTGTGCAGCACAGCCAGGTAAGACACGGCCAACTTTTTCCAGCCCCGTCGTCAAGTAACACAGGCACAGGCGGCGTGTCAAACATATTAGCGCAGCACAACATGAGCAAGTCACACGGAGATCAATATCAGACAGACAGGGGGCATTGAATAATTTGATAACCACAACAGCTTTATTACACTGTGTTTCATACGCCTATATCTAATTGAATCTTAGAATATGCACATTACCCCGCAAATAGGCCCATGTCCAAATCAAATGTGTCAGGCAGGCACACGCTGCGCACTCCAATCAGGCTGAATTGATTTGAGAATCATTCCCAGTCAGCTGAATTACAGCCAGTGTAACGCGGCTCATGGTTTAAAATAAGCCAGTGGCATGGCAACATGTGAAATTGCCATTTAGATAGAGTTGGATGTAACGAATGTTTTGGGGTAGCCTGTAACTTAGTTTCTGATTGCCGTTAACTTGAAACTCGCCAGATGAATGGGCTCCGCCTTGTTCCCCAAACATTCTCTGGAAGTTCAGCGGACATAAACGCGGGTCTGGCGATAAATAAAAGTACCCTTGACATGATTCCCCTTGGTCAAGTGAAAAATGGTCGATGAAATGTGCAGTTAATGAGCTCTAAGTGAATACAATAGCGTGAGTTTTATTGTGGTATGATTCTGAAAGCCATAACTTCACTTTCACTTTGGTTTATCCGTAATAAATGGGCTTGTCATCCCGACGTCATGTGTTTGGGAGCTGCACAAGGGAATTCTGTGGTTGTGTTTCGGCGTTTGACAATTTTGGGAACAAAAAAAACACCTTAGATTTTTAAACTTTTGTAGTCTTTGGGATAGAGTTAGCCAAGTTGATCAGTCTATTATTTTCTGTGTTAAATCGTCAAATTAAGGGGTTTTCAATTTGTTATTTTTTAAATGGTTCATTTTGACCCCTGTTAATTTAGATATAGCCCTTTTTATCGAAATATGTTCACCTTTATAGGAGAGGCTAGAGAGGATGAGAGAGAAGAACAGGCTACCAAACAGGATGAGAGAGAGGAAGAACAGGCTACCAAAGAGGATGAGAGAGAGGAAGAACAGGCTACCAGTGAGATAGAGGAAGAACAGGCTACCAGTGAGAGAGAAGGGGAGGAGAGTGAAGGGTGAGAGAGAGAAAGACACAGTGATTCAGGGGGGGGGGGGGGGGGGCCCATTGAGAGAATTTTGTCCCGGGCCCAGCCAAACCTGTCAGCGGCCCTGGTTGCAGCCTCTATAGGCTTACTGTGGCGCTGATGTGAGTACTGTATGCATGCAATACTACTACTCATAGTAATAATCGGAGAGGGTTGAGAAACAGTGGGTTGACAATCCCTTCTGGTACCTCATTTTGAAAATCCCCAAAAAAGAAACTTCACATAGGACTGTCTTTCAAATTTTAATACATTGCTTTGGAGGTTTTCAATCTAACATCCCACTGGTTTGATTTTACCTAAGAAAAAAATGTTTATTTTTTAAAGCATCCACAGCAGCCATAATAATGAGATTATGAGACAATGAGAATGAAGCGGCAACAGTGTGACTGTGCAGAGTGAGAGAGATGTCTTCAATGGATGACCAGGGATTGGTGGTGGCGTTACCCAGGAAGGGCGGCTGTAATTAACTGCAAGCAACAGAACATGAATAGTGAAGTGGAGGAAGGAGTCGAAATGAGACTTCATTAACAGATTCATGTACAGCTCAGATTTATATGGAGATAAGGTTCTTAAACAACTTGCATACAGCATAAGCAAGTAACAGAAAGTCTGGGAAGATTATTTTTTCATTATTTAAATCTACAACCTGGTTACACGTCGCGCGATAGCGCATGTCATTTCATGCAAGCGAGTGTTTACTTCCTGGTTACAGGTCGCGCGATAGCACATATCATCTCATGCGATCTTAAAGAGAACTTGACGTGAACAGTTTAGGAATGCATATTCCGGGAAAACATTAGAACTCTGAAATGCTGACTAAATATAAAGCATGTTTTTATCTGTAACATTAAACCTACACGGACAATAAGTAATAACTTAAAAATGAAACATAAAAGCAGACCACTACTTACTTGCCGTTGCCTGGCTGGGGGAGAAAGGTCCGTCGGAGCAGCGATGGCTTCTTGACATCGGGTAGGTGCACGCAGGCTATATAGGCTATTCTAATGTCTTATTTTTGCCCTGGCGCTCGGCATAGGCGACCTATGTGTTTGGGGCGCCCTTAATTAATTAATCGATACATTAATTAATTAATTATTTAATTAATTAATTAAGATACCGTAGCACGCAGGAGTCAGGATGGTGCTCCCCCCCGGGCTAAAGCCCCGGATGTTTTCAGTTGCTAACGACGCGCCTGAGTTCCGTTGTAATTTCAATCGTTTATTTAATTGCTAGCTTGCAAAAGTCGATAGGACTAGTAGCTAGCTCGCTATACAGCTGCATTAAATGCATTAAAATGTGAGAGGACGACTCGGTTATATGCTATAGACCCTATTGTGTATGTGGTATAAAGGCTGGGACGAATTTCGAATTATAAATATGTTAAAATTAATGTTGAAATTACGGAGAGTCGCGATTCCCATTGAAACGGATGGCGCCGCGGTTAGCATTCACAACGAGTGCTGGTAAATCTTGAAAAATGCATTAAAATGTGAGAGGACGACTCGGTTATATGCTATAGACCCTATTGTGTATGTGGTATAAAGGCTGGGACGAATTTCGAATTATAAATATGTTAAAATTAATGTTGAAATTACGGAGTGTCGCGATTCCCTGTTAAGCTATTCCTAAATCAGATGTTAGATACCACTAACCGTTTTCTCACCAAAAGCCTTTTTCTGGCTGTTGTAAAGGTATTCAGTCATGTAGCCTACAGTAAACTCAGTAACAGTAAAAAGTGTGCATTCTTTGGTCCACCCTATCTTTTGGTAGCTAGTTAGTTTAGCTTTGGTAAACATGATTTTGTATGTAATAACCTAATACATAATACATATGTACATGTGTATGTAATAACCTAATACATTAGAAATTCAATTGGCCATTTAGAAAAGTATTTGTCATTATGAAGGGAAATATGTCATGAACATTTTGTGCTGTGGGTTCTGAATGCAGTTATCTTTTCTTTTTAGAGACTTGGACTTGGACTTGGACTTGAAAAAAATAAAATAAAAATGTAAGTGTTAACAGACATCTAATGGGCTCCATTACACCATAGCCTATTTAACTCACCATCCAAATGCCAGTAAGCACTAAATCTAGGGCTGTCACGGTTGAGGAATTTTCACCGCGGTGAAAACAGGGGGCGCAATATCGCGGTATGCGATATTATTGCACAATTTTTTAAAATGCTGTTTAAGCGAGATAATGCACATTTAAATTCAAAACACACCCGTAACCGGAGCTTCGTTGGAAGCGCGATGTATGCGCAGGCGCCGTTTGGGCATAACAATATGGCGGCTGCCGTTCAATGTAGTTTTCATCACCACCACCGGATTATGTTTCATTTATTTCATTACAGCACGTCCCCTAAACGTTACAACATAATCGACACGAATGAGAACAGCATCAAGCAGTGGAAACGTGGGTTTATTTACTATGAAGTTTGTATTTTTAATTGTTTAAATGAAATCAGCGGTGACGAGCTAGTTGTTTTGGTAGCGGCTAAATTAGCATGTCGCGATACTTTGTACAGGGGATCACGTCTGCGCCGAGTAGATGCGCAGAGGGTTGAAACAGCGCTTGTCCGGTCTGCTCACAAGAAGGTTTCTTTGGCCAGTTACTGTGATTAAACACGAGTTGTTTAATGTTCACAATGTATCGTTTTTTCATGGGGAAAATTAGATGCGTCCCCGGGACGCATGGATAGTGAGTTTAGTGCGCCCTTTCAGATTTGAATGCGTCAGCGACGCAAGACACGTACCTAGCAACATCACTAACTAAATGAATGAACGTTAATGAATGGGTATCATGGCATTGCACGTTTCATTCTAGAATTCCACGGTCAGTTTCATGAACGCGCAACCCGCACCAGGTCATATGCGGTGATCGCGATGGCCCATTATCTACCGCGGTGTGCTCTAAATATCGCGATATTTCATTTTTGCGATTATTGCGACAGCCCTAACTAAATCAGTTGTAAATTATACTGATGGCACTGTTCCGATATCAGATCCTCTTTACAACTAAACCACTAGTAATATTGCAGTTTCACGGCCCAAAAATGAAGCGAAAAGGTCAAGATATCAGGACTTTTTTCAAGAAAAGGTCAGTCAACCAGAGGGAGACAGAAGAGGTGGAGACACAGAAAGACAGTCAGAGTGTGGAGGAGGAGACACAGAAAGTCAGCCAAAGTGTGGAGGTGGAGACACAGAAAGACAGTCAGAGTGTGGAGCTGGAGACACAGAAAGCCAGTCAGAGTGTGGAGGTGGAGACACAGAAAGACAGTCAGAGTGTGGAGCTGGAGACACAGAAAGCTAGTCAGAGTGTGGAGGTGGAGACACAGAAAGCCAGTCAGAGTGTGGAGCTGGAGACACAGAAAGCCAGTCAGAGTGTGGAGGGGGAGACACAGAAAGACAGTCAGAGTGTGGAGGTGGAGTCACAGAAAGACAGCCCAGAACCCCCAGAGGACACAACCAGTCCAACAGGTCCACATGGTATGTCTCAGATTAGATAAAACAGTTATTTATATGGTTGCATTTTTTTTTTTTATGTAAACAAAACACCTTTTGTGTTAACCCTGCCCATATTATACCTAAGCAAAGTAATCAGTATGACTTCTGTAGAGGAATCATGTAAATTATTTTTACTGTAAAATAGTTCTAACCTGTTTTCTCTTGTTCCAGATATATCTAAGCATCGAGGTGACAGCCCAAGTCAACCAATCAGGCAGGGATTCCCCAGAACTCTCCAGGGTGGAGCTTGGAGAAGTTTCCACGTAGAGTGGTACCAAGAACGTCAATGGCTTGAGTACTCGCATTCTAAAGATGCAGCATATTGCTATCCTTGTAGGCATTTTTCTCTACCTAATGTCCCCAAGAGTGTTTTTACGTCAGTGGATGGTTACTCTAATTGGAAAAAAGCAACATTTAGGGATAGTGGATTTTGTCGTCATGCTAAATCTGAGCACCATGTCAATGCAATGCTTGCATGGGAAGAAGATAAAAGAAGGAAGGACAACAACACATCAATGATAGTATTGATGGAAGCAGAAAATAGGAAAAAGATAACTGACAATCAAAAATACATCAAAACACTAGGTGAAATACTGTGTCTTACAGCAACCCAGAATATCGCCCAGCGTGGTCATAGAGAGTCTTCTGACTCAGAAAACAGGGGCAATTTCCTTGAGATTTTAGAACTCGTAAGCAAACATGACCAGTCAGTTAGGACAAGATTAGAAGATCAAGCCAAGAATGCCAAATACACCAGCAACCATATTCCAAATGAAATGATAAGCATTTTAGCAGGGATGGTCAGGGATGAGATTATTAAAGAGGTCAAAGAAAGTGAACAATTTTCTGTCATAGTGGATGAAACCAAAGATGTAAAAAAAAAAGAACAAATGTCTTTTGTTCTTTTTTTCTTGAGTTTCAGGAAGCAGAAAGGCTGGATGCTGCAGGTTTAACAGAAAAAATCATAGACTGTCTAGAGAGGCATGGCTTGAATTACAAGGAAAACTTAGTCGGGCAAGGCTATGATGGAGCAGCCGTTATGAGCGGGAAACACTCCGGTGTACAGGCTAGAATAAGGGATGTAGCCAGTCATGCTTTTTATGTACACTGCAGTTCACACTGTTTAAATCTAGTGATAGTGGACAGTGTGAAATCTGTATCTGAGGCAGGAAAGTTTTTTTCTTTGTTGGAACGTCTGTATGTATTTATGTCAGGCTCGTATGCTCATGAGAAATGGCTGAAGGTGCAGCAAGAGATGTTTAAAGGTGAAGGACCAAGGGAGCTTCAGCGTCTTAGTGATACAAGATGGGCGTGCAGGTATGTAGCTTGTCGGAATGTGATGGATAGGTTGCCTGCTATTGTGTGTGTCCTTGAAGACATTTCACATGAGGACAACCCAGATAGAGCTGTGGAGGCCAGAGGAATTCTGCATCAGATAGATCTCAATTTTATTGGATGTCTTGTGGTGTTTAGAAAGATTTTAGGTGAATCAAAATTTTTGTCAGACATGCTCCAGTCAACAAAAATAGACCTAACAAAAGCTGTTGAGTTGGCAGAAACACTCCAACAGACTCTCAGGGAATATCGCAGTGAGCCCTCTTTTGAGACTGTCTGGGGTGAAGTACTCGACATATGCCAAAGTAACAGCATCCCTACATCACAGCCCACCTGTAAACGAGCAAGACAGGTAGCAAGAAAACTACAGAGTAGTGTTGTTACATCCACTCTAGGACAGCACACAAAACCAGATAACAAAGAGTTAAAGTCTATTACTCCATAATAGATTGCATGATTGGAGAGATGGAAAGGCGTTTTTCCAAAATTAACTGCGAAATCATGAAAGGAATACAGGCCTTCAATCCATCAAGTCCTAGCTTTCTCAGTGAGGAGGCTGTTCTTTTGTTGGCAAATTCCTATGGGACAAATTCAGATGATGTTAAGCTTGAACTGCATCAGGTTAAGAGACTGTTTGATAGAACAGCAAAAAAGGAGAGACCGACTAGTCTCATGGAACTATTACTTTTTTTGGATCCCATTAAGACTATTTTCTTTGAACTACATCGTTTATGTAAAATAGCTGTAGTTTTACCCGTTAGCAGTGCTTCATGTGAGCGGAGTTTCTCAACTCTAAAGCTGGTCAAGAACCACTTACGTTCTACCATGGCTGAGAATAGGTTGTCAAGCCTAGCTACACTTAGTATAGAGTCAGCACGTGCTAAGGGTCTTGATCTAGATGAGTTTGTGAGACGATTTGCTGTCGAACATGGCAACCGCCGTATTGTTCTTTTTTAGCTCCCTGACCTGCTGTTTAGAATTTAATATAGGCTACATTAATTGTTTGTGAAATTAAATAAAACTGAATTGTTTTGCTGCTGGATATGTAAATATGTTAACTGTTTTCATTAGCGATTAGTATAAATAAATACATATAGACACCAGGCATGTGTGTTTCCAACAATAAAAAGACTTGACTTGACTTTGTGTGTGTGATTTGCCACCCTTGAATTTAACTTGCCACCCTTCTGCCACCCCATGTAACATTTTCTAGAATCGCCACTGCACACACACACACACACACACACACACACACACACACACACACACACACACACACACACACACGTGGCGCTCGCACGGTCGAGTCTCATTGGCGGGCCAACGTCTCTGGGCGGGTCAGTTTCTCATGGGGCTCACACACACACACACACACACACACACACACACACACACACACACACACACACACACACACACAGTTTCTCATGTGGCTCACACACACACACACACACACACACGTGGCGCTCGCACGGTCGAGTCTCATTGGCGGGCCAACGTCTCTGGGCGGGTCAGTTTCTCATGTGGCACACACACACACACACACACACACACACACACACACACACACACACACTATTCTCTAGCCATCCCCTCATCGTGCTTCCCTGTAATAAAACGAACTGAATTTTACTCTCTCTTTCACACACACACACACACACACACACACACTTCTTACTTGTATCACTGACTATTTCCCTATCAATATTATCAGGAACCTTGTTTCAAGTGATTAAACCGTTTAAAAACACTAAATAGCCTACAGCATCTTCACTTTAATAATCAATGTTTATCATAGGAACAGACAGCTGCTGCTAACGTATTGGGCATCACAGTAACGTTAGTAGTCGTGAGTTGTAGAGTTTTGCTACAGTCTGCTGAGCGTCTAGAGCCAGAGAAGGAGAAAGCGGACCGCTGGGCTAACGTTAGGCTTAAAGCTAATCAGGCTCAGCCTTCACCTTAAAGCCGAGTTCAAGGGGCTCGGTTACGCAGTTGGATAGCGCATAACACAGTTGTAGAAGTATAACCAACGCTTAACGTGCTGCAATAAAACTGGTCTGAATTGAGTTTATTAGGTTTTTACTCTCTCCCTCACACACAGACTTCAACTGGAAATAGTCTGTGATAGTAGAAGTCTGTGTGCAGGGGCGGCCTTCCCTACAGGCGGGTCAGGCGGCCGCCTAGAGCGCCATCTAGAGGGGGAGCGCAAAATATAAAATGCGCCCGAAAAAAAAAAAAAAAATTACTTATTGGCCACGTCTCCCCGTCAACTTATTGGCCACGTCTCCCCCCCCCCCCCCTTGCCTAGAGCGCCAAATGTGCTGGGGCTGCCCCTGTCTGTGTGTGAGGGAGAGGGTAAAAACCTAATAAACTCAATTCAGTCCAGAGCATGTTTCGATAACGTTAATGGGCTCACAGTAATGTTACTAGTAGTTGTGAGTTGTAGGAGGACTGGGATGTTTATTACAATTTCCCGAGAGTCTGCTGCCTTAACTTACCTCGAAACCAAACCAGACAAAACCTTTTCTCCTCTCCGCCGTGTTTGAGAGCACTCTGCATGCACAGCTTTCACTGCTGATTGGCTGTTACCCGTCGTGGCTCTGCGTGTAACCAGAGTGTGTAACCAATCAGATGGTGCTATGGATGGGACAATGCTGGAGACAGCATAGTGACAGCAGTCAGAGAGGCGCGGCTGCATCAGAGGCAAAATAACCCCGTTTTAAATTGATCTCTTATCAGCCATCGGATCAAAAAAAGAAGCCGATGCCGATATGCGTCAAAATGCCGAATATCGGCACTACTATTCTGTAGTTCAGTGGTCATCAACCTTTTAAGCCCAAGATCTCTGACCTCGACCTGTGTGAAAGGCAAGATCTACCTATTGAAGACTTGAGAAAAAACAGACAGCACAGAGTGTATTTCCAATTAAAGGCCTTTTATTGAGTCTAATTGTAAGAATTGCATGTAATTCTTTGCTCAGCTTTCTTTTTTAATGCAATCAATCAAAGCTAACTGAAAACAAAAAATGAAACCATGTGCCCTATTTACCATTTATAAAATTGTCCAACTGTACAACAACACACACATAACACAGCAAACATAACACAACAAAGAGGAAAAAATCTACACACTTGCAGTGGACAGATATTGAAGTGCAATTAGCTGTTTTGCTTACCCAATAACCACATGTAAGTTAACAAATGTATGATTCACATTTTAGAAAGTGGAACTGTGATGTGTATCACTAAAATTCTCAGTGCAATTAAGTAAGCGCCATGTCACATCTAAAGCAGCATCACCTCTAGGGATGTGAATTGATAAGAATTTCACGATTCCGATTCCGATTCTGCTTATCGATCCGATTCCTTATCGATTCTCTTATTGATTCTCATTGGGTGAGAAAATAATTACAAATGTGTTTGTTTGTATTAAATCTCTTTAATATCTGATCAGAAGTGCGGCTAGTATTAGGAAATTGTAGATTTTCAAATCAATTGGTCTAGACAAAAAAATATATGTTTGGCTTTTTAAGCCCAAATGCCATCATTATGTGCCATAAAACTAAAAACACAGACTGAAAACAGTCAAGTAAGAGCTTGTGCCTTTTGGAATGCTAACAGTGCTCATTTGCATTCAATTTGTAACAAAATTCAACTGACATAAACAAAATGAAGTAAGATTAGACAGAGATTTATTAGATGGGCCTACCTAATAAACCGTTGGAACACACAAGACTGGAAACCATAGCAACGCCGGTAAATAAACCCTGAGAAGCCCAATCCCTATGAGAGCTCCCCACGCTACGGCCATCCGGAGGCGCACAGAGCTGTTGGCCGTGATATTATATATACAATTATATTATATTATATACTATTATATAGAGCTCCGGGAGTCGCAAACAGCAACAATCACTTTCTCCTCCATGCTGCAGTTCACCCCGGACTGCACTGCACTGAGTTTGACGGTTGAACGCTGATTGGCTGTTACGTTACCCATGTCACTCAGTTGTCACGCTGTTGAACGCTGATTGGCTGTCATCACGACAAAAACTTGTCGGCGGTTTCTTCTCGCGAAAAATTCGCCCGATACGCGTCTCTACGTTCACTTTGTATGGGATCTTGTCGCCCCGTCGCGTTTGGTGTGAACGCACAATGCGCTTCTTCCTCGGCGGCGCTGTCACGTTAAAATTGTAAATTTATTGTAAACCAAATCAAAGCAGTGTGTGTGTGACGTCATGACGCATATGCCGCGACCGGAACCGATAAGCGGAATCGTTAAGCAGGCTTGCTAATGATTCCAAGGAATCGGTTGACTCGGCACCGGTTCTGAACAAGAACCGGTTCTCGATTCCCATCCCTAATCACCTCACAACGCCATCTGAAGGCAAAAGACAGCCGTCATGTTATTCAAATTAGTGTGATGGCTGTGACTGAATACTGTCAGTGAGTGCCTTGAAGTCTGGTTCATAGCTACAGACAGCCAGCCTGAGACAGTCAGTGAGGTGTCGGTCTGTAAGGCGGCTCCTGTACTTGGATTTGATTATTTTCATTTGTGAAAACGCCATTTCACAAAGATAAGTAGATCCAAAGTAGGCACTCACTCTTAGTGCACATGCAGCGAGGAGAGGACCAGTCCCCAAAAGTCACTGTCCCTTGATCTGGTTTTCAGCTCTATGTCATTTTGCAAATCAACCATCTCCATGTCAACTCCACTTGGCAAAGCAAATACCTGCTGGAATCTGCCTGCTACCTGGTCTATATTAATGGGCAGAAATGGGTTTGAGAGGAATGCAACAATATCGTCCATGACGTCTAACTCAACAAAACGCAGATTGAACTCAGTTGTCACTTTGTCCAGCTGGGCACAGTACTGCTCTGGGTTAAAAACATCCTTGTTTTTGATTGCGTGTGACATTTTCTCCAAGTTGGGGAAGTGGGTCAGCCTCTTGTTCTTTAGGTGTGTGGTCCAAACACCCAGCTTGGCCTTGAACCCATTCACTGCGCTAATCATGTGGGGCAGGTGTCTGTCCTTTCCCTGCAGCTCGTTGTTGAGTGTGTTTAGTTTTGCCGTTAGGTCTGTTAAAGACCCCAGATCCAGTAGCCACTTATCATCGGACAGTTCCCCATGCTCCTCGTTCCTTGTTGACAAAAAAGTCTTTATCTCAGGCAGCAAGTCAACAAATCGCTGCGAATTCTAGACCCCTGCATCATCGGGCTGGATCTACTGACTCGTTGGGGGGCTAGGGAGGATGTGTCAAGGAACACCATTCACTTCGGCAAGGAGACGCTGACCCTCCAGTGACGTCAAGGGGGGAAGATAGGGTGTACACAAGCCCAGCTGTGTTCACCAGGTGCCACACCATCACCGCCGCCATCCCCTGAGACGACAACAGCGAACTCTGTGGAGGCTACGACTCCTCAGCCCCCATCGTCAGATGTTGACAACGCGATCCAGGAACTGTACCAGCGGAGCAGTGAAGGACTCCATGCTCAGAAGATTCAACAGGTGCGAGACCTGCTCCAGCAGTTTACAGACATTTTTGCTGCACGAAATCAGGACTGCACCCAAACTAACCTGGTGCAGCACTCAATTGCAGGGATGCAAACTTGTCACCTTTCGGCGAAATTCGCCGTTTTTGTTCCGAAAAAGGTCATTTGTGTGATTCATGGAGATCTGCAATAAAAATATTTCGGGGGGGGGGGGGGGCGTCGTCCAATTAATCGGCGAACGCAAGCTGTCATAAATATTTATTCGAAGCTTGTTCGTTTGGCCAACCCGTGTAAACATGTCATCTTCGGGTCTGTAGCTGCCTTGATTCCGTACTAGACAGGAGTGACGTTGGTACGCTTCTAAAACGTCAGGCTTTCTAACGTAGGCTAACGTGCTAATGAGAACATTTGTTTGACCGGCTGCCGGTTATATCCGTGTGGTTAATTTGCAGTTGCGGTGTTGTCAGCTTACTGTTACATTAAACTGCAATCAGAAAATGCGGTTATATGCTATAGACCCTATAGTGTCTGTGGTGTAAAGGCTGGGACGAATTAAAAAATATAAATACACTTTATGTTGAAACTATAGACCGTCCCGATTCCCATTGAAACGAATGGCGCGGTGATTATTCTTCAAAACGAGATCTGTTAAATTGTGAAAAATAAATCAAACTGTAATCAGACAACACGGTTATATGCTATAGACCCTAGAGTATCTGTGGTATAAAGGCTGAGACGAATTTCGAATTATAAATATGTACAATCCATAACGTTAGCTCTCTGGCTCATAGCTCAGCGGACTAGAATACCTCCTAGAACCATTGCCTGTAGGCCGGAAACGGAAATGGGGGCTGTTTACGTTTGGTTGTAGTCTTTTCACTCGGTTCTCCGAATCAACAGTAGGGCTAGAACCGAGCGAAAAGACTACAACCAAATTTGAACTACAACGAAACTAGTTCCCTTTCCGCTTCCGGCCAACGAGCAATGAGTCTTCCAACAGAAATCAATGGGATTTACAAAATGCGCTAAATGTACAATAAAACACGATAGAAACTGTATTTCGCTACGATGCTTGATTCAACCACTCTATTTCATCCTAGACAAATCACGAAGTGGGCTCGATGTTCAAAATACCGAAAAAAAATAATAGCTCACAGCAACATTTTGAAAAAAAAAAACTATGAACTAGTTCATTTTTTGGAACTGTGAACTTAGTTCAAATCTTTGAATTATGAACGCTGAACTGAACTAGTTCATTTTAAAATTTGTGAACTGAACTTTGAACTAGTTCACGTAGAAAGTGAACTATCACAACACTGTGTGTGTGTATATATATATATATATATATTGTGGCATCCCGCCACGGAAACCTCGGCCTGGACGGGCCCGGGGTACTGTTAAGGACTGGGTATACTACCCCCACCCACCAGCCGGCGACGAAGAGCAGCCCTTTCGGCTCCTCAATCAGGGTGATTGGGGGACACCTGGCCGAAAGTGGAGGAGCCATTTTAAAAGGAGGCACAGCACAGCACAGCACGGTTCGGGTGCCGGAAGGAAGGGCTTGTGGCAGCGAGAGAGCCTAGAGGCCCACGGAGGCCCTAGAGACCGCGACTCCTTCCTTGTGTGATTGATCTAAGTTGATTGTCTGAAATAAATGCCTGAAATGGCTTTAACCCCAATGCCGAGCGAGTTTTGTCAGTGGATTTCGGCTCAACTGAGCACCGGGATACCACATATGGTGGAGAATGCAGGCATAAGAAGAACCCACTACGAACCCCCCGGTAAAGTACCCCACCCCGCCGCCGCCGCCGCAAGGGACGCCGCCGCCGCCGCAAGGGACGCCGCCGCCGCCGCAAGGGACGCCGCCGCCGCCGCAAGGGACGCCGCCGCCGCCGCAAGGGTTCTGTGTGGACTATCGTCACTTGAACGATGTAACCAGAAAGGACTCTTATCCCTTGCCCCGCATAGATGACGCCTTGGACAAAGTCGCAGGGTCTCAGTGGTTCAGCTCACTAGACCTGCGGAGCGGCTACTGGCAGGTGGAGCTGGCACCAGATGCAAGACCAAAGACGGCTTTCGCCATCGGCCAAGGGCTCTGGCAGTTCAGGGTGATGCCCTTTGGTCTCTGCAATGCTCCCGCCAGGCTCAAGAGACTTATTGAGAGGGTTCTGGCTCACATCCACGGAAAACAGTGCATGGTCTACCTTGATGACCTTCTGGTCCACGCCAGGGACTTCAAGCTGGCCCTGCAGAACCTCCGCCAGGTCTTCCAAACCATTCGGGGTGCAGGCCTGCGCCTACACCCCAAAAATTGTGAAAAATGCATTAAACTGTAATCAGAAATTGTGGTTATATGCTATAGACCAGGGGCCTGTACTACGAAGCTCGATTAGAGGGTTAGCGAGGTATGTTGAGCTGAAAGCTTGGGTTAGCTGTACCACGAAAGTCGATCTCACCATGGTGACTTATGCTCGCAACCAAACCTGGTCGGGAGCAGCTTTTCAGCTTAGTCTAGCCGGAGATCGGCTACTTAAATCAGCGTGCGCAGCTTCCTAGCCCCTCCTCCGACAATGGCGACACCATTTTTGGGTGTTCCCGTGGACCACGGCGCACTTATCGTACAGGCGTCTCTCCGGAGACAGAGGGTTTTTCGGGACAGAACCGACCCCTTGGCATTGTCTGACGATATTCTTTATGAGAGATACAGATTCTCATCAGAGGGTATTCGTTATTTGATCGTCCTTGTTGGACCGTATGTTGGCAATGCTACACAAAGAAGCCGTGCACTTACTGTTGCGCAGTGTGTCTGGGTTTCAAGTTCGAAGGTGGCCCCGCACGTTCCACGTACATTAACCTATAGTCAAGTGCCGTGTTGTCCATTATCCCTTATATAACCGCTATGTAGGCCTAGGCATTTTTTATTCTACAAATTCATATTATAGCTGTGAGAATTGTTAAAAAAAATCACCTCCATAGTCGCCTTGGATTCACAGAGTCTCCTGCAAGAATCAGGGAAACCTAGACATTCTTTACAAAAATTAAACATTTAGAAGAATACGTGATACTTTGCTTTGATAGTTATATACCTCTGATTGGAGATTGATTGTCGGCGGCTCCTCCAAAATAATGTTACCTTCAACTAAAAATGACACAATTATTTTACCCTCAATCATTTCACATTTGATTAGCAAGACAATTATTTATGTCCATTGCCAATACATGAATGCTCATTACAAACGCCTTGGATGTCGAGGCAGTGGGGTCAGAGGACATCCACCCTTCCACCATCATCGGCCGACCTTCGATATTGGCGAGAGCCAGCTCCTCCGAAGTGGTGAAGGGCGGTGGAGCGGTATTGATTTGGGTTTTCTTTTTATTTGCTACAGGTAATCAACATGAGATTAAGGTTGGAGCCTAGGCCATTGCAAATCATAGGCTAGATTCACCTGAAATTATCCAAATGGATGCTTACAACTTACCACATTGAATAATATTTTTATATTTATTTTTGACTTGGCCCCATGTTCGTAGGAGCATGCTGGCACCACATATGGCGGTAAAACGCATGATAATACATGATATTTTTTAGACAATATGCAGAATCATTTCACTTACGAATTAACACGGTCTGCTATTTTTTGCCAGCACGCCACCCTAGCCATATTATGGGCAACCGTGTTCCCCTTGGCTGTGATTTGTACTTTGAATTCCTCATAGGAGTTCATAATAATTCACTGCTCGCCTTGGGTGAAATGCACCGCTCTCGCTCGATTCATTTTGCGTAAGGGTGAGTCAAATGACGTGATAAACGCCCCTTTTATGTGAACGCGCATTGAACCTAAAGCCGAAGACCTGGTTCAACTAATTGAATCTAAAGTGAGCGTCGTGGTACCATTTAACTCTGATTGCGAGTTGCGGCTCTGTCGAGCCAGGTTTTCCCAAGAAAGCCTGGGTATGTTCAGCTAGGTTCGTTGTGTACCCCCCAGGGGTGTCAAACTAATTTTGTTTCAGGGGCCACATACAGCCCATCTAATCTCAAGTGGGCCGGACCAGTAAAATAATGGCAAAATAACCTACGTCAACTCCAAATCTTTAGCTTTGTTTTTCAGTACTACGCTTTATAATTTTGCCTACATTTGTAGCCTACATAATCACGGATCACAAGGATCTATATTAGCACAACACATTTATTCACAGATAGGCTAATGGAATTGAAATAATGCATTTCGTATTCATTAACCACTGGTTTATTTTTAAAGAGTTGAGTGATTAAATTTGTACATCTTAATACCTGAACCAACTCACCGCACTAAACAAACTCAGGTGGGAGCTATGAAGAAAGCTATCAAACTGCCTTGAAAATGTAAATGTGCACATATGAATAAAATAAACAAACACAAAAGTACAAACAAAAAAGCTGAGAATGATATACTGCAAAATGTTCATTGTCTTTTAACATGAAACCTGAGTAAACTTATTTTCAAAGATCTGTATTCATCAGAGTGCAAACATTTCTAAAAGAGCATCACAAGAATTAGGCCCAGGCCTACTTGCTGATTAACTTTTTTTCTCACTGCAGTCTATTTGCTGCTGCTGGCTCCTGAAACTTGGCATATTTTAGCCTTTACGAGTGCATCAATATCAGGTGTCAAATCCTGAGTAGCAGCACATTTAACAACGTCATTCAAGTGTGTGTTTGTTAACCTTGTGCGGTGCTTTGTTTTATTTGCGTTAATACAGAGAACACCTGGGGGGTATACCACGAACCTCGCTGAACATACCCAGGCTTTCTTTGGAAAACCTGGCTGGACAGAGCCGCAACTTGCTATCAGAGTTAAATGGTACCACGACGCTCACTTTAGATTCAATTAGTTGAACCAGGTTTTCCGCTTTAGGTTCAATGCGCGTTCACATAAAAGGGGCGTTTCGTAATTCGTAAGTGAAAAGATTCTGCATATTGTCCTAAAAAATATAATGCATCATCATGCCTTTTACCCCCATATATGTGGTGCCAGCACGCTCCTACGAACATGGGGCCAAGTCAAAAATAAATATAAAAATATCATTCAATGCTATAATATGAATTTGTATAATAAAAAATGCCTAGGCCTAATTGTGTCACTGACATAGCGGTTACACAAGGGATAATGGACAACACAGTACTTGACTATAGGTTAATGTACGTTGAATGTGCGGGGCCACCTTCGAACTTGAAACACAGACACACTACGCAACAGTAAGTGCACGGCTTCTTTGTGTAGCATTGCCTACATACGGTCCAACAAGGACGAGCAAATAACGAATGCCCTCTGATGAGAATCTGCATCACTCATAAAGAATATCGTCAGACAAGGCCAAGGGATCGGTTCTGTCCCGAAAAACCCTATGTCTCCGGAGAGACGCCTGTACGATAAGTGCGCCCCGAGGTCCACGGGAACACCCCAAAATGGTGACGCCATTGTCGGAAGAGGGGCTAGGAAGCTGCGCGCGCCGATTGAAGTAGCCGATCTCCGGGTAGACTAAGGCCCTGTCCACACGAAGCCGATTTCATGGCGAAACCGCAAAGGTCTTGTACGGTTCGGGCTTCCGTCCACACGAAGCCGGCGAATCCGCTGACCGAAATGGTAAACTTCTGAAACCACCCTCGGAGGTGGTTTCAAATCTACCCGGTTTCGTTTTGGATTCGTTTGGACGCCTGAAACCGACTGAAACCGTAAACCATGACGTCATAGCCCCACCCCTCGACCCTCTAGCCACTGACTGTTAAGCCCGCGGAGTCTCACCCTTTATGCGCATGCTCGCCTCTTCTTCTTATTTATTTTCCTTCTAGATTGCTGTAGCAGAAGCAGCGCCCCGTATGGGCCTGGAATGTGTACTACAGCGTTTCTACAGATCTACCCGGTTTCGCTTGATTCCGTCTTTACGGAGATACTCCGAAACCGGATAGATCGAAACCGTAACAGTTTCGCCCGTTTCGGCTTCGTGTGGACGGGGCCTAAGCTGAAAAGCTGCTCCCGACCAGGTTTGGTTGCGAGCATAAGTCACTATGGTGATACAGCGACGCTTAAAGAGATCGACTTCCGTGGTACAGCTAACCCAGGCTTTCAGCTCAACATACCTCGCTAACCCTCTAATCGAGCTTCGTAGTACAGGCCCCTGTTCACAAAGATAGGTAGTCCCAAACATGGATAAAACCTTTGCAGTGAGGGATGTTAATTGAGGGTACCTTGGCAAGAAATATTGATAAAATGTGTCCAAGCCCAGCGACGCAATTTTCTCCTTCGTATTGGTATCACACTGCAAGTCAATTATCTCGAGTTGGATGTCAGCTGGCATGTCAGAAGGCTAAATGGCGAGCGAAAAACTGCAAATTCCTTCTCTCACTGAAGACCTGAAACCTCAGTTCGAACTCCTGCAGCAATACTGTTATCTTGTCTTTGTATTAATCGATATCAGCATTACGTCCGGTCGCACGCACAGCTGTTAGACCAACACATTCTCCCTCCGAGCGCGTCGATTTTTGACGAACGGTCAGTGACTTTGGCTTCAGCTTCTGACACAAAAGGGTACCCTTGTGCTTCTTTTTTCGACGCATGGGGTTTTCAACTCGTTACAATGTAGGCCTCCCTCCACGGCAATATATGAAGCTATGAGCATTCATCCCATTGGCTGACGGGGGACCCGATGGCTGCAAATAGAGACGCTATGAGCATTCATCTCATTTGCTAACGGAGGACCTTGTGCTTCTTTTTTCGACGCAGGGGGTTTTCTACTCATTACAATGTAATCCCTCCACTGCAATATATGAAGCTATGAGCATTCATCCCATTGGCTAACGGAAGACCCGATGGCTGCACATTAACGGCGATTTTACAGTGAAATCTGTGACATTACTCAACACAACTGCACCAACGTGTCCTTGTTAATTACACAACATGTATGGGTTAAGGCTATGGACAGTTCAGTATCAGTTGTCCTGTTATGTGCTTTGATTGAGAGAAACAATATATTTTTTTTATCAGTGTTTGGTAGCTGAGGTCGTTGCTATAGAGACCACGTCCGTCCGCTTTTTTTGACAAATGACAGAGCAACCCTATCTCATCAAAATTACGTTCCCAGAGAACTATTCGGCATTCTCAATTAACTTTGTCCGAAAAACGTATTTTGTCCGTGATTACGTTTTATTGAACATAGGGCCTATCGCAAATACAAATGAGTTCTCAGCCTATTTTTTGCCATTTATTTACTGTGTTACTATGGCAGAATAAAGAATAAATTAATGCATTATCATTCAACTTGAACATGTGTTTCTACAGTACAGAGTGGCGGAGGTGTTCTGCCAATTTCTGCTACCCATCAAATTCTGCTACCTAGTGGTTCTGCGCATGCGCATCACGAAAACGTGCGATCCTGCGTGCGCATCCATCAGTTTCTGCTACCTTTTAGGCTGATGGTGAGTATTTTCTTTAAAGGTCCCCTGACATGAAAATCTCACTTTATGAGGTTTTCTAACATAAATATGAGTTCCCCTAGCCTGCATATGGTCCCCCAGTGGCTAAAACTTGCGTTTGGTGTAAAACGAGCACTAGCTGTTCTGCTCGCCTTTGAAAAAATGGAGGCTCAAGCGCGCTGATTTGGAATGTCTTTATTTAGGACGTCATAAAGCATCTAAGCTCCTCCCCTTACTCTGCCTGGCCCACCCAGAGACGTTGGCCCGCCAATGAGACAAGACCGTGCGAGCGCCACATGTGTGTGTGTGAATGAATACACACACTGTAACGCAAGTGTTTCTTGTCGGTTCTTTGAAGTCTCTTGTATTTCCACAACGAGACTGTCGTGGGGGTTATCTGAGCCATGGTTGAGAAGGAATTGGGGGAAAGGAACTTTGGCTTTGACTCGCTGAAGTACATGAACTGCGACATGCCGCCGGTTGCCGCGAGGCACCATCGCCCGGCAGCGGGCAGCCGGCAGCAGGCAGCGCACGGTTCAATCTACTACAGGTTGATGTGAAAGTGGAAGAACCAGAGACGTCGCAGAACCCGACAAAGTAGTTTGTGATTCATTTATCGTCTGGAGGCGCACACAGCTTTTGGCCGTGATAATATGTATTATATGTAGGGTTGGGTATCGTTTGGGTTTTATCCGATACCAGTGCCTACTCTGTACTTTTCAAACGGTTACGGTGCTAAAACGGTTCTCGAACCGGTACTTAAAAAAATTTAACCGCACACACTTGCATACATGCACGACTTGTTATGAGTTTCACATTAAGCAGAAAGTCAGCGGACACTGAGTTAAATGGCAACAGTGTTTGCTAGCCTACTTGATATGCAAGATTTACGGTTGGCATTAAATTACTCGACTTACCCGAAGAGGCTGCTGTGAGTGCTGTGACTGATAAATATCATTTTAAAATATAATTACAAATAATATTAATTACTTGCTGAAAGCAGGCAGGCACGCATCATGGCGCAACATTACTGCCAAAGTCATATTAAGTAGTATAACTCATGTGCGCAAGGCAGCCACAGGAGACGCCAACATTGTTTTCAACCGCTCGGTACCACGCTGTATTAATTCCCAAGTTTTGAAAAGAAAAAGTATTTGAAGCGAATAACGACTCTGTTTTTGATTTGTTTATTTGGTTTTGAACAGAAAGTTTTGGATGCATGCATAGGCTTTGAGTTTGTTTGTTTGTTACTTTAAAATTACATTCGCTCGCAACACACACACACGTTCATTCACGTTCACCCACTACAACCTGCCGATCTTCAATCAAAAAAACATCAAGTAAGCGATGCCGCAGCGCGTTGACAAGTCCGTCCCGAGTCTCGAGGCGCCCATAGGCTTTATGGTTTATATGTTTGAAAGCCGTGACACACTCTTTTACCAGTTGGCCTGAAATACTACGCCTTGCAGTCATGGTCCTGGACCTATAAAGAAAGTCGTAGTCGTACCATGCGTGTTTAGCGCAACATTGAAAAGCGTCTGAAACAGTGTCGCGCAGTGCTGCATTCGGAACGTTGTGTAATCAAATACACCGGTATGGCGGTCTATAAAAAAATCATATCCTAACGAAAATACACACCGTTATTCAGTGTGAACCGGTATAGCGCCCAGCACTAACGCAAGTTGACGCCGCAACACCATGGGGGCGGGGCAGGGGGCGTTAAAAAACGCCAGGCACCGTTATGAGGAACCGAAATGTGCGTTCTTATTCGATCTCGTTAGAACCGTTTACGTCGGAACCGGTTCCCTACTGGAACCGAGTTTCGGTGCTCAACCCTAATTATATGTAGTGGTGGTCCGTTATCGGCGTTAACGGCTGCGTTAATGCAAAACTTTTATCGCGCGATAAAAAAAATATCGCCGTTAATCTATTTCCAAACACTTCCTTGTTCGGACCCATCACGTGACTGAACTAACCAATCAGAAGCTAGAATTTAGACTGAGGCAAACGTGAGGGAATCAGAGAGGCAGATTCAACAGATTATCCTGACTGTCTCAAATATGTAAACATGTAAATATGTTAGTAATAATTGTGTAACATAAATATGTAAATGATTAACTGACTAAACATTGTAAGTACATTTCTAGCAAATTAACTCCAATATGAATTATATTATATTATACCTCTCCTGGAACCGTCACCTTATCGTGGTGGAGAGGTTTGCGTGCCCCTGTGAACCTGAGGGCTGTGTTGTCTGGAGCCTTGTGCTCCTGGTAGGGTCTCTCATGGCAGAGTGGTCTCAGGTGAGGGGCCAGACTAAGAATGGTTAAAAAATCCTCAATGAACAACGAAAGAAGAGGAGATGTGACCCGGCCCGGAGGAAGCCCGGGGCCCCCGTCTGGAGCCAGGCCCAGACGGAGGGCTGGATGGCGAGCGCCTGGTGGCCGGGTTTGCCACGGAGCCCGGTCGGGCATAGCCCGAACAAACTACGTGGCACCCCCCCTCTCTTCATCCCATGGGCCCACCACCTGTGGGAAGACCCGTTGGGGTCGGGTGCGCAGCCACATGGGTGGCAGCGAAGGTCAGGGGTCTCGACGGACCAGACCCGGGCGGCAGAAGCTGGCTCTGGGGACGTGGAACGTCATCTCGGTGTGGGGAAAGGAACCGGAGCTTGTGAGGGAGGTGGAGCGCTATCAGTTAGATCTGGTGGGGCTTACCTCCACGCACAGTCTCAGCTCTGGCACCGTACTCCTGGATAAGGGTTGGACTCTATTCTTCTCCGGAGTTGCCAAGGGCGTGAGGCGCCGGGCGGGTGTGGGGATACTCATAAATCCCCGTCTGAGCGCCGCGGTGTTGGAGTTTACCCCGGTAGACGAGAGGGTCGCCTCCCTGCGCCTAAGGGTTGTAGGGGGGAAAACTCTGACTGTTGTTTGTGCGTATGCACCAAACAGCAGCTCAGAGTACTCTGCCTTCTTGGAGACCCTGAATGGAGTCCTGTATGGGGCTCCAGTAGGGGACTCCGTAGTTCTGCTGGGTGACTTCAACGCCCACGTGGGCAACGATGGAGACACCTGGAGAGGCGTGGTGGGGAGGAACGGCCTCCCTGATCTAAACCCGAGCGGTCGTTTGTTATTGGACTTCTGTGCTAGTCATGGATTATCCATAACAAACACCATGTTCGAACATAAGGGTGCTCATAAGTGTACCTGGTACCAGAGTACCCTAGGCCGAAGATCAATGATCGATTTTGTGATCGTGTCATCTGATCTGAGGCCGCATGTTTTGGACACTCGGGTAAAGAGAGGGGCGGAACTGTTAACCGACCACCATCTGGTTGTGAGTTGGATCAGGGAATGGGGGAAATTTCCGGATTGACCTGGTAAGCCCAAACGAGTAGTGCGGGTGAACTGGGAACGTCTGGAGGAGGCCCCCGTCCTAGGTATCTTCAACTCACACCTCCGGCAGAGTTTTTCTGGCATTCCTGTGGAGGTTGGGGGCATTGAGCCGGAGTGGGCGGTGTTCAAAGCCTCCATTGCTGAAGCTGCGGTGGCTAGCTGTGGCCTCAGGGTCTTAGGCTCCTCAAGGGGCGGTAACCCTCGGACACCGTGGTGGACACCGGTGGTCAGGGAAGCCGTCTGATTGAAGAAGGAGGCCTTCCGGGATATGATATCCTGGAGGACTCCTGACTCGGTTGCAGGGTACCGACAGGCCCGAAGGGCTGCAGCTGCTGCCGTGTCGGAGGCTAAGCAGCGGGTGTGGGAGAAGTTCGGAGAGGCCATGGAGAAGGACTTTCGGTCGGCACCAAAGTGTTTCTGGAAGACTATCCGGCACCTCAGGAGGGGGAAACGGGGAACCATCCAAGCTGTGTACAGTAAGGATGGGACTCTGTTGACCTCAACTGAGGAGGTCGTCGGACGTTGGAAGGAACACTTTGAGGAACTCCTGAATCCGTGTTTCGTCGTCAATTTCCCTGGTGGAGGTCACTGAGGTAGTCAAACATCTCCGCAGTGGCAAAGCCCCAGGGATTGATGAGATCCAGCCAGAAATGCTAAAGGCTCTGGGTGTTGAGGGGCTGTCATGGTTGACACGCCTATTCAACATCGCGTGGGAGTCGGGTACAGTGCCAAAGGAGTGGCAAACCGGGGTGGTGGTTCCCCTGTTCAAAAAGGGGGACCAGAGAGTGTGTGCCAATTACCGGGGTATCACACTTCTCAGCCTCCCTGGTAAAGTCTACTCCAAGGTGCTGGAAAGGAGGGTTCGGCCGATCGTCGAACCTCAGATTGAAGAGGAACAATGCGGTTTTCGCCCCGGACGTGGAACTACGGACCAGCTCTTCACTCTCGCAAGGATCCTGGAGGGGGCCTGGGAGTATGCCCATCCGGTCTACATGTGTTTTTTTGGATCTGGAGAAGGCGTATGACCGGGTCCCCCGGGAGAAACTGTGGGAGGTGCTGCGGGAGTATGGGGTAAGGGGGTCTATCCTCAGGGCCATCCAATCCCTGTACTCCCAAAGCGAGAGCTGTGTTCGCGTCCTCGGCAGCCAGTCAGTTTCGTTCTCAGTGGGTGCTGGTCTCCGCCAGGGCTGCGCCTTGTCACCAATCCTGTTTGTGATATACATGGACAGGATATCGAGGCGTAGTCGTGGTGGGGAGGGGTTGCAGTTCGGTGGTCTGAGGATCTCGTCACTGCTTTTTGCAGATGATGTGGTCCTCATTGGATCATTGGCCTGTGACCTTCAGCACTCACTGGATCGGCTGGCGGCCGAGTGTGAAGCGTCTGGGATGAGGATCAGCACCGATAAATCTGAGGCCATGACTCTTAGCAGGAAACCAATGGATTGCTTACTCCGGGTAGGAAATGAGTCCTTAGCCCAAGTGAAGGAGTTCAAGTACCTCGGGGTCTTGTTCGCGAGTGAGGGTACTATGGAGCGTGAGATTGGCCGGAGAATCGGAGCAGCGGGGGCGGTATTGCGTTCGCTTTACCGCACCGTTGTAACGAAAAGAGAGCTGAGCCGCAAGGCAAAGCTCTCGATCTACCGGTCGATCTTCGTTCCTATCCTCACCTTTGGTCATGAGGGCTGGGTGATGACCGAAAGGACGAGATTGCGGGTACAAGCGGCCGAGATGAGTTTTCTCAGAAGGGTGGCTGGCGTCTCCCTTAGGGATAGGGTGAGAAGCTCAGCCATCCGTGAGGAACTCGGATTAGAGCCGCTGCTCCTTTACTTAGAAAGGAGTCAGCTGAGGTGGTTCCGGTGCACTTCACAAATTCCGGCGGTGAATTATATTTGATAATTCACCGTTGCCAAGTATAATTGACAGTTCTCAAGGTAAACGAAAGGATTTTTTGCCGTTTGCCATTTTAATCTAGATTAATTTCAAAATTAATCTAAATTAAACAAAATAATCTATGCCCACCACTAATTATATGATATAGATATCTTTGTATTATATGATGTTATTTAGATATAGAGCTCCAGGACTGTAACGCAAGTGTTGTACACTTCCTTGTTATTTGGATAACCGTCCTGCTTTTGGTGTTATGGCGGATAACACGTTGGACTCTCGTCTCTGGTATTTCTACAACGAGACTCGTAGTGGGGGTTATCTCAGCCAAGGTTGAGAATGAATTGGGGGGATGGAACTTTGGCTTTGACTCCCTCAAGAACATGAACCACGACATGGAGGAGAAAGGGATTGTTGGCGGCGAATGTCTCCCGCTTGAGACCCGCTGAGGGACCACCGCCGGAGGCGGAGGTGCCTAAGCGCTGCCCGGCAACAATCCCTTTCTCCTCCTTGTCGCGGTTCAGTTCTACTTCACATTGATGTGGACGTTGAAGAACCAGGAACGTCGGAGAACCCAACGCGGTAGTTTGAGATTCATAATATCGGCTCATACAGCTTTTGGCCGTGATAATATATATTATATGATATAGATATCTATGTAGGCTATATGATAATATTTAGATATAGAGCTCCAGGACTCCTGTGTGTTCTAGAATATTTACAGAACACGGCTAATGGCTGTGTGCGCCTCGCCATTGCGATACATCCACTGTAAACAGAGCGCATGGTACCGTGGCTGCAAGCTGCTCAGGGCCACACCCCCACCCTCCTCCTTGACCCGCCTCGCTCCTCCTGATTTGCATTATAGCTACAGACACCAAAACAGCGCATTTTGGGGAAGCTCAATGTGCGACTGGCTCAGAGTGGCTGTAATTCTGCACCACGGCTGAATTTCGGGAACGTCTTTGAATACTGTGTTAGTTGCCCACTAATACCTATATCAAAGAATGCATAAAATAGCATGACAATAGCATGTCATGGCATGACATTCCCGGATGGCTTTGATAAGTCCCAGAAATTAAACCTTAGGAGGTACGCTTCAAAATTCAAGGTAAAGGGTGAGTATCTGAAATACTTGCTTGTTTATAACGTCTTTATTTAAGATAGCAGGGGTAAAGCATGTGGATAGACCAATTGCCTCCATCAAATAATGCTCCCACTACATAATCACATTATTTTAAACCACAACTCACCCTATGTACACCGTAAGAATATGGTGTTTTCTTTTGATACTTGTTTATAACATCTTCATTGAAGATTTCAGGAGTACAATATGTAGACCAACACATACAATAAAATGTGTGGATAGCGTCTTCGTAAGATAGATCTTTAATGATGAAAGTTCTTTAATGAATGTTCACTGCAGAAGGAGAGCTCTACGTTGGGAGCAGAATAATAATAATAAATGAAATTTATATAGCGCTTAATATGGTACTCTAAGACGCTTTACATATTGCCCTATCAAAACTATGTAAGACAGACTAGGAATAAAAGAAAAACAGAGGTTAAACATGAAGAATAAGGTGGGAGTTAGGTGGGGAAGGCTAGTGTGAAAAGGTATGTTTTGAGGGCAGATTTGAAAGAAGAGAGGGTTGGAGAGACTTTGATGTGGGAGGGGAGTGAATTCCAAAGGGTGGGGGCAGCAAATGAGAAGGCCCGATCACCCCAAGTCCGTCGCTCAGTCCGTGGAACTTGTAGCAGGTTGGCAGAATTGGACCTGAGGAATCGGGAGGGGGCGTGGTGATGGAGGAGGTCGGCAAGGTAGGGGGGGGCTAGGCTTTTGAGTGCCTTGTAGGTGATGAGTAAGATTTTGTAGTTGATTCTGTGTTTAATTGGAAGCCAATGGAGTTCACGGAGGACAGGTGTGATTCTCTGGAGCGGGTACCAGTGAGGAGGCGTGCCGCTGAGTTCTGGACATATTGAATTTTTTTGAGGACTTTGTTGGTGGTGCCGTAGAGAAGACCATTTCAGTAGTCAAGCCTGGATGAAATGAAAGCGTGGATGAGTGTCGCAGCAGCGGTAGTTGACAGGTTGGGGCGGAGGCGGGCCATGTTTCGGAGGTGGAAAAAGGCAGTTTTGGTAATATGGTTTACATGGGGGAGGAAGGAGAGAGTGGGGTCCAGGATAACTCCAAGGTTACGGATTTTGGTGGAGGGGGTGATGGTGGAGCCGTCAATGTTAAGGGTGAAGTTCAGAGTGGAGTGAGTGAGGGTGTCAGGACCAATGATGAGGATTTCGGATTTGTTGGAGTTGAGTTTGAGAAAGCTGTTTTGCATCCAGGTCTTGATGTCAGTCAAACAGTTGGAGAGGGTTGAGAGGGTGGACTCGATGACGTCACCACCTCTGCTCGTCCGTTAACTGTGCTACGGCCTCATTTAGGCATATACTACTGAACAATATAAACAAATGATATAAAACAAAATCCCAGCCTCTTTCATTTTCAAATAGTATGTACATATTCTGAATGAATAAAAATTTAAAAGATATGCGTGTCCTGTCATGTGTATAAGCTATACGCACACGACTTTATATATATATATTTATATATTATCTTATATTATTATTATTATTATTATTATATTATATATTACATAAATATATATATAAGTTAAGAGTAACTTAAGCTACAGTTGTGCGTCTTCTCCATATTGTCCGCCATCGTACTGCTGCGAGTGCGAAATGCATCCTGGGATTTATAGCGGTTGCAAGTACACACGAGCCACCTCCGATGCATGCTCGGTGAAACGGCGAGATCGAGCACGCATCAAGAACACTTCCGGGTTTTACGACAGTACTCGCTTGATGCGTGCTTCGAATTGGAACAGTGCTCGGGCAACGACTGATGACGTTTCACGAGTCCACGAGCACACGAGCACGCACAAGTATGCTTCCCCAACAGCAAACCCTGGATCAACAGGGACATCAAAGTCCTGTTGAACCGGAAGAGGAGAGCCTTCATGGCAGGAGACAATAAGGACACACAGAGGGAAATACAGAGAGAGCTGAGGAGGGAACTGAGGAGGGCTAAAGACTGCTACAAGAACAGAATAGAGGGGAAGCTGCAGAAGAACAACCCCCGAGAGGTGTGGGCGGGGTTGAGAACCATCACTGGCATGAAAAATGCTGGAGGATCACAGGAAGGGACAAAGGAACGGGCCGACGAGCTAAACCTGTTTTTTAACAGATTTGACTCACCAACTGGGGCCAGACCAACACCCCCCTCCCCCTCCTGCACTACTCATCTCTCTGCTATACCACAAGACCCGGGGATGGCAGCTTTTGCACCTCCCCTCCCAGCACCACCCTCTCTCTCTCTCCCTTTCCTCACTTCTAAGGTGGCTGGACCAATGTCAAGCCCAGGGATCAGTCATCCCCTCATCACACCCCCAACTATCCCAGTGACCCCAGCAACAACAAACCCCATCATCAACACCAGCTGCGTGAGACGGCAGCTCGCCAGGATCAGGACATACAAGGCCAGAGGACCGGACGACATCAGCCCGAGGGTGCTCAAGATTTGTGCAGAGCAGCTGGCAGGAGTGTTCACGCATCTTTTCGGCCTCTCCCTGAGGTTGAAAAAGGTGCCAACACTCTGGAAGACATCCTGCGTAGTCCCTGTCCCGAAGAAGGGACGACCCAGCGCTCCAAAAGACTTCAGCCCTGTGGCTCTAACGTCACACGTCATGAAAATCTTCGAGAGGATGGTCCTGGAGCACCTCAGGCCCTTGGTGCGTGACTGCCTGGACCCACTGCAGTGTGCGTACCAGACCGACATCGGCGTGGAGGAAGCCATCATCTGCCTGCTTCACAGAGCTTACACGCACTTGGAGAGGCCGCAGAGCATGGTTAGGATCATGTTCTTCGACTTCTCCAGTGCTTTCGACACCGTCCAGCCAGTCCGGCTGGTGGAGAAGCTCCATGTGATGAAGGTGGATCCTGACATGGTGGCATGGATTTCAAACTACCTCACGGACAGGCCGCAGTATGTCAGGCTGCGACACTGCTTGTCAGACGTGGTGACCAGCAACACCGGCACACCCCAGGGAACTGTACTTTCACCGTTTTTGTTCTCCCTCTACACCTCGGATTTCTGCTACAACTCCCGAGCATGCCATCTGCAGAAGTTCTCTGATGACTCCTCCATTGTTGGATGCATCACAGACAATAGGGAGGAAGAGTATAGGGAACTAGTTGAGAACTTTGTGGGATGGTGTGACGGGAACCACCTTCAGCTCAACACCGGGAAAACCAAGGAGCTGGTGGTGGACTTCCGGCGCAGAAAGAGCACCCCAATACCTGTTTACATAAACGGGGAGGAGGTGGAGATGGTGGACACCTACAAGTTCCTTGGGGTGCACCTGAACAATAAATTAGACTGGTCAGACAACACTGAGGCCCTCTACAGGAAGGGACAGAGTAGGCTGTTCTTCCTGAGGAGGCTCAGGTCTTTCAAGGTGTGCACTAGGCTACTACAGACGTTCTACCAGTCTGTGGTAGCCAGTGCCACCTTCTTTGCTGTAGTGTGCTGGGGAGGAGGCATCGGGAGCGGTGGTGCCAGCAAGATGAATAAGCTGGTGAGGAAGGCGAGCTCTGTGGTGGGGATGAAGCTGGACTGTGTGGAGGCTGTGAAAGAGAGGAGGATGAGGGGGAAGCTGCAGGCGATCATGGACAATCCCTCTCACCCTCTCTACGCTGAGCTGAGGCAACTCAGGAGCACATTCAGCCACAGACTCTCTCAGCCACGTGCCTCAAAGCGCTTGGGGGGCTCTTTCATCCCATCAGCTATCAGACTTTATAACACCTCAACCCCCCGCTCCCAACGTCCCCAAAGCCCCAACAGCTCCTTTTTCCTGAACTGATTAAGGTCTAAACCCCACACCTAAGGACTGCACCTACTGTTAAACTTGTTATTTGTTATTTATTTGATAAATTTTTCGATTACTTCAGGGTCCCTGCACATTTGGCACATTTATATTTATATTTATACTTATTTTTATATTATACCTCATATTTCATCGTACTTATTTATTTACTTAACACACAGGTCACCTACAAACGGAGAGTTACATGTATATAGTATGTTTGTTTTATCTTAATCTTATTAAAATAGTTTTGTGCTATAATTTATTTTCAATTAGTAAATGTATTGTATATATACTGTTTTTTCGCACTTCTCTTTTCCCACTGTACTGCTGGTCACCTGTGAATTTCTCCCAAGGGGGATTAATAAAGGACTATCTTATCTTATCTAAGTAGGCGAATTGAGAAACGGCCTGTGTGTCATCGGCGTAACAATGGAACCGGAGTCCATGGTGACGAAGGATCTGACCAAGAGGAAGCATGTACAGAATGAAGAGGAGTGGACCAAGCACAGAACCCTGGGGGACACCGTGGATGAGAGGAGTAGTGGCTGATTGACAGTTGTTGATGGCGATGAATTGATGTCTGTCGGAGAGATAGGATCCAAGCCAGGAGAGGGCGGTGCCAGTGATGCCAAGGGTGGATTGGAGACGGGAGAGGAGAATGGAGTGATTGATCGCGTCAAAGGCAGCCATTAAATCCAAAGAGGAGGCAAGACAACTCTTTATAGAGTTTCACTCCTCTCCAATGGGGGGGACATACGGGCATCCTGAAAACCTGCACAGCAATATCCTCCAGATTTTACTGGCTTGGCATGTCAGTGGACATTAACAACTGGGTAGGCCATTTGTTTTGAGTTACTGCGGTTTTGTGTTTTTGTGTTTTAAACAGCTACTTTCTTAAAGGTCTTGGAATGTGATAAAAGCCGGATGTTTGGAAAACCTTTGACTGCTGCCGAGCCATTACAGTGTATACATGTACATGTGTGCAGTGGTATCTTATCCAACAGCTATTAATAAAGAAGTATTCCGTGTAAAAATAATTATATTTGTTTTACCTTGATACGTGTCTGCTGTCTGGGAGCTAATTGGTATTGACCTGACCAGACTTCTCCCAAAAACTGTGGATGGCTTCCAGTACATTTTAACAGCCACAGATTACTTCTCAAAATGGGTTGAGGCTTTCCCATTGAAGAAAAAAACTGCAGCTGAAGTGGGACGCCACATCTGCTTGATTATTTATACACATTTTTGTCCCAAAATAATCGTATCTGACCAGGGAAGAGAGTTTGTTAGTGAAGTATGTGCGATTTAATAATGCTATTGTAGTAAATACAATTCAGGAATTATTCCATTATTCCAGCTCAACACCAGCCTTTGCAGTATTTTGGCTATTCAAAGAAGTTTGACAGCTGCCTATCATCCCCAAACCAATGGTCTGGATGAGAACACATTAATAAACATTTATTTTATTATTATACTTTCTTATTTTAGTCGTAATTTGTTCAGTGTTCAGAAGTTATTTATTTAGTTTAATTGATTATTGATTTTTTTTTTGGTGTTTATGTTTTTTTACATTACGTACATTGCACATACTGTACCGCTGAAACCTTCAATATACGTTATAAAACAGCATCAACAGTGTACAGGGTGAGTAGTGGTGTAAAATAACGTGATTCTGCACTGGGAGCATTATTTGATAAAGGCGATTGAAATCTTCAATAAAGACGTTATAAACAAGCATCAAAATATGCTCCCCATATTCTTACAGTGTACATAGTGAGTTGTGGTTTAAAATAATGTGATTATGCAGTGCAGCATTATTTGATAGAGGCGATTTGTCTATCCAATTTACCCCTGCTATCTTAAATAAAAACGTTATAAACAACCATCAAAATATGCTCCCCATATTCTTACAGTGTACATAGGGTGAGTTGTGGTTTAAGATAATGTGATTCTGCAGTGGGAGCATTTTTTGATAGAGGCAATTGGTCTATACACCAACCCGGTATCACGTGATTGCGTGCTCATACGCACGAACGTTAATCTATTGAAGCGTGTTCCAGAGTACGATAGTCCGACTTTTTGCATGCTACACAGAACGAAATGTAAACCAATGCTTTCTGAATGGGAGTGTTGTCAGAAAATGAACGTGCTCCACAAAACGGTACGAGAGAGAGAGAAAGAGAGAGAGGGAGGGACAGAGAGAGAGAGAGAGCGAGAGAGAGGCTTCAGAAAGGGTGTGCGCAGATAGTACAGTGCACCCTAGTTATGTTTATGCCAAAACCACAAATGCTATATGTATTATATATATATATATTGCCTAATTATAGATATTGCCTATATATATGTATAGGCTATATATATAATTAGGCTATAATTATATTATTTAGCGTGTAATGAGACAATCTATAGCCAAATTGTCGAAGATGCCCGAGAATCTCCGGGGATATCAGCATGGATAATTGGTGAATCAGACCCATGAACCTATAAAGAAAGACGTCATCTCAAGCGGGAGAGAACGTTTGCGGTGCTGGTTTGTGTCACGTAAGTACAGTGCCGTGTTCCAATACCCGTACTGTCCGTACTTACTAGCCAAAATTTGAGTACGCAGTACGTTCCAATTCAGATCCGGCGAAAATAAGTATACTTCAAGGACCTGGATGCCGTACTCAAAACGGGCTAATCGTGAAGTGTGGATCGAAGGACACTCCCCCCCGTACTCAACGGCAGCCATCTTAGCTACGTAGCGAAAGAGGCGGAGCCAGGCTGAGCCAAAGTCGGCGCGTTTCCCACATAGTCTGCATTAAGAGTCATTTTGTAGTTTTTATAGTTTTTTATAGCTGCTAGGCGTAAAGAGTTCACCGTTCAAAGCGGGATGTTTATTGCGGGGGAGGAGCCACGGCGGCAAACGTGATCGTAATTTCCGGTTAGTGCACCACGGAGTACTCGATTTGGAACAGCACTCACATCTGAAAAATTAACGTAGTAGACAGTGCGGATAGTATACTTCCTTTAAGTATACTCATGGAAGTACGGGTATGGTCTCACGAAAATACGTGACACTGTCACGTTATTTAATCTATTGTAACGTGATCAGGGACACGTAGGCCTATTTTCGAAATTTTGTATTTCAATTGGAAGTAGGCTATTTGTCGTGTCACTAAGCATGACTTCCAAACTAAGGTTCTGTCCGGGAGCGTTCTCCCTAATGTCCCTTATGGAGCTCCGTACAGATCATTCATTGTTGAAAATTGTCTGTGATAACTAACAAATGACAGCTTTTGGCCACCCGTTTCTACTTAAAATTGTCTGTGATAACTAACAATACGACAGCTTTTGGCCACCCGTTTCTACTTTCACCTTTGATACTGAGAAATTGTATCAATGTATCAATACACGGATATATTAAATGCAGGTGCGCTGCTCTGTAGGCAAACCGCGAAGGAAAAAAGGGTAGCTGCTTCATCTGTTCTTTTTAAAAAATTGTATGTCTTGATGTTTATTTTATCTAGACATCTATTCTCTTGTTTTTGGCTATGTGAATGAACTTCCGCGTCGATGCCTTGATCGCAAGTCCACTGTCGCGAGCGGACGTTGCCATGACATCTAGAAATCATACCGTATTTAATGGGTTGTAGTGAGTGTAACATAATTCACCTACAGTATTTTGTTATGTGTTGTTCTTTCAATTGTGTTAGGCATGTCGTTTACTATCTTTGTGGTTCAGGGATCGCTGTCCCTTTTAAGGATTACGAGCGTCTCATGACGTCAGAGCCCATGCGGGATTTGTTTACCTTCAGCACGTTTTGATTTCCTGTTTCTCTCTTACTAAATAAACGAGTCACACAACTGTGTGCTTAACGTGCGAAATTGTATCACTCACTTATGGCAATTTCCACAGGGTTATCATTAATATTGATGTGTAGGGGTTGTTTATAACTCGTGAATAATATTGTTTACACCACGGTCTGGGGGAATACTCTGATTCTGATTTGCTACAGTGCGTGCATTAACTCCTGATATAGCCCTACAGACACCTGCTAAGTAGTTCCAGTCAGTGTTTAGATTCTCTGCCCGAGCCCGAGCCGGAGCCCGAGCCCGACGCGGGCCGGGTCGGGCCGATATTTCCCACCACTATACTCGGGCCGGGCTTTTGTTCGAGCGTTTTTATTTTTATTTTACCATTGGTTTATTGGTCTAATCTGAGGAGAAATCTATGCCATAAACAGAAATATAATAGGCCTTTATTACACAAGTCTTCTCAATGCCGTGGAATGCTCCGTTCATGGGTAGTAGTCCGGTGACTTGTCTATCCCAGCGTCTTCCGTTGCTAAGCGACGTCACCGTCTTTGCGGACAAATTATTTCTCTGCTGATCAACACTACGAATGGCCAAAAGACTTGTATCCCCCCCCCCCCTTAAATAAATACTATGGCAGAATTATTATTATTATTATTATTATTATTATTATTCTCATTCAACTTGAACATGTGTTTTTACAGTAGAGTGGTGTAAAATAAATGTTACCACCCGCATGCTTGGTGTCATTGGACTCAGCTCAACGTTTAGATGCTAAATAACATGTCATTTGTCACACATTTCTATCGGGAAGCAAATCAATAGCTGCTCATTATTGATTAAGGCCTCCAATTTCGACAGCTAATTACTACCATTAAACATGTTCGAATATGCTCATGTGTGGCACCGTTGCAATCGCCTGGAAGCGTAAATGTTGAAGGACACCTTGTTCGCCCTCTTAGGCCACCGGGAAGATATTTACATACTTCTGATTGACTAATGAATTGATTCAGCTATTCCCCCAGAAGTCTGGGGTCAAAAGGTCAAAAGGAGCCGGCACCACGCCGCTTATGAGACAACAAAAGTTCATGTGTATTTCTCTCATAACTTTTTGTCATTATTAAAGAGAGGCCTGATTCTCAGATATGCATGTTGGATGGCTAGGGTGTAGGTCTGGGAAGAACTTCAGGCCAAAATCTTGCAAGCGAGCCGCTGGGTGCAGGTGCAACGAGATGGAGCACTTGCTGAGTCATTTCCTGTAGGGCTGGAGCCACAGGTTGAAGCGTATGAGTCCTTTGAGACCCCCTTTGATAAAAGGGGTTCTCAAATGTTGACCCTCAGTCACCTATTGCATAATTTCCTTAAGGGCTTCGGCCTCCTAATTGACCATTATAGTATAATTGAATGCCCTCTTTCATATATATGATACCTCCACCACTGGGACGTGGCAACAGTTCTCCAAATCCATATGGGGAGGGGGGAGGGATGCTTGTGGACAGTAGGGGTGTCATACTCGACATAAATAGGAAGCAAACTCAGGAGAAGTAATGACATCTCACAAATATTTATTTAATCAATTGTTTCAAATGACCCTGCCTCGTTAAATCAATGAGCTTGGTGTTTTGCTTTCCAAAATAGGTTATAGTAGAAGTCTAAACTGCAGAAAATAAAAACATCCAAGCTGCCTTTTAAGGATACCTTGGAATATCTGCCTATTTTCTAACCATCGGACCCTAGTTTACGACAAAAACAACACAATGGACGGCAGCTTCTTTGCCGCGTGGTTTTTAGAGCCATGTAAGGATTAGAGGGGGCGGTCGATAGCAACCACCATAGCAACCATAACGGTCAAGTGACTGGATGCTGCCCCGTTGAAAGAAATTGAATACCACCCTACACACTCAGGATATTAATGATATTTAAATTATTATGACCATGAAGTCTTTATTTGCATGGGTTTACATTTCGTTCTGTGTAGCATGGAAAAATCAGAGAAACACTCCCATTCAGAATGCATTGGTTTACATTTCGCAAAGCACGGTTATTTTTATATATTTATTTATTTTCAGTTTTTGAGGAGGTGCTTCAAAGATGCAAATGTTTCAGCAATAATCCAAAATCCAATGGCAAAACCCGTTGGCTTTTTGTCGAGGGAATCCAGGGCGACGCTCACTTCCGGGTTGGCCAACATACGTCATCTCTCCACCACTCTACTGTAAAAACACATGTTCAAGTTGAATGAGAATAATAATAATAATAATTCTGCCATAGTATTTATTTAAGGGGGGGGGGTACAAGTCTTTTGGCCATTCGTAGTGTTGAGAAATAATTGGTCCGCAAAGACGGTGACGTCGCCTAGCAACGGAAGACGCTGGGATAGACAAGTCACCGGACTACTACCCATGAACGGAGCGTTCCACGGCATTGAGAAGACCCGTGTAATAAAGGCCTAAAATATTTCTGTTTATGGCATAGATTTCTCCTCAGATTAGGCCAAAAACCAATGGTAAAATAAAAATAAAAACGCTTGATCAAAGGCCCGGCCCGAGTATAGTGGTGGGAAATATCGGCCTGACCCGGCCCGCGTCGGGCTCGGGCTCGGGCAGAGAATCTAAACACTGACTGGAACTACTTAGCAGGTGTCTGTAGGGCTATATCAGGAGTTAATGCACGCACTGCAGCCAATCAGAATCAGAGTATTCCCCCAGACCGTGGTCTAAACAATATTATTCACGAGTTATAAACAACCCCTACACATCAATATTAATGATAACCCTGTGGAAATTGCCATAAGTGAGAGATACAATTTCGCACGTTGAGCACACAGTTGTGTGACTCGTTTATTTAGTAAGAGAGAAACAGGAAATCAAAACGTGCTGAAGGTAAACAAATCCCGCATGGGCTCTGACGTCATGAGACGCTCGTAATCCTTAAAAGGGACAGCGATCCCTGAACCACAAAGATAGTAAACGACATGCCTAACACAATTGAAAGAACAACACATAACAAAATACTGTAGGTGAATTATGTTACACTCACTACAACCCATTAAATACGGTATGATTTCTAGATGTCATGGCAACGTCCGCTCGCGACTCTGGACTTGCGATCGAGGCATCGACGCGGACTTTCATTCACATAGCCAAAAACAAGAGAATAGATGGCTAGATAAAATAAACGTCAAGACATACAATTTTTAAAAAGAACAGATGAAGCAGCTACCCTTTTTTCCTTTGCGGTTTGCCTACAGAGCAGCGCACCTGCATTTAATATATCCGTGTATTGATACATTGATACAATTTCTCAGTATCAAAGGTGAAAGTAGAAACGGGTGGCCAAAAGCTGTCGTATTGTTAGTTATCACAGACAATTTTAAGTAGAAACGGGTGGCCAAAAGCTGTCATTTGTTAGTTATCACAGACAATTTTCAACAATGAATGATCTGTACGGAGCTCCATAAGGGACATTAGGGAGAACGCTCCCGGACAGAACCTTAGTTTGGAATTCATGCTGCGTGACACGACAAATAGCCTACTTCCAATTGAAATACAAAATTTCGAAAATAGGCCTACGTGTCCCTGATCACGTTACAATAGATTAAATAAAGTGACAGTGTCACGTATTTTCGTGAGACCATACCCGTACTTCCATGAGTATACTTAAAGGAAATATACTATCCGCACTGTCTACTACGTTAATTTTTCAGATGTGAGTGCTGTTCCAAATCGAGTACTCCGTGGTGCACTAACCGGAAATTACGATCACGTTTGCCGCCGTGGCTCCTCCCCCGCAATAAACATCCCGCTTTGAACGGTGAACTCTTTACGCCTAGCAGCTATAAAAAGCTATAAAAACTACAAAATGACTCTATTAATGCAGACTATGTGGGAAACGCGCCGAATTTGGCTCAGCCTGGCTCCGCCTCTTTCGCTACGTAGCTAAGATGGCTGCCGTTGAGTACGGTGGGGAGTGTCCTTCGATCCACACTTCACGATTAGCCCGTTTTGAGTACGGTATCCGGGTCCTTGAAGTATACTTCTTTTCGCCGGATCTGAATTGGAACGTACTGCGTACTCAAATTTTGGCTAGTAAGTACGGCGAGTACGGGTATTGGAACACGGCACTGTACTTACGTGACACAAACCAGCACCGCAAACGTTCTCTCCCGCTTGAGATGACGTCTTTCTTTATAGGTTCATTCAATTCAATTCAATTCAATTCAATTTTATTTGTATAGCCCTTAATCACCATTACAGTATCAAAGGGCTTAACAGGCCAAATATTTGTGACACCCCCCTTTACCCATGCCCCCACATGGACAAGAAAAAACTCCCTTGAATCAGCAAGGAAGAAATCTTGAGAAGTGTAGGGGATCCCTTCTTCCAGGGATGGTCAGGAGTGCAATGGGTGCCACAATTGACATACAGGTCAATACATGCACATCATATTAAAATGGTGATGGGGTTCTGGCCGGTTATCCATGAGGAGAGTCCAGGCATCCAGTCCAGTACCCGCAGCACGCTAGAACAGACAGAATAGTGAATTAGAACGGAAAAGTACATGGTGGGAATGTATAATGTAATAAGAAAAGCACAAGCAAACAGAGTAGTCTTCACTCTCGCATCAGTTGTTTTCACACTCCAAATGCAAGATTGTAGAGGTGCGTTTTGAGCTTCCCTTTGAATAGCTCCACAGAGTCAGCTTCCCTGATCGCTGATGGCAGCCTATTCCATAAAAAAGGGGCTCGATAGGCAAACGCTCTCTGTCCAGCCGATTTCTTTTTAACCTTCGGCAGTGAAAGAAGGCCAGCTCCCGAAGACCGGAGAGACCGAGAAGGACTATAAGGAATGATCAGGTCCTTCAAGTACGATGGAGATAATCCATGCAAGGCTTTATAGGTTAACAATAGCACCTTAAAGTCTGATCTGAAAGTTATTGGTAGCCAGTGTAGAGAGGCGAGAATAGGTGTAATATGATCAAACTTTCTCGTTCTGGTCAGCAGTCTAGCTGCCGCATTGTGCACCAGCTGTAGACTTTTTGTGGTAGAGTTCGGTAATCCCGAGAACAATGCATTGCAATAGTCCAGTCTTGACGAAACAAATGCATGAATCAGTGTCTCCGCATCCACTGCGGATAACATTGGTCTGATTCTTGCAATGTTTCTCAGATGGAAAAAGGCAATTCTAGTTATACTTCTTATATGTTGGTCAAAGCATAGGTGAGGGTCAAACAGGACACCAAGATTTTTGACGGATGCACTCTGTGGGATGGCGAAGCCATCCAACCACAGAGAGACATCCTCAAACTTTTCCCGGTCCCGCTTCGAGCCGATAATCATCAGCTCTGTCTTCCCAGTATTAAGCTGTAGGAAGTTTTGTGACATCCAGCCCTTCACAGCAGCTAGACAGGACTCAACCCTTTGAATCTGGCCCGAGTCCCCGGAATCTACAGGAATGTAGAGCTGGGTGTCGTCCGCATAGCAATGGAAACTAATTCCGAAGCCGCGGATAACGTCACCCAGGGGAAGCATATAAATTGCAAAAAGTAATGGACCAAGAACCGACCCTTGTGGTACGCCAAAGCGCAATTTACCGCGCTTTGATTCTGCACCCTCATGAAGCACAAATTGGGTTCTATCGGTGAGGTACGATTCAAGCCAACCAAGAGCCGTACCCCCGAAACCAACATAGTGTTCAAGACGGTGAAGAAGAGTGTTGTGGTCGATCGTATCAAACGCAGCGCTCAGGTCCAGCAGCACAAGCATTGTGCTTGTATTTTTATCCAAAGCTAAAAGGATGTCATTTACAACTCTTGTAATAGCAGTTTCAGTTGAGTGGAAATTCCTGAACCCCGACTGGAAAGGTTCGAAGAGATTATTCCTGGTCAGATAATCAACAATTTGCTTCGCTACAATCCTTTCCTGTACCTTGGACAGGAAGGGCAGATTCTATATAGGCCGATAGTTCCTGATTAATTCAGGATCTAGGCCAGGCTTTTTGAGTAGCGGTTTTAACACCGCAGCCTTGAAATTGGAGGGAACAATTCCTGGTGAAAACGAAAGATTCATAAGCGAGAGGATAACAGGCCCCACCGTTGGAAGAAGTTCCTTAAGAATCCTGGAAGGGAGAGGATCCAACATACAAGTTGTTGGCTTTGAGGCCTTTATCACCATTTCAAGTTCCAAGAAGAAATTGCCTTAAACTCCAAAAGAGTTGCGTCAGAGTTCACCATCCTACTTGGGAGAACCCCATCCTGCCCCACAGGATGTGTAGGATTAGCCGCACGGCAAGCATCAATTTCCTCTCTAATTGATTGAATCTTATTCTCAAAGAAATCCATGAATTCACCTGCCACGATCGAGGAGCCTACGGTCTGATTCTGTTTCTGAGTGAGACTCCTCACCGTGTCAAAAAGAAATTTAGGATTATTTCTATTCAAATTAATGATACTAGAATAGTAGGCGTTCCTGGCAATAGTCAGTGCACCTATAGGTGATCAGACTATTATGCCAAGCAAGATGAAAGACCTCAAGTTTAGCCGAGCGCCATTTACGTTCAAGGATCCTGCAGTTTCGCTTCAAAATGCGCGTTTCTGCATTAAACCAAGGAGCTGGTTTTTTCAATGTTCGTTTTTTAGTTACGTGCGGAGCAACTGAATCAATGGCAACAGACAAGGCAATGTTGAGGTCATCAGTAAGACACTCCACAGAACCACTATAGTTACAGAGAGGTGCAAGTGAACTAGTCTGCCATAGCTGTAATGGTTGCAGGTGTGATGCGGCGACAGCTGAAAGTAGCTTGCTGATCGTCGCAGGGGCAGGATACACCACCTGGAAAGTGAGCAAAAAATGGTCTGATAAAGCTGAGGTGTAGGAAGAGACCACTAGCTGTGAAATGTCTACACCGCGGGTCAGAACGAGATCCAGCGTGTTTCCACCGATGTGGGTTGGGTGCTGGATGAGCTGTTTGAAGCCAAGCGTATCTGTAATGGACAGAAACGCCCTTGTGAGGGCATCAGACGGGTTATTCACGTGAATGTTGAAATCCCCAATAAGCAAAACATTGTCTGAGTATGTAGCCAGATCAGCTGCAAAGTCAGAAAACTCATCGAGAAAAACTGAATATGGTACTGGGGGACGGTATACTACAGCTAAAACAAAAGAGTCTGGAACTTGTTTTGCTTCTCTGGGAGCTGAGGTGCAGAGCGCTAGCACCTCGAAGGATCTGAAAATATATCTATTCTTTGGCTTTAAATTAAGCTTAGAATTAGATATCAGGGCTACTCCACCACCTTTCTTAACTTCTCTAGATACTTGGGTGCTAACGTAATGGGGTGGAGTAGCTCTGTTTAGGGCTAGAAACTCATCTGGTTTTAACCAGGTTTCACAAAGCCCCAGTATGTCGATCTTTTTATCAATGATTAGATCATGGACCAAGAGCGCCTTCGATGAAAGCGACCTTATGTTCATGAACCCTATTTGAGTGCTTCCTTTTTATTATTTTCAGAGGGAGTCCGGTTAACACTCAACTCTGAAGCGGTCAAGGGGATACCGCGGTTTCGACATACTGGTTGCGGCCCTCGTCTGCGGGTTTTACACCTCGAGACAGCGCGAGGCCGCACCACCGTACATATAGGTACAGCGTTATTTTCAGAGGGAGTCTGGTTAACACTCAGCTCTGAGGCGATCAGTGGGATCGCCAGAGTTGGACATACTGGTCGCGGCGCTCGCCTGCGGGTTTTACACCTCGAGACAGAGCGGGGCCGCACCACCGTACATATAGGTACAGTGTTAATTTCAGGGGGAGTCCGGTTAGTTGTTAGTATTTGATTTGACATGCGGTTTATCATGCGATTTGCCATGCGATTTTGCACACCTGTACTAGGTACAGCGTTAATTTCAGAGGGAGTGTGGTTAACACTCAGCTCTGTCATGCGAGTTAACATGCGATTTTGCACGACTGTACATATAGGTACAGCGTTAATTTCATGCGATGCGTCATGCGTCATGCGATTTACCATGCGATTTACCATGCGATTTGACATGCGATTTAACATGCGGTTTGACATGCCGTTTGACATGCAGTTTTGCACCACCATACATATAGGTACAGCGTTAGTTACAGAGGGAGTCCGGTTAACACTCAGCTCTGAAACAATTGGTGCAATAGATCCTGGTTCAGCTAACCCATCTGCTGTTCTAGACTCTGTTCTAGACTCTGCAACGTAGACTATCATGTTGCTAGCAGGTTTACTAAACTCCTGCAGCCCAGCGTGCTGTAAGTGGATGAGTCACGCCTGACTTTGACATCTATCTATGTTCATGGGTCTGATTCGCCGATTTCCCATGCTGATATCCCCGGAGATTCTCGGGCATCTTCGACAATTTGGCTATAGATTGTCTCATTACACGCTAAATAATATAATTATAGCCTAATTATATATATAGCCTATACATATATATAGGCAATATCTATAATTAGGCAATATATATATATATATACATATAGCATTTGTGGTTTTGGCATAAACATAACTAGGGTGCACAGTACTATCTGCGCACACCCTTTCTGAAGCCTCGCTCTCGCTCTCTCTCTCTCTCTGTCCCTCCCTCTCTCTCTTTCTCTCTCTCTCGTACCGTTTTGTGGAGCACGTTCATTGTCTGACAACACTCCTATTCAGAAAGCATTGGTTTACATTTCGTTCTGTGTAGCACGCAAAAAGTCGGACTATCGTACTCTGGAACACGCTTCAATAGATTAACGTTCGTGCGCATGAGCACGCAATCGCGTGATACCGGGTTGCTATACACATAGGCTACTTTACCCCTTCTATCTTAAATAAAGACGTTATAAGCAAGAATCAAAATATGCTCCCCATATTCTTACAGTGTACATAGGTTGAGTGGTGTAAATAACATGATTCTGCTGTGGGAGCATTATTTGATAGAGGCGATTGTTCTACAGATCACACGCGCCTTACGTCCCGCTTGTGACGTAAGGTAGCATTTTCTGATGGGTAGCATGATTTGATAGACTCCGCTATCGAGCCGCACTACGGTAGCAAAATCTGACAAGGGAGCAGAAATTGGCAGGACACCGGCATCTTTGCCTGTCGCCATCGCTGCGTTGCTGAAATGTTACTTGCCGCTGCCCTCTAATGGTTTTTCAGTGAAAAGCATCCTGCTCGCGGACTTTTCGTAGTGACAGGTATAAACAACAACATGGAAAATTGGATAGATGATGTCAGGCACTGGACAAAACTTACCGAGGTAGGTAATTTATTGAAAACGTAATGTATTAAGATGTGTATCAATTGATGACAACAATAAAACCGAGCTGCCATTACTGGCTGTGTTTGCTAATATGTTCACAAGCTTCACAAGTTGCAAATAGCTAACTACGACCAGTTGTAGCAATAAAATACATGTCCTTGCAAGTATTCAGGATTATTTTATTAATCGTCTGGCATGCGATGAGCTTCAGAACGCAAACTTCAGGGCACTGATTGAAGGTCAGAATTATATGAGCTCCGGATGGATTCAAGTGCCCCTGACTGCAGCTGTCATGCCAAATTTGTACCGGCTGCCAAATTTGTACCGGGCGCGTCATCCATACGTATCCATTCCAAACCTGTCTGGCAACAGATGATCGCGTCGTCCGTTGCCGGGCAGGTTTCAAAAAACATTTGCGCTCATGTTGCCAAAGACGAAATAACGAAATAACGAAACAACAGACAAATTACAGTTAACGGCTCGCTAGATAACACTTGTTTTTACTTTATATTTGTATTGTATTTAATTGTTTAATCAAATTTAGCTAGTAAACTGAGTGTTTAAAGCGGGTTTCAAAAAACATTCGTGCTCATGTTGCCAAAGACGAAATAACATAATACAGAAAACGGATCGCTAGATAACACTTGTTTTTACTTTATATTTGTATTGTATTTAATTGTTTAATCAAATTTAGCAAGTAAACTGAGTGTTTAAAGCAGGTCAAGGACGAAATAGCACAATACAGATAACGGATCGCTAGATAGAAGGTTCGCGAATGTCCGTGAACCTTTCACGTCGTTCGACGCGATCGTCTGTTGCCAGGCAACGGACGACGCGATCATCTGTTGCCAGGCAGGTTTGGAATGGATTACGTATGGATGACGCGCCCGGTACAAATTTGGCAGCCGGTACAAATTTGGCATGACACAGCCCGCAGATCGAGGAGGAGCTTAAATTTTCCCTAAATGTGGGCTGGTCTAAACGTTTAACCCATGGTTTCACCTTCGCGGGTGCCATCTGGTGGCGGAGATCCGGCAGCACATTCTCAAACGTCAATACAGCACAGCACAGCACAATGACTTACCGGCAATATGGAAAAAGGTTCATGCATTTGATAGACTTAGACATTCCTACTTTTAACTTGTCATTTCAAATGTCTTTTTTTACCATGAAAAAAATTATGTGTATATATATATATATATATATATAAATAAACCATAGCATTTCCATAAGAGTATTATACACATATTATTTCGTACACTCAATTATATTAGCTAAGTCAAATAAACCAAAGACAGAAGACTTTGCATCATTGATTTTTATTTTCACCCCAGGCAAAAAATGTTTGATCTGTAAAGAAGAAAAAAATAAAGCTTCCATAAATGTTTAACAAAGGCAAGTATCAAGGTATTTTTCTGGCCCATAGCAAGCAACCCTGTTCCCGGTTTCCAGTTCTGTCAATTTCCCAGCGTCTAGTAAGGAAACAGATGTGGTTCTTATAGGCACAATAACAATGCAAGATGTGAAACAGATAATTGAAATAAGTGGAGGGATTACGCTTTATCCTAGCAATAGTTGACTACAAGACTAATTAATCACATGACCTCTCCCCTGTAGCCCTCCTTGCACTCGTCGCCGTTTTCTGTCCTGCAATCTGTCTTCTTCAGACCTTAGTGATTTTATGACAACATACAGTAACTATGAAAACATTCACGTTGGTCTGTTGGCAGTGCGTAAAACAGTTTTTTTTGTCATTTGATTCAAAAGTGTGATATTCAGGGCTCTTACGGTATGGGGAAGTTCTGCAGGAGAGCGAGACACCACCATCTCCTAATTTGCAGCATGTTTTCCTTTGAAGAAGGAAATGCAGGAAGATGTTAATATGTTGTAAAAAAAAAAGCACATGTACGAAGGCAACACAAGGTCAATCAAAGTAGCTGTGGGTAACAAATGGACACAAAGAATGAATAAATGAATGTATTTCATTACATTTATTTTGATCACTGTCAACGCAGAATTCCAATATCAAAATGGAATGCAATATGCAAAGAGTAAGGCCATGCATTAAATGTTGATATTCAAATCCTGTTATTATGCCTTATCATACTCTAATTCAAGTGAATGATTTATTGATTACCTTCTTTATTTCTCTCAGACATACTCTAGGGTAGAAACACACACAAATATAGCGCATTAGTAACTGTTTTTATAAACCTGGATATGAAATATGATTTTTTTTTAAGCATTGCAGTGAACCTACCTGACCAGAGAAAATAAGGACACAGTCAGTCAGTCAGACACAGACAGACAGACAGAGAGGAGTTCTTAAAATAACTGTTGGTTTTGTAATGTGTGTGTTATGTGGTGCAATGTCGTGGTGCAGTGTGCAGGCAAATCTGGAGTGGAAAAGCAAAATTAAAATAAGGTTTCAATGTTTCACGAAACATATCTTACCAATGTGGTTTGGAGAATATTACCATGATAAGCAAAATATTGGAGTTTATTTAATTGTCCTCATATGTGGACGCCATGCACGAGGGCATGGCGTTAAAAAAAGCTGAAAAACACTGCCTAAAGGCTATTTTTCAAACGACCTCATGACATAAACATGAGGCCTATGCATGTTACTTCCATAAATATTTTAATGATCAACTTGTTGGTCTATCCATACATTAGTTTATAATGTACACGAACAGAGAGCGGCAACTTACCTCTAGGCAGAAAAGCGTGCAGTATCATGGACTCTGCAGAAAGCGGGAGAACGTATTTCCGTCTGAGTCCATGATACTGCGAGGAATTTTCCTTAAATGTGGGTGGGCTGGCTTAAATGTTTAAGCCAGCCCACATCTATTTACTGTACAAAATTAAAGATGCAACAGCAAGAGGGTTCACAGGCCTGGCCTGAACAGACACAGCATGTTTTTCCAGGCATAATTGAACAGCTCATGTAGGCCTACTAAAAAAAACTAAAGAAAAAGGAGAACATTTCGCATCAGCAAGAACCGCCTACGGGGACCAACACCCTACTTCCGTAGCAAAACACGGCAAGTCTGGTGATTCCAGCAACTCAGCAATGGCGGCGCTGCTTTAAGTAGAGAGAAATTACTATGACGCTGAAACGCGTCATAGTAATTTGCATAACTGTACATCCACACCGGGGGCCGTATTCACAAAGCATTTTATCTTACCGCTAGGAGTGCTCCTAACTCCTAAACATTTTACGTAGGAGTTTTTTCTTAAAAGTTATTCACAAAGCCGCTGAGACCTACTCTTACTAAGGATAAATCACAAAGAGTGAACTAAGAGTGACGCGCCGATGCTATGGATTACGTCAATTCTCGTGCACGAGTTAAGGAGCGGTCAGTTCGGTGATTGGTTGTTCAGACGAGCCCACTGAATCACCGAAAAACAAGGAAATAGCGTAGGCTAGAAATTAATTCCTATTAAGTAGTTATAGTGCAGTTAGCAGAATACACTTATGATGACAAATTTGTGCAGACCACGATAATGACGTTGTAGCCTGCACGTTCAAGAGAGAGAGCAAACAATAAAAATACGTAAAATTTAAAAGAAAATAAATGTTATGAACTACCCAAGTGTTGACTGATTTGTGCCAAGTTGTTTACCTAAAATGTGTTTTCAAAGTGATCCCTAAATTCCTGTCCACTCATCATCATCATCGTCTGGCTGTGGAATGTTCCTCCGCTTGCAGAGGTTGTGTAGAATGGCACATACAGTGATTACTGTGCTTGCCCTCTCTGGGGTGAGGCGTATTTCGCCGTGGAGGACATGAAGCCGACGTTTCATCTGCCCAATTCCTCTCTCCACAACATTTCGTGTATGTTTGTGTGCTCTAGCATACATGGAAGAAATCAGTAAACAATAATAAATATGGATTCAACAAATAAAAAACGTCAAAGAGCCAATACGATGTATTTTACGCATAGGACTAATGGTACGAACACACCAAACGCGTAACCCGCGTAACGCAGCTAAAATGTTGCTTGATCATTTTGTGTCAAGCAAGTGAACGGAGCGTTCCCTCTTCGTCATAACTATCAAACCAAACATCCTTCACATTCACCGAGCGAACATTACGAAAGTAAAATTCACATTTCTCGCTAAAAATGTTTCCATAAACGCATTTAATGGCGTAACTATGTTACTATTTCCACCCAGAATAAAGAAAGTTGTCGGCCGTGGCTGCGCTGGAGTCCGAGGTAGGAAACCCAAACGCCGCCGTGTTTGGGTGATAGAGTTTAGATCGGGTTAGATTAAATAATCTCGGATATAAATAACAATAATCGGGTTAAATAACTTCACATGGTGTGTCTGGTGTGTTTCCAGCATTCGTAGTGTTGATCAGCAGATATATAGTCCGCCAAGACATGGAGGTTGCTTAGCAACCAGAGACTCTGTCCATGCAAGTGAACGGAGCGTTCCCTCTTCGTCATAACTATCAAACCAAACATCCTTCACATTCACAGAGCGAACATTATGAAAGTAAAATGCACATTTCTTGCTAAAAATGTTTCCATAAACGCATTTAATGGCGTAACTATGTTACTATTTCCACACAGAATAAAGAAAGATGTCGGCCGTATGCTTCTGTCCAAGCTATCTCCTCTGCCAGTGACGTCGGGTCAAGCTCAACGCTGATTGGGCAACGCGGCTAATCGTCATGAGTAACGCACCTGAGGTGCGTTACCTAACGCACCTGAGGTGCGTTAGGTGCGTATATATACGCAGCTCATACGCGGCTAACGCGGCTAAAATGTTGCTTTGGCGCATGTAACGCATCTACGCAGCTCATACGCGCGTAAACCAATGGTTCCCTATGGAAAAATTGCAGATTTTATACGTGTCGTACGCGGGTAACGCGGTTGGTGTGGCCGTACCTTAAGCGTAATCTGCGTAATCATTTACATGTTATACTTTAACTGTGCTCCCGGTTGTGGATTGAGGTAGGGTGTCTAGAGCCACGTCTTGCATGGATAGTCACTGTCACCCATTAAGTGACACCCAACTGGTACATCTCAAAAACGTGCCTCAGACCGCTCACCATTAAAATGCGCGAATCATGGGTAGCTGAAGATCCAGGCCACTTTGCAACAACATCCAGTAGGCTATGTTAAAATTTGCATTAAAAACAACCTGCGTGTTGATGGAATGCACTTTCTTCCTATTGACGAACACGTCCTCGTCTTTTGATGGCGCAATTATTTTTATGTGCGTCCCGTCAATAGCATCGACCACACCGGGCATAGGCCTACCTGCAATTGCCATGAAGTTGGCTTTGATCCTGTGTAATTGTTGAATGTCCAAAGGAAAGTTTATGGCACGGCTGACTGATGGTTGCGATAATTCTAAATCGTCGGCATTGCAAAGTTGCATTTCCCCTGTTGCTAAATAACGTAGTGTGGCCAAACATTTTATTTCGGGACTAATCTGATTATTCCTGTTAGTCGGGGATGTTATTGCATCGCGCATTAACTCTAACATTTCGTCTTGCAGGCATTTTACGATTTTTTGTGAATAGGTTACTTACTGAGTTAGGAGTCCTCTTGAGGACTTTTAAGCTCTCCTAGACTTAGGTGCTACTTTTAGGCCTAAAATACTTTGTGAATTGCTCTTATGGTGCGGCCACACCAACCGCGTTACTCGCGTTGGACAACGCGAGTACCGCGCCTAACCTGACGCTTGACCAGTGTGTGGTGGTTCAACGCTCCAACGCGTCAACGCGCCAACGCAGCTAGATGAGTCCATTGTCCATGCAAGTGAACGGAGCGTTCCCTCTTCGTCATAACTATCAAACCAAACATCCTTCACATTCACTGAGCGAACATTATGAAAGTAAAATGCACATTTTTCGCTAGAAATGTTTCCATAAACGCATTTAATGGCGTAACTATGTTACTATTTCCACCCAGAAGAAAAAAGAAAGATGTCGGCCGTATGCTTCTGTGCAAGCTCACTACTCTCTGCCAGTGACGTCGGGTCAAGCTCCACGCTGATTGGCTACCGCGGCTAAGCGTCACGCGTTGGAGCGTTGAAAGTTCAATTTTCTGAACTCCGGGCGTTGGTGCGTTGGGCGCGTTACTGCGTTTACGTGCGTAATTACGTGCAACTGCCGCGCCTAACGCCCCCAACGCAACGCTTCAACGCTTCAACGCGTGTACCGCGCCTAGACCAATGGTTCCCTATGCAAAAATGCCGATTTTCAACGCCCCTAACGTGAGCAACGCGGTTGGTGTGGCCGTACCTTTAGTGAAAAAAGTTAGGAGTCCTAAATTTAAGAGTGACACGCCCATTATTTTTAGGAGTTACTCCTAAATTCGCCAGTCAGGACCTACTTTTAGCCCTAAGATCCTTTGTGAATACGGCCCCAGAGCTATAGAGAGAGAGAGTTGCGACACGCTATGATCTCGCCAACAGGGTGGTCACGTGGTTGTAACGTGGTTCATGTAAGCCTCAATAGTTCCAAACACGCCCCGCGGTCAATGTTATTCTATGGGACGACAGCAGAGATTTCAATATTGAATGGTAAATATAAATGAAAAAAACACATACAAGTATTTGTATTAAATACTTTTTTGTACAAGTATTGTACAAGTAATTGACTGTTATGGCATTATTGCATATTTGTTAATGTCAGTTTTACATTTAGAGTGGTAGGGGGACAACTGAAAGCTATCTATAAGTATTACTTATGCCGCTTTTCCACTGCATGGTACCAGCTCGACTCGACTCAACTCGACTCGACTCAGCTCGCATTTTTGGCGTTTCCACCGCGAAAACATGGTATCTGGTACCTGAAGTGGCTGCTTTTTTTAGTACCGCCTCACTCTAGGTTCCAAGCGAGCTGAGCCGATGCTAAAAGGTGACGACGGCAGACGTCGCATCGATGTCCTCCATTGTTGTTATGTGGGTTCTGTCCATGTGTGGGTTGCAGCGTAGGTGTTGTTTGCGTCGCGTACAAAAATACGTCACGGCCCTTTCGCGCAGCCGACCCCGCCCACGTCCAGGAGGTACTATTTGCGGTGGAAAACGACCCGTGCTGCTACCGTGTCGAGTCGTGTCGAGTCGAGTCGAGCTACATGTGCGGTGGAAACTTATCGGTATTAGATACGTTTTTAAGTTTGAGGGAAAGCTTCACGTTCGTGTTAGCATACTGGCTTAACCTTAACGTTTACCCTACATCTGTATTGAAATCAAAGTATTCAAGATGTTTTACCATGATCATTTTAAGATATGAGCCACACAAAGTATCAAATATATTAAAGAATAACAACTCATTACGCTTGGATGAATGAAATAGTATTTTTTTTTATTAAACAATTAGTGTGACACGAACAAGTGAGTGCGATTGTGTGAACAGATTCAACAATGGACACCGCAGGGAACACTATATACTTAGGCAAACCATTAACATATAACGTTGCAAATATACTATACTTTATGCAAGGGGTGGACTGGCCATCTGGCATACCGGGCATCGTCCCGGTGGGCCGTTGACCCAATGTAGGCCGGTCCGGTCCGCTATGTTTTTTTTTTTTCTCTCTCTCTAAATTCCATCCAATTGGGCTGGCTAATGGGCAACAGAGGGCTAGCAGTGTGTGGCCAGCATCGACACAGATTATTGGTCTATGTTTGTCATTGTCAATCAATCATGGGCTGACATGCTCAGAGAGCCCTGGCAGTGCTGTCAATCACAACAGAAACCAGGGTGGGCTGGACCTCATGGCATGGGCCGGAGTCGTGGGAGTCCGCGACTCCCACGAGTAAGTAATTCATGTCTTAGACTTTTTCTTGCAGCTACAGATAAAAAAAATGTAATTCTCTATTTATGGTTTCACAATGACTGAGTCACAGTTGAAACAAATGCGTTTCAGCTCTAATGCTGCTACTGTCTGTAATATGTTTCTATTTAGATTATTTGTCAGGATATTTTGTTATTATTGTCCGAGTCTGGTTTTAACTAATGCTGGGCTTACGCAAAAAGATTTTCCCATTCACAGACTAAAAACTGCAAGAGAGAAATTAGCGTTGGATCAAGTGTGATATTTAACAAGCGTTTTGTAGCTATGTAGATATGGAGGATGGAGATGCAGCGACCACAGGATGTCTGTTAACTTCCTGTTCATGTTGCACACCTTTCTTGTCAGCAGCACAAGAGACAAAAACTTGAAAAACAAAAAAAAGCAATTTGCACTGCTATTTGCAGTGCAAATAGCAGGATGTATGTACTTGATTCAATTGTTTTAATAAAGTACATACAGGGTTCTTCCCGTTCGTCTCGTCCCACCCCGAGTGCTGATAATGTAGTGGGCTGGTCTGGACAGAAAATGCCAGGGCTGAATTTTTGTCCCAGTCCACCCCTGCTTTATGCCATTACAATACTTATAATAGCCCTGAGCAAATTCAAAATTGGTTTAGATCAATGGTCATACCATGGTTGGCTGTGCAGCGTTTGGATGCTCCAATCGGTCCGAGAAGGGTGACTTTTCAATGATATTTGAAGTGCAATGGAAACTGATCTTACAAGCCTACCTACAGGTACACTTTGAACTAATTCACTGCCACAAAAAGAGAAGGGATGTTGAAGCTGAGGCCCGATGCAGTACCAACAGTTTTCATTCATCGCCCTAAGCCGAAGAGGAGGAAACCCCCTTCTGTGAGGGTGCCTCCAGAACCAAGTGCAACGGACCACACATATTTCACCAAATTAAACTTCGGTATGATCCATGCAGCTAACAATATTCCCCATTTCATGTAATTCAAGGATAGACTACACTCCTAATGAGATTGCATAATTCATATTTGTACATTCAGTTTAAGAAACAACCAGAGGTCAGGGAATCGCTGAGGATTTGCACACAGGGCCGTCGATAAGGGGTGAAAGGTGATGACGATTCTAGGGGCCCACAGCCCAGGGGGGGCCCACAAAAAAAAAAATCTTTTTTTTTTTAATTTTTTTATTTTACTACCAGCCCATAGTACTACCATAGCGCCCCCCCCCCCCCCCGTCAACAATTTCTCCCTCGTCAACAATTGTGCTCCTTCCACCCCCCTCCCCCCCCGTCAACAATTGCTCCTTAACACCCCCCCCCCCCGTCAACAATTCAGCGCAGGGGGGCCCATCAGTAAATCTTGTCTAGGGGCCCAGGAATCGTAGCAACGGCCCTGTTTGCACAAAATGTGGATCAGCCTGTCCTCCTAGAAAATACGACCGCATAGGTCGTTTGTACCGCCCCAAATTACGACCCACTGGAGCGTATCAAAATGTAGCGCCTCTAGCGGTCATGCAAATAACGACATTCTGAAGTCTCGGGGCCGCTCGTGGACGCTCGTGGTTGCTCGGGACGCGCCTAGCTATGGTGCGTTCAAGTATTCTCTGCGAACCGACTCGGATCTCGGATCTGATGCCACGCCCACGCTTCAAGCGTTTTATTATTTCTCTCGGTTCGTTGGAGGAAAACATGGACGCCACCCGGAAAGCTGTTGTCGCGGTAGCATTGGCGATCCAATATAAGTAGGCTATAGGCCATAGTCAAGTCAAGTCAAGTTTATTTATATAGCACATTTAAAACAACAGTAGTTGACCAAAGTGCTGTACACAAATACAATATATTTGTGTACATAGGCAGAGATACGGACGCAGTAAGGTATTGCAGTAATACGAGTGATTGAAATTACCATTTAAACCACCAAAGTGGTCCAAGGACAATGAAAACAGTTCATACTTCAAGCCACAATGGGCGCAGCCATCTTGAATTCTGTCTTGGAATTTCGCTCGGTCACCACTGAGTTCAACCGAGATGGCGATATCGCCGTCCGAGGAAAAGGGGCGTGTTTGTGCGTGTCGCTAGGCAACGTCCTAACCCTCTCCCGGTATCACGCCAAGGCGTACAATAGGCTCTGTGCACTAGAACCCGGAAGTCAACTGACGGTGTCGGCATTCTAGTTTCCGGTCTACTTACTGACCCAGTCCATAGCGTGAACATGTCTGGCTTTTCTAGATGTCTCCAAGACCTACCGACAATAAATGTTAACGATGTTCACCGCATTGTTGGTGCTAGTTCCCCTGCATTGTGCCACAGGTCCATGAAGAAATCAGAGAAGCCTCACAGCTTGAGTGTATGTTAAAGCTAGCGATAAACCAACCGTTATAAACAAACCGTTATACGCCTGTTTCTTTTATGACAGTGTCCGTGGGGGGATTTAGCTGAGGTCATATGTTTAATCAATACAAACATGTATAATTAAAAAAACAGCACAAATGTACACACAAGCGCACTTTCCTCGTCAGCCACCACAACACGCAGAAAGCTCCAGCCGAGAGCGCCCACCACGGCCCCAACACAGTGCAAGCACGCGAGCCGCACACAGACACAAACACACCAGCTTCACATTGCCTCAAACTCCACAAATGTCTCTTTTTGTATAGCACTGTAGTGCTCACGGTCAACACACACTGTACTAGTAGCACTGTACTCATGGTCTAAGACCATCGGAACGGGTAGCTCAGGCTCTTCGGGGTCGGAGCAAGGCTCGGGACTCGCCGGTCTCTCTCTTCGCTCCCACACACCAGCCCGTGTTACCGGCTGGAAGCTGAGCACAACTGTACACAGCAGTGTTGGTTTGATCCGCCTTCACTCCGTTGAAGCTTGTGAAGTCTTCTAACATTAAATTTCCGTTGTTTGGTTGGGTTTTCCATCTTTTTACCATTTATAGTTGCCGTGGTAACTGATACGGGAAGTAGACCGGAAACTAGTATGCCGACACCTGGCGACACCGGAAGTTCGCTTCTAGAGTTGTGCACAGAGCCTATAGATACGTCTGTCCACATCGCAAGGCGTGTTCAGGGTCACGCTTTGCCTGACCAATGGGAATGGGGAATGCAATATTTTAGGACAGATACACCATTAAACGTGTTTCTAATGACATTTCTAGCGAGAAATGTACATTTTCCTTGCATAATCTTCAGTCAGTAAATGTGTATGATCTTTATTAATCTTTATTATCTGAATGGGAAATGCAATATTTTAGGATCGATTCACCGTTAAACGTGTTTCTAATAACATTTCTAGCGAGAAATATACTTTTTACTTGCATAATCTTCAGTCAGTGATTGTGTCTGATCTTTAGTTGTATAGTTATTAGGAAGATTTAATCGGCTCGCTCGCATGTTTGAACGACGTCAGGTTGCTAGGGACGCTGCTTTCGCTAAACTAGCAGCTCACGTGTTTCCTGCGTTTGTGTTATTAAACCGTTACCTTATGTAACTTTTAATGATATTGTAATAACCACAGGCGAGGTATTGAGCGCAGTAAGCTTGATAGCAGGTTTATTGGATTCCACAATCGGACAGGCAGGCACAGCTCCACCGGAAAACTACAACAACCAAAACTCCCGCCCGGAAGGAAACCCCTGGAACCCCCTCTCAGAAGGCCCGCCCCTTCCTCCCAAACCCTGTGACGCTACCATCTTGTTAGAAACACGTTTATCCGAGAGCCAACCCAGTCGCCAAAAGCATACGTTGACAGTGTACGTTTTCGTGAACACTGGATTACGTCGCATTTCAACATAAAATAGCGTGCTAAGCACACATACACACACACGCACACACGCACGCACGCTAACACACACACACGCACACACACACGCACACACACACACACACACACACACACACACACACACACACACACACACACACACACACACACACACACACACACACACACACACACACACACACACACACACACACACACACACACAATGCATTTCGCTGCTAAAACAACAACTTGGGCTGCTTCTAGGACATTTTGGGTGGATTTTGAACGGTATGTGGGCAGGACGTTTTTTGCAGGCAGGACCTGGCAACCCTGCGCTGTTGCCCGAGGTGCAGAAATGCTCCGGAACAGATCTGGATCCACCATGGCCAAAATAATTGTCATGAATAGCATGAATAGATTCATGCATTATCATTCAACTTGAACATGTCTTTTACAGTATAGAGTGGTGGAGGGATGACGTATGTTGGCCAACCCGGAAGTGAGCGTCGACCTGGGTTTCCCTTGACAAAAAGCCAACGGGTGTTTCCATTGGATTTTGGATTATTGCAGAAAAATTAGCATCTTTGAAGCACCTCCACAAAAACTGAAAATAAATAAAAATAACTGTGCTCCAAAGAACGAAATGTAAACCAATGCATTCTGAATGGGAGTGTTTCTCAGATTTTTCCATGCTACACAGAGCGAAATGTAAACCCATGCAAATTAAGACTTCATGGTCATAATAATTTAAATATCATTATTCTCCTCAGTGTGTAGGGTGGTATTCTATTTTTTTCAACGGGGTTGCATCCAGTCACTTGACCATCATGTTTGCTATGGTGGTTGCTATCGACCAGCCCCTCTAATCCTTACATGGCTCTAAAAACCACGCAGCAAATGAGCTGCCGTCCATTGTGTTGTTTTTGTCGTAAACTAGGGTCTGATGGTTAAAAAATAGACAGATATTCCAAGGTATCCTTAAAAGGCAGCTTGGATGTTTTTATTTTCTGCAGTTTAGACTTCTTCTATATCCTATTTTTGAAAGCAAAACACCAAGCTCAATGATTTAACGAGGCAGGGTTATTTGAAACAATTTATTGAATATATATTTGGAGAGGTCATTCCTTCTCCTGAATTTGCTTCCTATTTATGTCTAGTGTACAACCCTACTGTCCACAAGCATCACCCCCCCCTCCCCATATGGATTTGGAGAATTGTTGCCACGTCCCAGTGGTGGAGGTTTCATATATATGAAAGAGGGCATTCAATTATACTACAATGATCAATTAGGAGGCCGAAGCCCTAAAGGAAGTGATGCAATAGGTGACTGCAGGTCGACAACATTTAAGTAAGCTGTACTTTGAGGTCTCTTATATATCAAAGGGGGTCTCAAAGGACGCATACGCTTCAACCTGTGGCTCCAGCCCTACAGGAAATGACTCAGCAAGTGCTCCATCTCGTTGCACCTGCACCCAGTGGCTCGCTTGCAAGATTTTGGCCTGAAGTTCTTCCCAGACCTACACCCTAGCCATCCAACACGCATATGTGAGAATCAGGCTTCTCTTCAATAATGACAAAAAGTTACGAGAGAAATACACATTAACATTTTGTTATCTCATAAGCGGCGTGGTGCCGGCTCCTTTTGACCTTTTGACCCCAAACTTCAAAAACGTGGCCACAGGCCAGCTGTGTCTACACACCTTAAGCCACAAATGTACACCTCCATCCCACAAAAAATGGGGACTAGAAACTAACCTCTGTCTTATGTACATTTACTGTACTGTTGGAGTTCACACCCCTTTTCCGGCCTTTTCGAGATAGCTAGGCATTATCTAGACATAAATAGGAAGCAAACTCAGGAGAAGGAATGACCTCTCACAAATATATATTTAATAAATTGTTTCAAATAACCCTGCCTCGTTAAATCATTGAGCTTGGTGTTTTGCTTTCAAAAATAGGTTAAAGAAGAAGTCTAAACTGCAGAAAATAAAAACATCCAAGCTGCCTTTAAAGGATACCTTGGAATATCTGTCTATTTTTTAACCATCGGACCCTAGTTTACGACAAAAACAACACAATGGACGGCAGCTCCTTTGCCGCGTTGTTTTTAGAGCCAAGTAAGGATTAGAGGGGCTGGTCGATAGCAACCACCATAGCAACCATGACGGTCAAGTGACTTGATGCAACCCCGTTGAAAAAAATAGAATACCACCCTACACACTGAGGAGAATAATGATATTTAAATTATTATGACCATGAAGTCTTTATTTGCATGGGTTTACATGTCGTTCTGTGTAGCATGGAAAAATCGGAGAAACACTCCCATTCAGAATGCATTGGTTTACATTTCGTTCTTTCGAGCACAGTTATTTTTATTTATTTATTTATTTTCAGTTTTTGTGGAGGTGCTTCAAAGATGCTAATTTTTCTGCAATAATCCAAAATCCAATGGAAAAACCCGTTGGCTTTTTGTCAAGGGAAACCCAGGTATGAAATGCATTGTGTGTGTGTGTGTGCGTGCGTGCGTGCGTGCGTGCGTGCGTGCGTGCGTGCGTGCGTGCGTGCGTGCTGCGTGCGTGTGTGTGTGTGCTAAGCACGCTATTTGATGTTGAAATGCGACGTAATCCAGTGTTCACGAAAACGTACACTGTCAACGTATGCTTTTGGCGACTGGGTTGGCTCTCAGATAAACGTGTTTCTAACAAGATGGTAGCGTCACAGGGTTTGGGAGGAAGGGGCGGGCCTTCTGAGAGGGGGTTCCGGGGGTTTCCTTCCGGGCGGGAGTTTTGGTTGTTGTAGTTTTCCGGTGGAGCTGTGCCTGCCCGTCCGATTGTGGAATCCAATAAACCTGCTATCAAGCTTACTTCGCTCAATACCTCGCCTGTTGTTATTACAATAGCATTAAAAGTTACATAAAGTAACGGTTTAATAACACAAACGCAGGAAACACGTGAGCTGCTAGTTTAGCGAAAGCAGTGTCCCTAGCAACCTGACGTCGTTGAAACATGAGAGCGAGCCGATTAAATCTTCCTAATAACTATAAAACTAAAGATCAGACACAATCACTGACTGAAGATTATGCAAGTAAAAAGTATATTTCTCGCTAGAAATGCTATTAGAAACACATTTAACGGTGAATCGATCCTAAAATATTGCATTTCCCATTCAGATAATAAAGATTAATAAAGACCATACACATTCACTGACTGAAGATTATGCAAGGAAAATGTAAATTTCTCGCTAGAAATGTCATTAGAAACACGTTTAATGGTGTATCTGTCCTAAAATATTGCATTTCCCATTCAGATAATAACGATTAATATGGCTACGTAACAATTTCACCTAATGCTAGGAGAACGTAGCCCCTGTTGGTGCTATTCCCCCATTCATTTCGAATGGAGAAGGACGCGTGTTCAGGGTGATGCTTTGGTCAGGCAAAGCGTGAACCTGAACATGCCTTGCGATGTGGACAGACGTATCTATTTTACGCCTTGGCGTGATACCGGGTATGTAATGTAAGTATAATAAAGTGTATGGGCGTTGTCCTTATACCGGGTTGTATCCTTATACCGTATTTTCCGGACTATACGTCGCTCCCGAGTATTAGTCGCATCAGTCAAAAAATGCTCCATGACGAGGAAAAAAACATATATACGTCGCATCGGTGTATAAGTCGCATTTATTTTTAAACATTTAAACAAGAACGTTTAGTCTGGAGAGACTGAATAAAATTGCAATAGCAATATAGGTGTGTCGGTCCCACTCGTAGTTCTGAGAGTATACCGAATTCAGTGACACCGGGATTCCACCGGACGCGTATGCGCCGCGGTCCTAAACCTGAGCGCACGATCGGGAGATGGAAGTTGCGCTTTAGATGCCTTCACAAGTCCAGCGGAGGGCTCCAGTTTTCGCCGGCCAAGTCATGCGCTGTGATATGTGTGACAGCTATGTTGCACAACATTGCAGCTAAGGCTGGGGTAGCTTTGGTTGAACCGGAGGACATTGAGGACGATGACGATGAGAATATAATTTATTCGGTGGTGCAGTAGGCTTGCAGCGTTCAGTTGTAGGCCTAATGAATGACGGTGCCATCTTGCGGCCGAAGATTATGTACGCACAATTTTGGCATATAAGTCGCTTCGAAATATAAGTCGCAGGGCAAGCCAAACTACAAAAAAAACGCGACTTATAGTCCGGAAAATACGGTATCCTTTTAGCCTACTCATCAAATGAATAGATTTAGCAAAAAATTTGAGTTATTTTTTCCAACCGTTGATTTGAGTTTTGATCTTAAATCATTTACACCTGAATAAAATGGCTAAAACCCTAAATGCACAGAGCAAAAACATATATGTGGCATACATACCTCCCGCGACCTGTAGAGGCGCTCGTTTTTGATACTCTCCAGTGGGTCGTAATCCGTGGCAGTACGAACGACCTATACGGTCGTAAAATTTTGCGGACTTGTTGATGTGGATAATCGACACATTTCTACCCAATTAACAATTGCGGTTGATCCATTTATACATTTTATTGGTTTCTGATTGTGGCAGATGATTTAATTCACATTACAGAAATGTTTCGCTTTAATTAATTTTCTTACATTGGAGATGACAGTAGTTGCAAATGCAAAGGCAAAATACATATAACAGCAACATTACCTTGTAATTATTACAGAGATTGAGGGAGAAATTGAGGTGGATTTCAAGAGCGATGAAAAGGACATGACAGGAGACAGCGAGAGCAATCAAGTGGGCCACTTTGCCAGGGGCAGGTGATTCAGGGGCAGGTGATCCAGGGACCAGACTGCCAGGGACTGATGGGGCGACTATGGAGGAAAATAAAAAGGCAACTAGAAAAGGAAAAATTAATGAGAAGGAGAGCAGAGAGGGCTCTTGTAAAACAAAAAAGAATAAATTTGGCACCAAGAAAGAGAAACAATTCAGTCAACAAGAAGTTAAAACGAAAAAGCCATACAGGTTAAATTCACCGCCCATCATAATCAGCATTGTTGAAGCGGCGGCATCTGTAGGGTTTAATGTGCTGAACATCACCCTTTCCAGGATATAATTAAACAAACACTTATTTCTACTAGCTATCGCATCATAAAATCCGTCCTTAAATCAACCTAAATGATCATAGTAATCCAACATAAATAACTAACTAAATAAAAGTTAGATTCACTACTTCGTAATTGTTGTTGTAGATACCTCGAGTCGAGCTCACAAACTAGCAGGCAAACGGTCGTCTACCAAGACAAATATATATATAATTACGCCGTGCATATTCAAATAAATGTCAGTATATGCATCATGAAAGGAACTCAAATACAATAGACAGTTGACAATTCAAAAGAGGTAGCTATTTAATAAATTTACCCCTGGAGATACCTTCACAGATGGCTAAGTTGAGCTAACAAACTAGCAGGCAAACGGTCGTCTACCAAGATAAATATATATATAATTACGCTGTGCATTTACAAATAAATATCAGTATATGCATCATAAAGGGCCTCTGATACAATATAGACAGTTGACAATTCAAAAGAGGTAGCTATTTAATCAATTTACCTCAGAAGTTCCTCGACGGCCAGCAATGGAAATGAATGATCTCCTACGCCGTAAAATGGTTGTTTGGAACTATTCGAGGCTCCATACCCCGGAAGTAGGCGCCACTCTGTTATATCTACCACTCTGGTCCACACCAGAGTGGTAGATATAACAGAGTGGCGACACTTCCATTGGACTCCGTTGTAGCGCCTACTTCCGGGGTATGGAGCCTCGAATAGTTCCAAACAACCATTTTACGGCGTAGGAGATCATCCATTTCCATTGCTGGCCGTCGAGTAACTTCTGAGGTAAATTGATTAAATAGCTTCCTCTTTTGAATTGTCAACTGTCTATTTTGTATCAGAGGCCCTTTATGATGCATATACTGATATTTATTTGTAAATGCACAGCGTAATTATATATATATTTATCTTGGTAGACAACCGTTTGCCTGCTAGTTTTTTAGCTCAACTTCGCCATCTGTGAAGGTATCTCCAGGGGTAAATTGATTAAATAGCTTCCTCTCTTGAATTGTCAACTGTCTATTGTATTAGAGGTCCTTTTATGATGCATATACTGACATTTATTTGTATATGCACAGCGTAATTATATATATTTTTATCTTGGTAGACGACCGATTGCCTGCTGGTTTGTGAGCTCGACTTCGCCATGTGAAGGTATCTACACCAACAATTACGAAGTTCAGTAGTGAATCTAACTTTTATTTAGTTAGTTATTTATGTTGGATTACTAGGATCATTTAGGTTGATTTAAGGACGGGTTTTATGATGCAATAGCTAGTAGAAATAACAGTGTGTTTGTTTAATTATATCCTGGAAAGGGTGATGTTCAGCACATGAAGCCCTACAGTATGGTGGTGAGGTGAGGTCCCCCCTTCACTGTTAAGCGTCTTTGAGTGTCTTGAAAAGCGCTATATAAATTCAATCCATTATTATTATTATAATTACAGATGCCGCCGCTTCAACAATGCTGATTATGGGTTGGATTATGATGGGCGGTGAATTTAACCTGTATGGCTTTTTTGTTTTAACTTCTTGTTGACTGAATTGTTTTTCTTGGTGCCAAATGTATTCTTTTTTGTTTTACAAGAGCCCTCTCTGCTCTCCTTCTCATTAATTTTTCCTTTTCTATTTGCCTTATTAGGTCCTCCACAGTCGCCCCATCAGTCCCTGGCAGTCTGGTCCCTGGAGCAGTCTGGTCCCTGGAGCAGCTGGCCCTGGAGCAGCTGGCCCTGAATCACCTGCCCCTGAATCACCTGGCCCTGGCAAAGTGGCCTCTTGATTGCTCTCTGTGTCTCCTGTCATGTCCTTTTCATCGCTCTTGAAATCCACCTCAATTTCTCCCTCAATCTCTGTAATAATTACAAGGTAATGTTGCTGTTATATGTATTTTGCCTTTGCATTTGCAACTACTGTCATCTCCCATGTAAGCCAATGTAAGAAAATTAATTAAAGCTAATCATTTCTGTCATGTGAATTAAATCATCTGCCACAATCAGAAACCAATACAATGTATAAATGGATCTACCAGCAATTGTTAATTGGGTAGAAATGTGTCGATTATCTACATTGTGTGCAAATCCTCAGAGAATCCCTGACCTCTGGTTGTTTTTTAAACTGAATGTACAAATATTAATTATGCAATCTCATTAGGAGTGTAGTCTATCCTTGAATTACATGAAATGGGGAATATTGTTAGCTGCATGGATCATACTGAAGTTTAATTTGGTGAAATATGTGTGGTCCGTTGCACTTGGTTCTGGAGGAACCCTCACAGAAGGGGGTTTCCTCCTCTTCGGCTTAGGGCGACGAATGAAAACTGTTGGGACTGCATCGGGCCTCAGCTTCAACATCCCTTCTCTTTTTGTGGCAGTGAATTGGTCATCTTCAAAGTGTACCTTATAGGTAGGCTTGTAAGATCAGTTTCCATTGCATTTCAAACATCCCTAAATGCCCTTTGAAATACTATCAAGTGATGTGAACATTACTTACATTACATCGTTTTTGACGGTTGCTGACCCCTGTCACTTGTACGTTTTGACGGCTGACCATTGTCATCCATTTCTTCCTGCGCTCTTGGTCCTTGGGGAAGCCATACATGTGGTAACCCTTCTCGGACCGATTGGAGCATCGAAACGCTGCACAGCCAACCATGGTATGACCATTGATCTAAACCAATTTTGAATTTGCTCAGGGCTATTATAAGTATTGTAATGGCATAAAGTATAGTATATTTGCAACGTTATATGTTAATGGTTTGCCCTAAGTATATTATATAGTGTTCCCTGCTGTGTCCATTGTTGAATCTGTTCACACAATCACACTCACTTGTTCTTGTCACACTAATTGTTTATTAAAAACTATTTCATTCATCCAAGCGTAATGAGTTGTTATTCTTAAATATATTTGATACTTTGTGTGGCTCATATCTTAAAACGATCATAGTGAAACATCTTGATTACTTTGATTCCAATAGAGATGTAGGGTAAAAGTTAAGGTCAAGCCAGTATGCTAACACGAACGTGAAGCTTTCCCTCAAACTTAAAAACCTATCTAAGTAATACTTAGAGATAGCTTTCAGTTGTCCCCCTACCACTCTAAATGTAAAACTGACATTAACAAATATGCAATAATGCCATAACAGTCAGACAAATACTATGTGTTTTTTTCATTCATATTATCCATTCAATATTGAAATCTCTGCTGTCGTCCCATAGAATAACATTGACTGCGCGGCGTGTTTGGAACTATTGAGGCTTACATGAACCACGTGACAACCACGTGACCACCCTGTTGGAGAGATCATAGCGTGTCGCAACTCTCTCTCTCTATAGCCAGAGAATGTCTAATATGAGGAGAATGGGCACTCGCTGGTTAGTTCCGGTTTTCTGGAATGGTTGCAGTAATAATCTCTGTCCACGCGGGGCGCTCGTAGGCGAGTCCAGAATGAATGGGGGCCTATGGGGTTTTATCCTCAGAATCCACTTTTCTCACGATGTAATTTTTTGTCAAGTAATTTGAAAGTTGCGTTCAAAAGGTGGGGCTAAAATAATAATCTCAGCTGAATATTGCATTTTTTAAGGTCACGTATCTGTTCTAAAAAGGTGTTAAAAAAATACGATGACGTCACACATTGTCATACTGTCAGAGGTACTGCTTTACGGCAGTTTCTGAAGCACTTCCCGCAACGATAATACCAGCTGTTGGAGGTAAGGCTTTTTCTTGCTTGCTAGTAACACAGTTTTAGTGAGCTAATGTAAAAAAAAAGAAATGCGCAAATGTTTTACATATGAATGTAATTTACAGAGTGTTTTTTTTTAATCCTCACTAGTGCCGATGATAAAGCTTTTTTTTTAGTAACGATTATGAGCCATTTCTTTCTCCTGAAATAGAAACCTGGATTAGAATCATAATTTTAAGACTGCATCAACTAAGTTTACATCAGTAAACAATTTCCTAGAGAGCAGTGTTCTGTTGTACTCCTCCTCATGCCTCTTCCTTTCTTGATCTCTACAGTTGGACATTGATGCTGTGACAATGGACAAGTCTTCGTCCTCTTTCCTTTTTCCCTGCCTCTGTTCTGTATGTTCAGTGTTGTTAAATCATTTATCTTTTTTTTTATTATTTACTATTAGTTACTGTTCTTATTGTGTTCTTGTTATTGTGATGTTTGAATAAACTTGCCTGTTGCAATGTTGATATAATTACTGTTATACAACTGTTACTGTTTCAATGTGACCCAGACCATATTTCTCATTTAACAAACATGCGTAGCTTATAATGTGTTGCAGGGCAGAGCAATTATATTCAATGGCTTAATACAAACCCATCTGTAAAGATCAGTGAATGCATAGCAATCAATGACCAGTGGTGCAGATGGTTTTCGCTCTGTGCAAGGTCATTAGCCCAAGTAAGTCCTACAAAAAAAAGAACTACAGTAATAGCAGATGTTGAAGTTGTTAAATCGTTAACAAACAATTTGTATGGAACAATCGGTCAAGGTAAGTTAAGTGCTTGAGTCTCGACACTCGACACTCGCGATTTTACCCGGGCTCCAGCGCAACTTTCCCTACCAGGTGCAGCCTCAGGTAGCCTAGGACCATTCATACAGGAGCAAGCAAGAACGTTACCCTTTTCTGTCCTTGGGAAACGAAAAGACGGACAATCCGTTTCCACTGTTAGAGCAGTTTATCATTGCACATTTACGAGGCATTTCTTTTTAAAACTATCTTTATTTTCGAAAAATAGACAATGACAGATGAAATGATATTGAGCGGGACATTGACTATTATTTAAGGTGGTCATACCGTACCTACCATGTATATAACACATTGAACATTGAACACAAGAAATGGAAGAAATTCCATTATGCCCATGTACTTTCAACATACATAACTATATAAAAAATAAAAGGGCCTGCAGGAAAATATAAATACAGTACGCGGAATGTTTCTGATCGTGCTTCAGCTTCAGATGCCGTCAAGAGGGGTCTCTGGTCGTAATCAGTCGCAAGTCCGTCCCTGACCAATCAACATTCATTAGCAGAATGCTAGCGTGTACGGCCAACAACGGCCCAAACTGTAAGAAATCGAAAGGACATAAGTACTCATTCATTCGACTTTTGAACTATAATCTATATTGAACTTGCGGAATCTACAATGAAATTTGCGATATTTCAACGACAAGCAGGTGAAAGAGACATATTTAGCCGTCTAGCCCCATTGACTCCCATTCATTCTGGACTCGCCCGCGATCACACCCAGTGGATGTCTAATGCAACTACAACCAAGATCGGTACAATGGGGCGTATAGGAAGTGCCCAGGCTCTTCGTAGATGGGCTCTGCTGGTCCACACCGTTGCCGTGTTCCCATACCCGTACTGTACGCACTTACTAGCCAAAATTTGAGTACACAGTACGTTCCAATTCAGATCCGGCGAAAAGAAGTATACTTCAAGGACCCGGATGCCGTACTCAAAACGGGCTAATCGTGAAGTGTGGATCGAAGGACACTCCCCGTACTCAACGGCAGCCATCTTAGCTACGTAGCGGAAGAGGCGGAGCCAGGCTGAGCCAAAGTCGGCGCATTTTCCACATAGCCTGCATTAATAGAGTCATTTTGTAGTTTTTATAGCTGCTAGGCGTAAAGAGTTCACCGTTCAAAGCGGGATGTTTATTGCGGGGGAGGAGCCACGGCGGCAGTCGTGATCGTAATTTCCGGTTAGTGCACCACGGAGTACTCGATTTGGAACAGCACTCACATCTAAAAAATTAACGTAGTAGATAGTGCGGATAGTATACTTCCTTTAAGTATACTCATGGAAGTACGGGTATTGGAACACGGCACGCGAATAGTGGCGAAGTCACGCCCCTTCCGGTAGAGCTCATGGGACCTATGAGATCGAAAAATATGAATGGGTGTCAATGGAGAGAAAATAATTATTTTCTGGTCCCAGTCTTTATATGCCCTGGATTACACATATGTTGTAGGTGGATTTAAATGATAATTTTTCATGCAAAGAAAACTAAAAAATTTTGTGAAGAAGTTTGATAATTTTAGGTTTTATGTGAGGCCGCTTTGTGAACTACAGCTCTTCGCTGCTCTCGACGCATATGATATACTTCACCACACACGCACTTTGAACTCATGCAAAGAAAACTATAATTCAGCGGGTAGGAGTTTGATACGGTTAGTTTTTGTGTGGGGCGCTTTGTGGACTACAACTCCCGCTGCTCTCGACGTGTATGATATACGTCACCACCACTCGCAAACAGATCCCGCAGTCGGAACATGGCTGTGTCTTTGGTGCACTTTACCACCTTCTTTCAAGGAAGGTGCTCTCCTTGAAAGATGATCGGGATCGGATGTGAGGCCTTCTATACCTTTTTTTTATTTAACAAAAACGTATTAATTTTTTTATGTTTAAATAAATAAGTGCCATATATTTTTAAAAGCCATTTTTAAAAGCCATTGAATTTGTATAGGGAAATATAAACACCTTTGAAATCCTAACATTGTTCATCATACTGTGAAAACCAGGTCAACTGAATGTATTTGTTTTGAATTAACCTTTTAAATTAAAGTATGGTATTTGAAGTTGTAGAAAGAAAATACGATTTCAATTCATTCTTTTTCAATGTCGACTTCTTGAGATACACTAATTCAAGTTGCAGGTATGAAAAAATACGATATTCAATACTCATATTTAAAAGTTTCAAGCTTTTTAATTAAAAAAAACTGGACCAGCCGGGGATTCCAAGCAGCCGAGGCTGACCATAAAAAAAAGAGAGAAAAAAAGCTGATGGCAGTGATTTGCAAGGGTTAAGAATTTTTACTGCTGCCCACATGACCATTACCTGTCTGTAAATTAATAACTTAAATCAAATGATTCAATGGCCTACCAGTTTCTTTCCTTTAACTCTGGTTGGTTTCTCCAGATTGCCCACCCTACATTTAATTAGTGTATGTAGCAGACCTAGGTATTTTGTCATTTTTTCCATTAATAATCAGGGGTCATCCATTGGCTCCCAGTGCTCCCAGTGCTCCCAACCCATAACCTGCTATAACCTCATCCTATTTTATAACGTTAGGTTATAAAATAATCGTTCAATAATGATGCGCTAAGATTTTTGGATGCATGGATTAAAAACGCAACGCCAAGAATAACTTTTTGATATTATCAAAATAAATTTTATTCTAGAACTGGCGACTTGAGTGAGGAATAGTCAGATCAGCAGACTGCAGATTCTGCAACCATGTATGTCAAGGGAAAATAATACAATATCGGTGAGGGCAAAGAAATAGAAAAAAAATCAGAAAACTTGTATTTACATCGACGTGTTATAAATCCATTGAAATTTGGATTTAATATATTTGAGTACATAACTACAAATGAAATGAGATACAAACTTATTTGTGTAAAGAGTACAAAATTTGGATGGCCCATTTTTATGACATAGCAAAGATAGAATAAGTACTTCAGGTAGGAACAAATAATAGCAAACGCACTTCAATGCAGTGTAAAAGGCTTATCTAAAAATTGTACATTATAAAATACCATTCCACTGCCATATACTTATGAAGTAGTGCCTCTGTGGTACGGTCTAAATCACCAGCGACCATTTCAAAGCAAAAATTCCAAATACCTCAACACAGTAGAAAAAACTTTTGATGCATAATTTTTTTAACTAACCTTCTTTAAAAAGACTGCAAGCAAAACTTCTGAATGTTTGAAAACTCCTCGCATTGACCAATTTATTCTATGATTGATGTTGGATACGAAGCTAGGTCTGCAGCAGCCCAAGACGAGGTTAGTCCAGCATGACCAACCCCAAAATAAAAGGTGGGAAAATCCCAGAGGCCTATTCACCTTCCTTCTGTCTCATCTTGTCCTGCAGCTCAGACAGTATGTGGCCTTCAGAGGTGTCCACTCATGTAGTTCTGCACCATAACTTAACCAAAGGCTCAGGTTTTTTTAAGCAATGACTGTATAATGGTATTTTATAAAGAACCATTCGACATGGTCAAGATCCCACATGACTGATGGATCCAAATAACACAGACATAACTCTTCGAAGAGAGCTTTGCTCTCTTCGAAGAGTTATGCAGGATGCCATGTTGTAGTATATATGTGTGCACACACACATACAAATGTCACATTTAAGGTAATAAAACACAAGTCTGCTCCCACATAAACCAAAAAAAAACAAGCCTGCTTCAAATCACAATCTCTGGAGTTAGAAGTAGCCAATAAATCTGTCCTCAAAATGTCCTAAACGTCGTCTATTAGAGCTTGTTAATGCTGAGCAACAACTTTTCTCCTCATAAAAAGCAAGCAAACTAAGGTTATTTTGGGTGTGTTCACAGAGTTAAACATTTAGACATTCAGTCATTCAGCCAAACAAGACGGACAGGAATTCAATGCAAGGAGTTGAAAGTCATTAAACGCATTGTCAAAGCACTGAAAATGACGATGTCATCCATCCAGATGTAAGATGTGTGAAGTGAAAGGCGACTCCAGCTAGGGCTCTTCCTAACACAAAGAGTGTTATGGCGACCCTCCGCACAATACTGGGAGTCAAACGCTTCTGATTTAATGATAAAACAACGGGGCAAAAAAAGAAGCTAAAAGTGAGAAGATTGCCGACAACAAAGAATAGGTCTGATTATCGTTCTGCACCCCAAGCAACAAGATGCAAGTAGTGGCGAGATAGGGCACTAATGACTACCCAATACTGATTACACATTTTAGCTTAGTGGTTAGCTGTGTTGCCCTCGAGTTCAGAGAAGCAGTATTGAGGTGGACTCCAGCACAGCCCTCTGTGTGCAAGAGCAGGAGATACACCCCTAGCCACCGCCCCTGCTAACAGGGGTGGAAATAAGGCTTCAGACAGATCGCCAGATGAGACATCCCTTTACCCCACCCCCAATCCAGCAGCATGATGTCTGTTTGTGCGTTCTATTCATGTGATTGTGTGCGTCCGTAGGAGATATATATGAACACCATCAGAGATAATCGGTTGGTTTGGGAGATTTTAGCTCTTTAGCTGTTTATTAACCTGTTCGATATTGAAACACCTGAAATGCAGTCTTGTTTGAGCCGGGCAAGAGAAAGAAAAGAAAAAACAAGGGCCCATGGCACATGGTCTCACTGCCTTCTTAAATTGGTTAGAAGAAATCAAAATTAAAGAACAAAAAAGGGACAAATTCTAAACAACCTTTTTCCGTGTTGCATGATAATTTTAAAACTACCAAAAAATAATGTTGAATGTCATTAGATGACCACCCCCTTTCCCCCCCCACTAACTACAGCGACTGACAACTTCCTCAACAACAACATCCACAGGACAAGTTGGCTTGTGCAATATGCTCATGCCAACACAGAACAAATACAAAAAAATGAAATAACATAGCATTTATTTTACAAAGGATTACAAATTCCTTACATTTTGGTATGGATTTTTAAATTCGGCTCATTGTGAGATATTGATGGGATCTCAAACGCGTCAGGGCCAACCAAACACAAACGTATATCCGTGGAGTCGCATATTGATGTACACCACGACTCGACAACTTTTTATTTTGGTAGGAGTCCTTTGCTTTGCTTGGGGGGAAGAGTGTGTGCGTGTGTGTGTGTGTGTGTGTGTGTGTGTGTGTGTGTGTGTGTGTGTGTGTGTGTGTGTGTGTGTGTGTGTGTGTGTGTGTGTGTGTGTGTGTGTGTGTGTGTGTGTGTGTGTGTGTTTGGCGGCTGATGGCACTACAGCAGTGTGTGGGACAGGGAGAGAGACAGTCATTTTGGCTATGTACACATTCACAGTCGGTCCATGGCTCCCTCAGACCAGCGTCATTTTCTCAGGTCTAGTACACACACCTGTGGAGACAGGAGGAGAAACAGCCTTAGTCGCCCACAAGTGGCATTGACCGCTTTCAACCAGCCTTGATATCTAGTGCCTTTTAGCCCATTGGTTCCATTCAATTAGACTATTTATCCCTTTTACAAATATTGAAGAAATTACCGGAAAATGAATCTATAAATTACATGTCAAAGGCAATTTAAATGTTCAACACATGTCAGACAAAAACAGAAGTGAATAAAACAATAGTAATATTTAGGGTGCAGTGTGTAGAATGTATTAGCATCTAGCGGAAGAAGACAGAAATTGAATAGAATATTCATAAGCCTTTTTTAAAAAGGTATATACAGTATGTATTATTCCTGCATAAATATATCCATCATATATATATAATGTTGAGGCGCATTCCTACATTAGCAATTGTTCCCAACAATGTGCACAGAGAAATCCGTAGTTTTATTTAAGTTAACGGAACAAAACATATACTAATTAGGTTGCATGTCAATGACGTCATTCCCCTTAACCCCCTAGCCTTGTTGGAAAGATGACCAAACAATAGAGACCTAATTTATTGATATTGAGAAAGTTTGAATCCAAAACAAATCAGTTGTGATACAATTGCACACCTTCGTGTTATTAATAGCAACCTATTACATACCGCAGTGCTGTTCTCTAGTACTGAATGCTATTGAGATGAATGATACATACATATAATGGGGGAAATGGATGCAAAATAAAGCATAAATCAACCTGAAGAATAAGAAAATAAACTGACTTGTGTTGCATCAAACCCTGCCTCCTCCATCAGCCATATCACAGTCTTCTGACCGAGACTCTGCTTGCTCGCCAAACCTCACTCCACCCTAACTATTAACATCAACCTACAGTTTCTACCCATTCATTTATTTAGTTTCTAAACATTAATAGAAAAATGAATAATTATAGGTCTATGAATGCATCTCACTGCAATGGATACAATAGGACTCTTTGCTGAGAAACGGAAACAGGCTCTTACCTTTGACCTGGACCACAATATTTACAGTGACTATCACAAACATACCCCATTATTATTGGTTCAACTGATTTAATTGCAGGCTAGAGCCGTCAAATCGACGTTGTGTGATTATAATTAATGTTGCTTTTTCAAAACGGAAATACCTATTGGCACCTTCCACAATACAGGCCAGTACAGGCCACAGTAGTCCTTGGTGAGGGGGGGTTGAGGTGGGTGTAATTCGGTTCAATCTGCCACCTTACCTCTAGTTGCTGCTACATTCTACACACCAGACATCTCATGAATGTCATTTTTCTCAGAGGTTATATCATCTCTTGAAGAGTTTCTGGTTTCTAGAGGCAATTTTTTTTTTTTTTTTGACAAAGTTTTCAGAATGTGGAGTGACTAACCGATCCGTCTGAAGCGCTGGCTCCTACTTTGTCCCCCATGGCGTTCCAGCACACCTCGAAAATCCCCCCGGTCCCGCGGTAGCTGTGGACCAGAGCCCCCGTCTGAGGGCAACACACACGGCACCACAATGTTAGCACCACCCGGTGCTAGGGGGGTCCTGATGCACCGAGCTGCAATACTTTGATTAACCACTTATGGGTTTATAAACCACAGACGTCTTATCACGTAAGGAGACATGGGCAGTGTTTGAGGACTGAGACCGATATAGAAAGACATGGAGACACTGCGGCCCCTGTGACAATTAATGCATTAGCTTAAGCAGATATATAAAAGATTCCCTTTCATTGCAACCAAATTTGAACCTGAACCTTGAACTGTTGGGGCTCAAGGTTCATGAGTAGCATTTCCCAATGGACTTATCTTTTTATTAATGACATCATATGGTCTGTTGATCCTCCGATGGACCGTCAAAGGTTATATTGTGATTTATGAGCACTGGAGAGTCAGAGGATTGTTTCCCTTCTTTCCATCAGATCCGGTGGTCAATGCAGCTGGTGTCCAGATGTGGAAGGTGGCGTATTTACCTGCGTGTTCCAGATGTGGACGCACTTATCGAAGGATCCGCTGGCCAGGTGGCGCCCGTCGGGGCTGAAGGCCACGCTGTAGACAGGCTCCTGGTGGCGGGTCAGGGTGTGGATGCACACCCCGCGCTCCACGTCCCACAGACGCACCGTGGAGTCGAAGGACGCGCTGGAGGAGGAAGAGGAGGAGACGGGTTAGAGGAGGAAGAGGAGGAGACGGGTAGGAGGAGGAAGAGGAGATGGGTTAGAGGAGGAAGAGGAGGAGACGGGTAAGAGGAGGAAGAGGAAGAGACGGGTAAGAGGAAGCGGAGATGGGTTAGAGGAGGAAGAGGAGGAGACGGGTAAGAGGAGGAAGAGGAAGAGACGGGTAAGAGGAGGAAGAGGAGGAGATGGGTTAGAGGAGGAAGAGGAGGAGACGGGTAAGAGGAGGAAGAGGAAGAGACGGGTAAGAGGAGGAAGAGGAGGAGACGGGTAAGAGGAGGAAGAGGAGGAGACGGGTTAGAAGAGGAAGAGGAGGAGAGGGGTAAGAGGAGGAAGAGGAGGAGACGGGTAAGAGGAGGAAGAGGAGGAGACGGGTTGGTGGGGGGCTGAACTCCCAGCGGAGAATTTCAACAGAGATGGAAAATCAGACTTGTGTTTCCACTGTCTGACACCACCAGTAGTAGGGGTGCAACGGATCAAAAAACTCACGGTTCGGATCGTTCCTCGGATCAAGAGTCACGGATCGGATCATTTTTCGGATCAGCAAAAAAAATAAAAAAATAGCGTTTGTGATTGCTTTAGCCCGGTCTGATTGTGGAAGAAGGGGCTGCTAAAATGCCGCGGTGATGAGCGGTTGTTGAGCCGCTTTCGGTTTCACTCCTGTCAGTGAAACACCGGGGTGATGTCGCTGTAAATGCGTGGCCATGCTCGATGTGTTTTTCTTTATGTTGGCAATAGCTATGTCAGCTACGTGTTACGTCTGTGTGGTAACCTAGGCGACAGGTTTGTGTGGCAGCGCGAGTATGGAAACATACGTAGCACTGGAGGCAGCAGTTATCGTTACAGTAGTCACCGAAGTCTAGCCTACTTTTATTTTCCATGCCCACTGTTCTTCATGTTGTACGCTGAGGACAATAAATCACAACGAGCCATAGGACTGTTTGCTTATTGAAAAGGGAACTGTTGCGGACTTTTACCCAGAGCGTGTTAAGTAGCTCTGTCCCTGGAACTAGCAGGAATGGTTACGGCTGTGTGTGGACTGAACATGCGCAAATTTTTTTTTCATAAATCAATCCGCGGATCATGCGTGTGCCGAACCGAAATAGATGATCCGAACGGATCACGGATCAATGATGATCCGTTGCACCCCTAACCAGTAGGGAGTAGATGTTTGTTCGTATGCACTTTTTTTATTTTTGATCAAAGTGAGGGAATCTTTCCACTAATCAATCTCCCTCATCAATATCAACACAGCACTTCCGATAAGGATTGGGAAGGACATGGGCCACAACAGATTATTAGTTATAAATAATGGAATCTAGAAAAAGGCTGGTTTTACTTCACCATGGGCCGTATTCACCTCGTGGCCATCTGTCATTCAAGATGGCTGACAGGTGACCGAGGCTTTCAGTTCACTCCACCAAACCAATTTATGGAAAAAGATGGCTTCCAGGTCAGTGTTCCTGAGCTCCTGGAAGACTCTACAGTTTCCCCACTACCTATCAGCAAGCTTCACTGCACCTGGCCAGCATGAGGTTGGCGCTGGGGTTGTTGGACCCGGGGCCCGTTGGGCTCCACTTGATGGTGTAGATCTCCTTGCTGTGGGCCTGGAGGTCGTGAACGCACATGTCCTGCTTCATGCTCCAGATCTGTGGAGTAGCAGACAAGGTAATGTTACAGCGCCACCTGGTGGCTTGTATGGCACACTGACCTACACTTTTTATCACAAGAAAATTAAAAAAATTAAAAAATATATATGTGCGTGTGTATTAAAATTGTGCCTCACTTGTAAGCGTCTTTGTATAAAAGCGTCTGCCACATGACTTATTATGAACGTACATACGTGCGTGTGAGATTAAAGTGTTTAAGAGTATGGTCCCATGACACCGAGCCAAAGCGGACACACACACACACACACACACACACACACACACACACACACACACACACACACACACACACACACACACACACACACACACACACACACACACACACACACACACACACACACACACACACACACACACACACCTTGAGGGTCATGTCGTCCGAGCAGGACGCCAGCAGGCTACCGGTGGGGTCCCACTTGATGGCGTTGACCTCGTTCTGCAGAGAAAAGATGGAGGGAGAAATGGGAGGATAGGTACATGAACAAGTAGGTACGATTTAAGAGCTGATGTTTGAGTGTTATTTGTAAGAAATGGCCGAGCCATCCATCAGTTGAGAGAGTGAATTGCACTGAGAATGGATGCACTGCTTCTGCCTGTCTGAGCCAATCTAGAATCCCGAAGGCCTCTGGGTTCTTTCAGACCAATCACAAGGGCTCCTGGGTCCTTCTGACCAATCATCTCTTCCCTGATAGATGAACCACTCTGTGTGATTTCTCTTCGGGTGAATGGAGCTAGTCCCGAAGTGCAAGTTCATCAAATCTTTGATGAGCAATCCTAGGGGATATTATCGTTTAGCATTTAGTGTTATAAAATAAATACATAACTGTAGAAATTAAAAGGAAAACAATCAGTTGATAAAAACTAGAGTCGAGCTGCCATCCAGGCAGAGGTCCAAAATGAGCCAAAACAGACTACACAACATTTGGTTTCTCAACAGCTGTACTTTGCCAAAGAGCCAGGCCTGATCTGATTGTAAGGTCTTCAAGGTGTGGAGACGTCAGGTGAACTTCAGTAACTTAACCTCAAGGGCTGAAGCTCCGCACACGGTGAGTAAAGGAGGGGCCGTTCCAGTTCATTTGGTGGTATATTGGAAAAGGACTAGTGATCGACCGATATTATCGGCCGATATTTGCGTTTTTTACGTGTATCGGCGTGATTTACAGACAGTTCAATAAATGTTAATTTATCTAAATTGTGACATTGTAACATTGGTTATCATCATTGTGTCATTTTTATGATGTAAATTGAGGGAGGCTGGCAACGAGTAATGAAAATGGCCCAACTCGAGGGGCAGCACCAAGCGTGCATTTGAAAATATCACTGGATAACACACATTGGATAACACTATGACCAATCAGAATAATACAAGGGGTGACGTATCCAGACCAGTGGAGCTAACCAAAAGGTAAGACTCTTGCCGTATCCGGTCGGTAAAACAGCAACGCTTTTGGCCCGCCTATATTGATACATCGATGTGATTGATTAATGTTCTGGGCCAGGGGAGGCCCAGAATATACACAAGTATATTGCTCATTCCCAGAGTGACTCGGAAAAAAAAATCAACACAGAGGAAACTCCTCCTCCCACTGCCTGAGGTCGGCAGCACCATCACCCAGAGGGTGCTCACCGTGTGTCCCTGGAAGGTCTTGACAGGTCGGTCCTGGCCCAGCTTGCACACGTGGATGCACATATCAGTGCTGCAGGAGGCAAACGTGTTGTTGCTCTGCCAGTCTACGTCCAGGGCCGGCGCTGATGGGGTGGGGAAACAGTGAGTTATTGAGTGACAGTGAGTGACAGTGAGTGAGTGATTGAGTGAGAGAAAGATCGTGCTACAACTTTGAAATACAGATATGCTAAGCTAGGTAAATATTAAATATTTAAAGGACACGTGTCAAATACAGTCTTCAGATTAAAGTCTAATTCTTGCGAAAATTGAACCCAGGGTCGTTTTCGGCATGAAGACCCATAAAATAAGCCCTCCAGACACTTTTTTTTGTTAATAATCAAGTATACAGCGTGCCCGGAGCAATGTAACAGCCCAAATGGCTTCAATGTTATTGGCTAGGGGCACAGCGAACGCTTCCAAACCTTTTTTTTAACCACTAATATTGCTTGAAATAGCACCAAACCAGCGCAGTTCCATGACTATGGTCCCTACACATAAAACTAAGCGTCAACAACTTAGTTAGCGACCGGGCGGTTATTAAAAAATATTGTTTTCCTATGCCGCTTTTCCACAGTAGAAGTTCAACTCGCCAGGACATAGAGAGGCATGACTTGGGTTGGTTCCAGGCACGTCGTGTTTCCATCTCAAAAAGTACCTCTACAACGTGGGCATGATTCACAAAGCATGCATGCGCGAAGATTCGCATGATTATTCACCAGACACATAAACAGACAGGGCTACACACAGGAGCGTCTCCACCTCTGTCTCGGTCCACAGCGTGTTCTTGTGCACTGATCTTGCAGCGTTCAATAATCAATCACTATTGTGGACTGAACGTCGCTGATAGTATTTTCAGATGCCGGTGGAAATGGAATCCCCGTCTGAAATCGCACCCTCTCCGCGTGAACGCGCCGTCTCTTATTTCGTCTGCGCTTTCTGTGTGTCACATCGTGCATACATGTTTGACTTGTAAACTATTACGTATTATAGTGCCCTTGTAGTTCATTATCGTGAATGAGATATCTTACGTTGTGGGTCGCCTATAAAATGTGACATCGCTTTCTGTGACAAGTTGCTCATCTTGTGATGATAGGATATAAACACTGCCATAACCCGGAAAGGGGCTGCGATGTCAGACGGCACAACACCTGGTGTAGGGTGTCAGGCTCGGACGTCGCGCTCGTCCAGTGGCGTCACTCTCTGGCCCATCAGTGGCCAGCAGCCTGTTTACGTCACACAAAAGTACCGGTTCAGCTCTCATGGAACCTCAACGGAGGTGAGACTAAAAAAGTACCAGGTACCAGTTACCAGATTTTGGCAATGGAAACGCAAAAAAAGGCAGGTTCAGCTGATACTGTCGGTGGAAAAGCGGCACTAATCTGTGCCTTACCGGTAGGTCGATGTTTCCAGGAAGTCCACACAAGTCAATTACCAGCTACCGTAAATAACATAATAGCGGCGCGAACAAATTTAAAACAGCCAAGTATCAAGAGGCGAGATTGTTAAGCTAAATTTGTTGTTCGGGGCAAGCTCAATACTCGATTATCAACGAAGAAAAATGTCTGGAAGGGTTATTTTATGGGTCTTCATCCCTCAATTTTCGCTGAAATTAAACTTTACACAAGAGGGTGACCAATAACTTTAACGACTTTCAACCTAGGGCTGGGTGGTATATCGGTATTTTAAATATATCAATATTTTTTCAAAGAAGAACAAGACGCTATCGTCAACATCTAAATAGTTCATTTGTGTTGAAATTACAGAAGAATCCAAAGAAAAGTTCCAAGCCGCACCTGCAGCCTGCTATTTCCTCACTCTGCTTATCTCTACGTCCCGCTCTGCCTTCGGCTCAAATACAATGTTGCCAGATTTGGTCAAATTCCCACAAAATCTGGCAATACTGGCTGCAGCGGGGTTGGTCCCAGGTTTGCCAGATTGGGCGGGAAATCTTGCCCAATCTGGCATGCTGCTCACACACACTCTGCCCTGGCCCCGCTCTTCCACTCACGTCCCTTTTTTAAATCCCCTTAAGCGTAAAACATGGAGTCCGTCAAATGCATTTGCCACATCTTGCTCCGACTGTTTTTGACTGATTCATTAAAAAATGTTTAGCTACCCTGGCCTACACCCACATTTAGGATTGAGTTTGCTTCAACTAGGCAGGTTAACGAGCACAGCGATGCAGGCAGGCTAGAAATTAAAGCACAGCAGCGCCCCCGATGTAGAATGACGAGATGGAGCGCGGCAAAGGCAACTATGTTATTGTGTCAACAAATATCGATGTATATCTTATATCGGCTTTCTGCTGGAAAATATCGAGATATGACTTTTGGTCCACATCGCCCAGCCCTACTTCGACCCCGGGTTCTCACCTGAGTGGAAAGGAAACTGCTGCTTGGCCTCCCCAGTGTGAGCGTCCCAGATGATGGTGGTCTGGAGAGGACCAACAACACTTGGATGTGATAAACACGTTTAATAATAACATGAGCCTTCGTTTTAAGTGCAGAAAGTCACAGACCTCAACACATCACACTAGCATGTGACCAATCCTATTCAGCTGTTGAATCTATTATGTCCCAATTATTTAGTTTAACAGACAATTTTCAATGTAATTCAGTTTTATTTTGTTTAGAAAAGGCTTTAAAACAAAAAGGCTTTAAAATGTAAAGAAATTATAAAAAATAACACTTTGTACCCTTTACCTTGTCTACACCTGCGCTGAGGATGAAGTTTCCTTTCTTGTTCCACTTGAGGGCGAATATCGGCCCTTTATGCTGTCCCAATGTGCTGGCCAGGTTCCCTACGGTACACACAGCAGGTCATTCCTCTGCTCCCCATGCCACTGGTTCAACTGAACGGTCTGAGTACGGGAGGGGAAGGGTTTACCGTCTTTCGTCCAGATTCTGGCAAAGCCGTCATAAGATCCCGTGGCCAGCAGGGTACCTTCGCTCTAGAACCAGAGAACCTTCTGATTAATGTTCAGCTTAACGTAATACTGACATGGTCAGCTCACTTTTATATTCATATTTAATCATTCACATTTTGGGCCAAAATAATATACGATTTTTTTTATTATTATTAGTTATATGACCTGAAAATCTACTAAAGAACTAGCTCTACTGTTCAATCAATACGGCTGTGATGACAATTTAAAGCTAGACAGGGAATCAATTTATGTTGTAATTTATTTATTGTCTTTGCATCTTTTCAGCGATATGATTCGCAGCATGAATCAAATTAATGAAGGCCTCCCCTCCGTGTTTGTCTAACTCCCTACCCAGCTACCTGTGCGGACTCTGCCCTTTACTCATGTGCATGACCGCAGTCTTCCAAAAGGCTAGGCAGGCCGACTGCTGAAGCTAGCCAGCTCATCATGTTGGGCAAGAGGCTCAGGAGGCAAGCCTGAAAGGAGGGCTGGGATCAGCATTCACGCTAGACTTTTTCTTGGGCGGACATATGTCAGACACTAATCCAGAATATCGGACATTTGGAATATCTTCCGGACGTTATTCACTAATAATTAAGTAATTACCAAAAGTCCACATTTAAACGACAAACGACACAAACTAAGTTGCTTCAATAAATGCCATTTATAAAATTAGCCTAGGCAAAAAAAACATAACAGCCATTCTCGGCAAAAATGGTAAACGGGTAAAGAATAATTAATTCGATAATTGCAATTCTTGCAGGCTACTTTCGGCGCAACTTCATGGCATGGAAGTGCCCCGCTACTCGCGAAAAGTTGAAGTCTTTCAACCCCGGCCCAATGCTCGATATGCGCATCAGCCTCGTCACCTTTTCCTCAGCTAGGCGGTTTCTGATAGATGTTTTAATCCTGTTTTGGAGAGAAAAGGCTGGTTCCGCAGGAACACTGGACACGGGGATTGTACTGGCGATTTTGGCCAGCTTTGCCCAGTCGGGAAAGATTTGTGTGTTCACACCGAACACGACTGTGCGACAAGATCCCATACAAAGTGAACGTAGAGACGCATATCGGGCGAATTTTTCGTGAGACAAAACCGGCGACAAGTTTTGATTTGTCGCGCCACACTTTCGCCGTGCACAGGCGAGCGCGTTCACGAGGATTTGTGCCGCGTCAAATTCGCTCGAGTTGAAATATTTCAACTTTGACGCAAATTTTGTGTGACGACAACCAATCAGCGTTCCACAGCGTGGCCACTGAGTGACATGTGTATGCATGTGCGGGTGCACTGCGCGCGTTCATGAATGCACGTTCGTGTTCTCCTCCCTGGTGAGCTCGGCCAGGAACCGCTACTGGTTTTCATATGCTACTGATTAATTCATACATAAATGCGAACTTCTTTCTTTCTTTTTTTTTTATGTGGGCCATTTACATTTTATTATACCGGCCATGCGTGTGTGCAATCGGCCAATGTCCGGCTATAGCCGGCTAACGTGAACACTGGCTGGGATTCCTTCGGTTTTATTCTTTAAAGATCAAGCATACACTGGCGGTTTTTTCCAAATAGCCTACCATACCCAGGGCTCTAAAGTGCGACCAATTTGGTCGCACATGCGACCTAATTTCTCAATGGTGCGACTAAAAAAAATCTGAGGTCGCACCGGTGCAACCAGCCGTTCAAAAAGAAAAAAACTCTGCGACTCTGAAAGGCACATATCATGGTCCAAACCAATCAGAGATAATGAAGAGCGGGACCCCCCTCTGATTGGCCGTGGTCCAGATATTCCTGTTTATTCTACTTCATTTAAGAATGCTCGTCAGAATTTTGCGATTTTCACTGGCTACAATATTGCATCTGTCAGTTGTCAAATTTGCTGAACAAAATGTTAAACTTCAATAATTGTTCAGTCAACTTATATCGTGCATTTATTTAAGCTCTCAACAGCATAACCATACAGCTTCGCCACATCGGCGGGAAAACACGGCACACGCAAAGTAGGCTACATCCATGGAATCAGCCGTTCAAAACCAGTCTGATGAATGAATCGTATGACAACTGGATGGCAGGGGATGCGGACAAGGTATACACCGCAGGGGAGAACATGAGAGCCCCAGCTCGCCGCATAGTAGCCTGGGTGCTTTAAGCATGGAATAAGCTGGATACGGAGTTGGTGAAAAACTATGTGTGTGTGTGTGTGTTTGTGTGTCACTCTGTTCGAGCCTGCATGAGAGTTCAATGTTGTCATTAGCTGTTACGTCTTTCTGACCCATCGCAGTTTAAGGCCGACCTGGGCTGTTCCACTTCGGGAGGGGGCGCTCAGTTACTCCCCTCTAGACAAAACGGAATTGGTTGCGACGTTGACCCGGCGCCGCCCGAAACGTTAACGGGCCACCGGGAATTCTCCCAACTCTCCCGATTACCACTCTGCGTGTTCGTGCGTGCGTGCGTGCGTGCCTGTGTGTGTGTGCAGGCGTTATTCAATTGCCTGGTAAACATATAGGCCTACGGTAGTATTCATACTGGTTTAAATAATGCATTTGATAGTAGGCTATTTCCCATCGTTGCTGAGCAAGAGTTTTGTTCGAAAGTTCAGTGATAGAAAACAAATAATAGCCCGGGCTATTGCCAAAGATCAAGAAGGCCAAACTACATGAGTTGGCCATCAGAGGGGCATGTGACTGCAATTGAGGATAGTCCATAAGACCTGGAGCCATGAGATGTTCAGTTTGAAGTTTCAGTTTAAAACACTTGCACTTTTAATTTAGATTTTCTTTTTATTTCATTTATCTTCAGATGTTTTAAGTTTAAATTGCAGCTCAGTGAAGCACTTACAGCACCAAAATGTTTCAGTGAAATTACCTTTCTTGTGCAAATATTCAAATAAAGAACATTAGGTTGACCATATTCTTAGTTCATCATTTACAAGTCAATATTGCCTACATGGACAGCTATTTAAAAAACGTGAACCTGTAAAACTGCAGTGTTGAATGCGATATGGTCGACAATTTGGGTGCACCTAACTTTTGTGCTGGTGCACCTAAGAAAAAAAATTAGGCGCACCAGTGCAACCAGTAAAAAATGTTAGTTTAGAGCCCTGATACCAGTAACATCCATTCAATGACAAATAAGACCTCATGTAACCATTCCTACCACGGCCGCTGAGTGGCGCTGCTGGCAAGCCTTTGAGTTGAATACCATCCTATTAAAAGCTAATCAAATAATCATTTTAGATTTCCAGGGGGCGTCATCAACGGCCCCAGACCCCAATGCTTCTGGACGACATTGGCAAGGCCTATAACTAATAAGAGCAACAAAGCGGTCAACGCAATACTGTGCAACAACAACTTTAAGTGCAGTCGTTCGCAATCGACAGGGACACACACACACACACACACACACACACACACACACACACACACACACACACACACACACACACACACACACACACACACACACACACACTCACGTTCCAGTCGAGCGAGGTGACGTCTTTGTTGCTGGGGACGTCCTGGCCGCCCTCCCGTATGCAGTGCCTAAGGACCAGCTGGGTGGAGCCCCCTGTGCTGGCCTCACTCAGGTTCCAGATCCTCGCCGTCGAGTCTCCAGAGCTGCTCACACAACCACAACACAAACGCATGCTGAAAATGACGCCAACTTTGTCTGCTTCTGCCAAGTTGCCAAGTACAGGGGGAAAAATATTGAGTCATCATTTGGAAATCTAATTCAGAAGAACAGAACAGCATGCCCGAGAAAATACTCGGAGAATAAAGAGGAAGTGAGGGGATGAAACAGGATGCTGACCCCGAGGCAAGGAGGTCGTTGACCGGGTTCCAGGCACAGATGAACACCTCCGACTCATGGCCCCGCAGCACCATGGCCTTGCTCTGGGGGATCTCCACGTCCCGCTCCACCTCCATCATCTCCCCGTGGTGGTCTGCGCCAACACACAGGGTATACTGCTCATCACCCAGCATTCAGTGATCAATCAAACGCCATCCAACAGGGAATTCAGAGACAGGCATTATGGAGCAGGCAGGGTATGGTCATCTAGCACTCTGATGACTACAGAAGTGTGTGGACGGTGGGAATCAAACTCAGTACAGTCGCCTGGGAGTCGACCATGAGCAGTTACAGACTCTACCTTGTCCTTACAAATTGTGATGCAAACAAACGTGTGTGTGATCAATTGTAATTTTGACTATAATAAATAGTAAAGTTGGCAAACACGACAGTCTGCTAAACAAAGTACACTCTTTAAAATGCTGCTTATACATAATGATCCGCCTCAGATAACGAACAGGGAGAGGGACATTTATCTGTTCCCATTTCCCTTTTGCATTTCAAGGCAGCTGCCAAAAGAAGACATTAGTCTGAAGGCAGACAGGCTTTGGGGGAACAGGGTGTCATCATATCGGTTTGGACCAATCATTGCTGGGGGCTGAGATCTATAAATACTGTGTAGATTGGCCACTGTAAATGAACACTGTTATACGCACTAAAATCCCCATCTGAAATCTTGTTTTCTTCAGTGGAATTTATAATTTAAAATAATAATATTTATTATTATAGAAATATAAGGCTGAAACGATTAGTTGCTCAAAAACTACTTAATCTGATCGTAATTTAATTATGAATGGTTGGTTTTGGATGGCCTCATCAACATTTTCCACAATGGGACTAAGCAGCCCAAGGATAAGAATTAAGTCCCCCCCCCCCCCCCACCACACCAAGCCGCTTCCTTACTGGCTAAACCGTGGCCGCCGTTCTCCTCCCCGTTGTGAGCACCCTCGCCGTTCTTTGCGGCCGGCTGGCTCCCTGCGGTGCTCCCGCTGGCTGCGGACAACGACATCTGCTGCTGCTGGGGTTGTTGCTGCTGCTGCTGTTGTTGGGCCAGCTTCTCCCTGTAGGCCTGCTGTCGCGTCTGTACCACGTCGGGCATCACCGCATCAATCAGGGACAGCGACTCGATTGGTCGCCCATCGAACAGCGTCCCATCCTGCGCCCAAGTGTTTAGAAGAAGAAGAAGGTGGGCGGGGTTAGTGTACAAAGTCTTCTTCTGGTTGGCGAGGTCATCACTGGGTGATGATTTAATAACTGCTGTGAAGTCATGAGTTGGAATGTGGGGCGGTTGGCGTTAAAGAAAGGAATCCTGGAGCCTGTGGCAGTTCAAGCTCCATTATAAGAATGTTTCAGCTCCGCTAACTGGGCCAAGTAACAAAACGCTAATCAAGTTGAGCATAAAAAACACATCCAGGTCTGCTTTTCTAATTAAAACCAAAGACAGGTTTGCCTGGGAGCCTTCATTGACAGGAAAGGCCTTTCTGCAATGGTAGGGCCCTATGATTTCCGCGATAACGAAAGCGCGGACGGAATCACGGAATCTGACAATAAAAACGGAATCTACTGATAATTATTATTATTATTATTTTTAATTATACAGGAAAGTATTAAAAGTAACAAAGTTACAATTTAAAACGGGCCTGTCTCAGTAAAATAACTGATTTCCAGCAGGTTCCTGTTCTGCAGCACATATAACATGTAACAGGAACAAGGCACATCACGCGTCACATTTACAATATTCATTTTCGAGGGAAAAGGGAAACAACACAGGTGACATTAACGTCACTGAATGTTTAGCAGTCACTCCCACAAAAATGTAAAAAAAAATCCCCGGTCCACCACTCCAGCCTAGGTGGCTGGAATGCATACAATAGGTCCCGCTCCTAACAAGTAGCCGAAGAAGAAGTTGAAGCGCCCGTAATTCGGTTCTAACCCCCAAATTCAGAGCCGAACAATATCCAAAACACTTCTATCACTCAGGTTAGGGCTGGGCGATATGGGCCAAAATGAATATCTCGATATTTTTTTACTATATCTCGATACACGATATATATCTCGATATATTTTGAATCTCCTCTAGAGCACATCATAAATGCTCGATTCAACCATGTCTGGCATAATGTTACGTGAGTAATAATTCTAGTATTACTGAAACATAAGTCTGCATGTAGATTACATGAAACAACATATTGTTTAAACTCATTAGTGCTTTCTATTGGAACAATTTAGAACTTGCACATAAGAAAAGGAAAATCACAGCAAGTTAGATTTACCAACACAGCATTTATTCAAACCGTTAATTATTTATTAACAGTTTGAATAATAATTATTATATATACACTGCCAGACGAAGGATCCAGTGCTATTCTTTTTCGAAACCAAATCCTCAGTTTCCATCCTTTTTTCTCTCTCTGGCTGTTCTCACTCACCGGTCGGAGGTACACACACCTACAGCAGCGCGCCTTCCAGACTACGTCACACACGCGCGTCCATGAGAATCTCGTGGACTCGCAATGGGCGGGGGGAGTGAGTGTGTTTAGAGAGCCACAGGAAAGAGCGAGAGAAGGGAACGCTGTGCGTTAAACAAACCCCGAGAAGCCCAATCCCTATGAGAGCTCCCCACGTTACGGCCATCAGGAGGCGCACAGAGCTTTTGGCCGTGATATTATATAAACAATTGTATTATATTATATATTATTATATATAGGGCCCCGGGAGTCGCAAACGGCAACAATCACTTTCTCCTCCGTGCCGCAGTTCACCCCGGACTGCACTGCACCGAGTTTGACGGTTGAACGCTGATTGGCAGATACGTGTCTCTACGTTCACTTTGTATGAGATCTTGTCGCCCCGTCGCGTGAAAGCACAACGAGTATGCCGGCGGCGGCAAAAAGAAACATTGCCTGCCAATTTATATTCGATGTTCGCGATAGGGGCATTTTATACATCCCCTGGAGAACATCTTGCGATACATCGCATATATTCGATATATCGCCCAGCCCTAACTCAGGTGATCAGCTGTTTTGTAGAATATGTCAACATACTATCGATTGGAAACGCAAAGATACGTGCGATGACCACTTGAAGTCCAAAATCCATATAAAAAACAATGAACGCCGTAGCCAGGGCACGCCCCTTCAAACCACAATTTGAGTTTATAAAAAAAGATTTTATAAGCACTTTATTATTTATGTCATGTTGTTTTCATTTGAAGCGCTAAAAACAGTGCAATGTAGGGATGTTTTTATAAATGTAGTCTTCTATCTGATTAAATTGTAAGAATTGTATTCGTTCGCACTTATTTGACACTCGTTTTGATGATTTAAATTGCTTTAAGTGTAAAAACGGAATTCATAAAAAATTAAAACGGAAAAAACGGATTTGGAAAAAAATAAAACGGATTTCATAGGGCCCTACAATGGGCCCTGGACACAGAATAGACACTGTATGCCGCTACTTCAAAAGAAGAGAAACGGAGGGGGTGGGGGAGCTACGGACCTCGTTGATGCTGACTTCGGCCTCCACATACTGCAGGCCCTTCTGGATGATGGAGATGAGCGCTGCCGGGGGCACCAGGGCTCCATTGATGTTGGACTGGCTGATGTGGCTCTCTATGCCAAACGTAAACGCTGAATGGGAGAAGCCTGAGAGGGGTAAGGAAGCCAAGAGATGGTGATAGACAGGAATAAGCAGAAGGAGACAGAGGGTTGTGATAAAGATGATCTAGAGTCCCCATAAGTCCATCTATTATTAATGACGCATGAACACATGAGATATGAAGGTTGAAATGCAGATCAGAGCCCCTTTCTGATCTTTTGACGGTATGAATATTGGGTGAACAGCGACGATCAATTCTTCTTCCAAGCAGGCGGTTCCTACCTGACTCCTGCAGGTATCTGTACACCAGGAAGTTGACCTCATCACTGCTTATGCTCATTGTTAGTCCTGGTGGTTAAACCATGTGACAGCGCTGCATAGGAGCCTGGGTCAGAAAAGAGAGAAGCAGTAGAATTAGAACACATACAGATAAACATACAATTTCATTTTTAGACATATAGTATTAAACACAAGCAAAATACTTTAAGGCAGAGGCTTGCCTTGTGTTTGTGCATATGTTGCATTTGTGAGTATATGTGTATGCGTCTGTCTGTGTGTCCGGTATTTGCAATATCTTAAAACAGAGTCGAGGAATTACAAATGGCTGCTGTGGCAGATTATATAAGAGTATACAAATACAACATGCAAGACAAAACTGTACATAGCGATACAGAGAAACGGGACGAAACGACTGAAGCTAATGGAGAAGACACTAAAGACATAAAGCACTGTCAAGACAGAAGGCAGCCGTTGTGGGGGATAGCGGGGCCATGCTGGCACTGGGGAGGGGATGAGATACAATTACTAGCTCACAACTGGAAGTAATTACTGGCCATTTGTTCAAGGAGGAAGTGGGCGCTGGAGGAGCAAGTGGATACACCAGGCTGTATCCACGGTCCGCCAACACACTGTGGATACAGCCTGGTGTTTTGTAAGGCAGAACCAGGGACGGTTTAAAAAGGACTGGTGGAAAATAAACAAGTGGCTGAGTTTGAATGGAGGTCCAGGAGCGTCATAATGGACAGTTGGATAGTCAGAACTTTCCCTTCTCCACTCTGCCTCCTAACAGCAGGGAGCTACTACTTACGGCTTTCCTGGAAACTTACGGTGAGAATCAGGCCAATAATACCAAGATGAGAGTGAACAGGAATATTGAAGAGTTTGAGAAGCTATGAATTAGACTGCTGTTTGTTGATACTAAAATATTAATTTATTTTTTATTAATGTATCAGAGGGTTATATCAAAAGGGACAGGCCATTCAGGAACCACTAAGGGTTAGGCCTCTTGCTCAAGGATGCCTACAGGTAGACTGGAGACACGGCTCCAAACCCAGAACCTTTCTGCTGGGACACCCCAACTACGATTCTTTCCTGGGTCTATATTTGCTTAGGCAAGGCAAGGCAAGGCAAGGCAACTTTATTTATACAGCACTTTTCATACACAAGGCAGACTCAAAGTGCTTCACATATAAACATTGTCATACAATAAAATAAAATAATAGATAAGTAAAAGAAAAACATATGCAAAGAAATGGGTAAAATAGAAAAAGGCATTTTAGTATTAAAATAGAAAAGTTAAAAAGCTTTTTAGAAAGTGCAATGTATTTTGCACAATGTATTACAGCACCATTACAACCTTCAAGTCACAACTCAAAACTCACCTGTTCAAACTCGCACACAACGTCTAACTGATCACTGTTTTGATTATTTTTTTTTTTTCTTTGTTTTGTTTTGTCTTGTTTTTGTTTTATTTATTTCTTATTGCTTATGTTTATTTATTTATTTTTTCCACAATGTCTTGTTTTTTTAAAAAATGTATGATGACTATATGCTATGTAAGGTGACCTTGGGTGTCTTGAAAGGCGCCTCTAAATTAAATGTATTATTATTATTATTATTTAAGATTTTAGCAGAAGGCTATAGCAAACATGAAAGTCTTCAGTCTTGTTTTAAAGGTGCTCAGAGTTGGGGCAAGTCTTAAATCCTCTGGGAGTTTATTCCAGCTATTTGTTGCATAGTAACTAAATCCTGCTTTCCCATGTTTTGTGTTTACTCTGGGGATAATTAACAGATTGGTCTCAGAGGATCTTAGTGGTCTAGAAGGCTGATGTAGTGGAAGCATATCAGTTAAATATTTTGGGCCTAAACCATGTAGGGATTTATAGGTTAGCAACATGATTTTAAAATCAATTCTCTGACCTACAGGAAGCCAATGTAACGATTTCAGAATTGGTGTAATATGATCAAATTTTTTGGTCTTTGTTAGAACTCTAGCAGCAGCATTCTGAACAAGCTGAAGCTTCCTCAGAGTTTGTTTTGGGAGACCTGTGAGGAGACCATTGCAGTAATCAAGCTTACTAGTGATAAAGGCATGTACAAGTTTTTGTAAGTCTTCGGTGGATATGAGCCCTCTAAGTCTTGCTACATTTTTAAGGTGATAATATGCCGATTTTGTAACTGATTTGATGTGACTGTCAAAATGTAAATCTGAATCCATGATAACCCCTAGATTTCTGGCTTTGATTGAGGTTTTCAGGGACAGAGAGTGAAGGTGTTGGGTTACTTTAAGCCTTTCCGTTTTAGAACCAAATACAATTATCTCTGTTTTGTCCTCATTTAGTTGAAGGAAATTTCGGCACATCCATTCCTTCACTTGCTCAATGCACTGGCACAGCAGATCTATGGGCCGATAGTCATTTGGTGATAGCGATACATAGAATTGCGTGTCATCAGCATAGCAATGATGGTCAATATTGTTATTTTGCATGATTTGCCCTAGTGGGAGCATGTAGATGTTGAATAAAGAGGGTCCTAAGATCGAATCTTGTGGGACTCCACATGTCATGTTGGTTGATTCTGATACAAAGTCGCCAATGGAAACAAAGTAGTTCCTATTTTGTAGGTAGGACCTGAACCAATTTAAGACATTGCCTGAAAGCCCCACCCAGTTTTCTAACCTTTCCAGAAGTAATGTATGGTCTACAGTGTCGAATGCAGCACTGAGGTCAAGTAGCATTAGTATTGAGGTTTTGCCAGAGTCTGTGTTAAGACGGATGTCGTTTACAACTTTAATAAGGGTGGTCTCAGTGCTGTGCAGGGGTCGAAATCCTGATTGGAAGGTGTCATAGCAACCAGTTGATGCCAGGAAGTGATTTAGTTGCTGGAGGACAACTTTCTCAATGATTTTACTTATGAAGGGTAGATTTGATATTGGTCTGTAGTTGTTAATAATAGAGGCATCTAGGCTCCGCTTTTTTAAAAGGGGTTTAATAACTGCAGTTTTCAAAGCTTTTGGGAACTTGCCTGACTGGAGAGAGTTGTTAACTATCTGCAATATGTCTACTGCTAGGCAGTCGAAAACATTCTTAAAGAGGTTGGTAGGTATAGTATCAAGGCAACAGGTGGATGGCTTTAGTTGTGTCACAGTTTCCACAAGATTTTGAGAGTCTATAACAGGGGTGCCCAACCTTTTTTGACCCAAGATCTACTTTTCAAGTAGCCAACCTCCCGAGATCTACCAGCAAACCTACCTTCAAGCGGGGGGGGGGGGGGGGGGGGGGGGTAGAGAACAATTGTTGACGGGGGGGGGGGGGGTAGAAAACAATTGTGACGGGGGGGGGGGGGGGGGGGGTAGAGATCAATTGTTGACGGGGAGGGGGGGGGGGGGGGGGGGGGGGGGGGTTGTATCGTGAACCTACGGACTTCAGTGGGGGTTTCATTCCGTCTGCGCACGGCACCTTCTCAACGATAATCAATAATCTTCCTCCCACTCAGGGTGAAAGTGGTAGGTCTTAGCTTGTTTCCCCTCAGCCATGCCAACGTTTAGGAGTGTGTAACTACTGTTGACGGCTTTCAACTGCTGTTAACAGCACATGCGCTACCGCACGTATATGTCCCGCGCAAATTTAATTTTATTAAAAAAATAAAAAAAATAAAAAAAAAATTTTTTTTTTTTTTTCTTCACCCCTCGCGATCGACTTGGGATCTGTCGGCGATCTACTGGTAGACCGCGATCGACTGGTTGGGCACCCCTGGTCTATAACATCAAAGCATGCCATCCTTGCCACGTAATTTTTGCCTGAACAGGGTGGTAGTCCAACATTTTTGTTTGACGTGGAGATATTGATGGCGCGTCTGATACCTTCAATTTTATCAATATAAAAAGCTGCAAACTCATTGCATTTCTGCGTGGAATTGAGATCAGGTGGAATTTCTGTTGGGGGGTTGGTCAGTCTGTCAACAGTTGCAAATAGGGTTTTTGCATTATTAGTGTTGGTTTTAATGATATTGGAGAAAAATGTTTCTCTAGCATTTTTTAAGTCTAAATTGTAGGCACGGAGGCTCTCTTTATAGATATCATGGTGAATATGAAGTTTTGTTTTACGCCAGATGCGTTCAACCTTCCTGCATTCTTTTTTCTGTGCTGTTACAGAAGCAGCTTTTCTCCAGGGTGCCTTTTGCTTTCCAAAAATCGTTTTAACCTTATAAGGTGCAATGACATCTATGACTTTCAAAATTTTCAAATTAAAGTTTTCTACAAGATCATCAGCAGAACATGGGTTTAGAGGTGGTAGCTAGGAGATGGCCCTTTTAAAAAGTACATTAGAATCTTCATTGATATACCGTTTTTTGACAGTGTTTGATTTTGTCTGTATGTCGGGAATAAAAGATATGTTAAAGAAAACACAAAAGTGGTCAGACAAGGAAGGATCAGTCACAGAGAGATCAGAAACATTGAGGCCCTTTGTGATAACCAGGTCTAGAGTGTGCCCCTTACAATGAGTAGCCTCTTTCACATGTTGAGACAGTTCAAATGTGTCCAAAATGGTAAAAAGTTTTTTTGCACACTTGTCATTCAAATCATCAGTATGAAAATTGAAGTCACCAGTTATAACTAGACAGTCAAATTCTGTGGAGATGCTTGACAATAATTCTGTGAAGTCATCGAAAAAATTTGCAGAATATGTGGGTGGCCTGTAAATAATTAATAGGAGCATTTCAATACAGCACTAAGGTATTCGAACGATGGAAAATCACCAAATAACATCTGTTTCCCCTGAAATACATTTTTAAATATAGCAGCAACCCCTCCACCTCTTTTTCCAGATCTACATGCATCAAAAAAGTTATAGTCGGCAGGAGCTGTCTCTATCAGAACGGTTGCACTGTTATTTTGTTCCAGCCATGTTTCAGTTAAAAACATAAAATCCAGTTTAGAAGTGTTAATAAGATCATTAACTAAAAATGATTTGTTATTAAGAGACCTCACATTAAGTAGAGCCATCCTGATGGTGCTGTTGATAGGCTTTAAGGTTGTTTTTGGTTTGGAGGCAATAGATATGAGATTTGTAAGGTTAGCAGTGTGTCTAAGTTTCCCTTTGTTTACTCTCTTAGTGGTTACAGCATGAATGCGAAAGTTGCCCTGCTTTGACGTAGGCAACCTTGGGTTCAGCAGATTATGAGAAACTTCCTTTATACTGTGTCTACGGCTGAACCCTTTTTTGTCTCAGTAATAGTCAGGACTACTATCAGTACGGTGGTGGGGGTGGGGCGCCATCCTCCTGGGTGTTAGCATCCTGCGGCCATGACGTGGCGATGCTATCATTGACACAGATGCAAGTTTGATGCCAGCATATTCCAGTTTCTTAAATTCGGCTGGAAAATCGCAAAGGGAGTCATTGGAGCTGGAGTTGTTGTTGTGGCTATGGGAGAGATGAGGCTGGAGGTCATCGTCGATGGGGGAGTGCAGAGGAGGGGGGTGGCCGTTCCTCGCCAAGCCAGCATCAGCGATGGGGGAGGGCACAGTGTTGATGGCGTCGGGCGGGCAGTTGTCTCTCTTCAAGGTCTGTGGGCTGTCTGCTATCTGTGTGTCAGATAGTGGCAGAGTAGTTGTGTGGGGGAGGCTGTAGTCTCGCTTCTTCTCAACCTGTGCTCTGATTGTGGCCTGTGCGTCAGACCATGGCAAGATTGTGGCCTGTGCGTAACACGAGATGAGAAGATTGTCCCTCAACAGTTTTGAGCCTAACCTGTTTGGGTGTAGGCCATCTTAGGGCTGTCACGGTTGAGGAATTTTCACCGCGGTGAAAACAGGGGGCGCAATATCGCGGTATGCAATATTATTGCACAATTTTTTAAAATGCCGTTTAAGCGAGATAATGCACATTTAAATTCAAAACACACCCGTAACCGGAGTTCTGTCAGCGAACTTTTCGGACACAACGGAGCTGAAGGTTTGTATGGAACCAGTTGCCATGGAGAATACGTCACCACTTTGCCAACAGTACTTTTGTTACTAAATTTATATTTATATGACTTTACTTTGTGTAGTGCCGAACAACTCCCCTTACCTGTTCTAAAATCGGCGCAAAGCACGGCCTCTTGGGGCTTATTGCTTAATTTAAAAAAGGTTATTAAAAATCTCGTTGGAAGCGCGATGTATGCGCAGGCGCCGTTTGGGCATAACAATATGGCGGCTGCCGTTCAATGTAGTTTTCATCACCACCACCGGAATATGTTTCATTTATTTCATTACAGCACGTCCCCTAAACGTTCAACACGATTGAGCACAGCATCAAGCAGTGGAAACGTGGGTTTATTTACTATGAAGTTCGTATTTTTAATTGTTGAAATGAAATCAGCGGTGACGAGCTAGTTGTTTTGGTAGCGGCTAAATTAGCATGTCGCGATACTTTGTACAGGGGATCACGTCTGCGCCGAGTAGATGCGCAGAGGGTTGAAACAGCGCTTGTCCGGTCTGCTCACAAGAAGCTTTCTTTGGCCAGTTACTGTGATTAAACACGAGTTGTTTAATGTTCACAATGTTTCGTTTTTCATGGGGAAAATGAGATGCGTCCCCGGGACGCATGGATAGTGAGTTTAGTGCGTCCTTTCAGATTTTAATGCGTCAGCGACGCAGGACGCGTACCTAGCAACATCACTGCGTAACTAAATGAATGAACGTTAATGAATGGGTATCATGGCAACGCACGTTTCATTCTAGAATTCCACGGTCAGTTTCATGAACGCGCAACCCGCACCAGGTCATATGCGGTGATCGCGATGGCCCATTATCTACCGCAGTGTGCTCTAAATATCGCGATATTTCATTTTTGCGATTATTGCGACAGCCCTAGGCCATCTGCTCTGAAAAGATATTTGCGCTCCCAGAATAAGTTGAAATTGTCAATAAAGTCCCTTCCTCTTTCATTGCAGACTCTGGAAAGCCATGTATTCAGTGCAAGTAGACGACTGAATCTGTTTATTCCCCTGTCAACTGTTGGTATGGGTCCACTGATGGAAGACTTGATGTGTATTTTGTCCTGTGTATCCAATAGATCAGTGTAATCCCTCTTCAGAAGTTCTGACTGTTCTCTTTGAACATCATTAAATCCTGCATGCACAATAATCTGAGATTTTGGGGTTCTCCAATATGACTTTGGCTAGTTTATGGTTGATATCACTAACCATTCCATATGGGAAGATGCATGTTTTGATCTTCTTACCGGTTATATCCTTGATAGTTGAGTCTCCTATAATCAGAGTGTCTGGTTCATCTGCTTTCTCTGAGATGGGCCCTTGTTGGACGGTGGCAGACACATGCGCAGCCCGCCTCCGTGGCGACTGGTTGTTCCGTCTCTGTCCGCACTGTCCGTCCGGACGCATCTCGGGGCTCAGGGGTGCATCGGTGGCAGGCGCGTTCGTGGACTCTTGAAGTGGCAGGAACCGGTTCTTCAGTGGCAGGGTTGATTTGAGTGACGGGCTAATCGGGCTGATAACTTTAGCTTTGGGTAGCTTAGCATTTGGTGTTGAGTGAACTTGCTGATTCACTTTGGTATGTTGCTTTGGCTTAGCGCCGACTCTGAGCCAGTGAGACGCAGCTGGAACTGTCTCTCTCTTGTCCAGCTTCGGGAAGGATACAGTGTAGCTTTGATCACCTTGCTGTATCTGAGTGAGCTCAGCAAACTCACCCATCGGCACTGTATCCTGTGATAGTCCTTTGCATTTTTCTACTGCTGCTAGTCTCGTTTCAATTAAAGCCAATGACTGTTTCAGTTTGGCGCAGTCTGTGCATTTCCAAGTCTCCGTGCCTGAGATATCCGAATACAGAGGCATGTTGGCGATAGGAAAGTCCAAGGCTTTTTCTTCGGTCTGATCCGGGAGTAAAAAGTGCCAAAATGTATTGTTGAATCGAGCGATTGAGGACGACGGAAACAAACTATATACTGTTAGGTAAATAAAATAAGATAAAGTAGATCTGAACGATGAATTAAGTAGTTTTTTCCAATGCCTAGCGGAGCTTCGGGAAACATGACCTCTCTCTCTGCTATCTTCCTTCTAATTCTTCCTTCTAATTAGCATCTTGTTGACTGCTAAAGTGTAAGTCCAAGAACACAAATCCATGAAAGAAGACCCCAAGCACATTGCTCAAGAGCTAAGGCAAAATCAGCCATCAGCAGTTGGCAGTTGACCAGTGCCAACTTTTATGAGACCGGTTCTATACCTTAGGTGTTTGTAAAAGGGTGAATGCATCCATTCACTCAACCATCACGAGCAACAATAGCCCGAACAGTGAGAAAACAGGGCAGCCTGGTCCACATAATAAATAAAATAAAAATAAGAAATGGATATATAAGTAGTATCTAAGAGGCCATCAATTCAGCGTATTCCCCTTCCCCTTCTCCTATTATTGTAAGGACAAACTTGACCCCAGCTTGACTTTCACGAGTAAGACCAGTCACGCACAGCAACGTGTGACTTCATGCATTGAGGCTCTCACCAGGGACTAGGCTGCTTTTCTATTTCCAAACACACAGCGGCCGCCTTAACAACAATAGGGCCCCACCTTGACTACCAATATATATAAAAAAAATATATATATATATTAGGGCTGTAACGATATGCGTATCGAAACCGAAATCGCAACACTCAAGCCACGAACCTGTCTCGCGGTGTGAGAAGGCAGAAGCGCGACATGCCCTTTCTAACTCCCATTATCCTTCCAGTCCAGATCCAGCCACGTGATATGAGCTGTTAGTGCCAGGGTTTGCTTTGTCCGGTAATAGAAAAATTAAATGTCAGACAAAATTGTATCCCTTCGGTCAAATTGTCAGATTGAAATTTGCTAATAATCTGTTTTAATAATAGTCTGCTGACTCCGCTCCTCTTTTCGATGCCGTAAATCTGCAACGAGATGCCCGCTCTGTGATGACAGCTCTCCGTGGCTACGGAGGATTGCATTTCTCCACAGCCTGCGAAGTCCTCATATGCGATATGAATATGAACGACATTTATCCAGAGTGGGCCAAGCGCGCAAAAATAGCCTGTGTGACTCCTGTCTCTAGTGTTTTGTGTGCTTTGACCGGCAGTTGGTCTGCTTACAGGTCGGAATGAAGCGGCCACCGATTATTGACAGGATGGGTAGTTTATTCTACCGGACTCGTTCGTTTCTTCACTAGACAAACTAGGGGTACACGTGTAACCGGTTAGTAAATCATAAACGTTTAGGAAAAATTTGTAAACGAAAACCGTTGTCTGATTACAGTTTAAATCATTTTTTACAATTTACAAGCTTTCGTTTTGAAGAATAAGCACCGCGCCATTTGTTTCAATGGGAATAGCGACGGTCTATACTTCCAAAATAAAGTGCACATATTTATAATTCGCACTGATCCGTTGCAAATAGCAAGCATTCCCAGCAATACAGATTACAATGACCACTTGACACTGTCAGCCAACTATACCTCTCGTAGTTGCCTGATGAAAGTGCCGCACAAATCCTTTGCCCGGCTGGGTCAGAGCAGCTAGCTGCGGTGTTGGTCGTCCCTGTTTCACAATTTCTAGCTTTTCTGAGAAATTCTTTCTCGAAAAAGACTTTTTCAACAAGTCGGCCGCTATATCCAGTCCTCCTCCTCTGTCATCCATTGTAAAGTGAATCTAATCTAAAAAAATCGAACTTAATGATTTATATCAGCCGTTCTCAATCTGTGGTACGCGTACCACTGGTTGTACGCGAGCGCCCTCTAGTGGTACGCGGAGTATGAACGATTTTTTGAAGCAATTTTTTGAAGTTGAAGCAAGCGTTAAAAAATAAAAGTGCATGTACCCATCATAAGCATGATCTTAAACCTGCATTGACTAACTGCTGTGACGACGAGTAGGGGAAGCAAATATTTTGCAAAATCGTCCTGTGACGAGACGTTGAAGTCTGCCTTCAGAGGCCAGACATTTCTGGTCTTTTGGATGCAGCGACGCAGCGAATATCCTGCGCTTTCAGACAAGGCTGTGCGCATTCTCATTTCATTTGCGACAAGGCTTCTCTTGGTCGCAAATGGTCGCAAATAAGAGCGATGACTACTGTCATGTCATCGCTCTTATTTTATCCCCAAAAACGCAGCTGATCGGACGCATCACACGATTCGGAGGCATGCATCACATTTAAGGATTTTAAAAACTGATTCTTATTCTTTTTTTTCTAAAATGCATTCGGAAGAGAAGGGAGACTAGCGTTGCTCGAGGGTTGGAATGAAAGGGAGAAAAGTGGACAGAGTTGCCTGCGGAAGCGATGTCTGAGATGCAGAGACTGCTTCACGCTACCAGTGTCAGTTTCGTACGGTGGGGAATGAGAGCTCGTGAAAGGCACTATTGCGCAAGTACGCCTGCGTGCTTGCGCAATAGCATACTGCCCGAGAATGCAGTATCGCTGTAAAATCTGTCCCTGGGAAAAGTAACGTTGCTTGCGCCGAATTGAAAAAGGAAACCGCTATAATGAAATAGCGGTAATATTTCCACATTAATTGATAAAATAACAGGGGATGGGAAGGGGGGATGGCTGTTTCAGAAGGGGGATGATTTTGATCATATTAATTCCAAAGGGGGATGCCATCCCCCCTCATCTCGAGTGCTGGAAACAGGTTGGATACTGAACCAAGTCTGAGGCTAAAGCTAACCTCAATCGACCCAGACATCACACCCCTCTCACTAAGCATGATAGGCCTAATTTTCAATGTGTGCCTGAGTACATTCTCCTTCAAACCTAAACATAGTTTATATTCTGACCTTATGGCACTTACTGCAGTATTTTTTAATACTGAATACGTTGTTTTTGTATGATATGCTTGTTCTTACTCATGATAGTTTGATTACAGTGTTTTCGCAGTACACATGATTTCTCTCTTTGCTGTGCATGATTGCTTATAACAGGATTGTTTGACTCCAGTATTTAAATATTCATGTTCAATTCTTTGAATGTTTTGATGCAGTACAATTTACCTCACATGATTGGTTGACTGCAGTTGTTAAAATTAATATTCAGTGCTGTGAATGCTTTAATGCAGTATACTTGTTAATAACCTCACTAGATAGACTGGTATGTTATATGCCAGATGATATCCCCATTTATTGGGTAGCCCTATTGAAGCAGTTGTTCAATTGTTAGTATTATCCCGTTGCAAGTGTTTAAATATAATACATGAGTTATAGACAGTTGGCTGCTTCAGTCAAGTAAAGTCATGTGAATAATAAATCGTATTATTAATATTAATGCCTTCTGTGTAAACTCTATGTAGTTATAGGCCTACACACTTTATTTTAATTCCGGTGGTACTTGGAGAGCCAAATCATTTCTAAGGTGGTACTCAAAGTTTGAGAACCACTGATCTATATAATTTCGCTGCTAGCTAGTTGTAATTCCTATTGTTTTCCTCCTGATGGCGCCAAACAACAAGGCCAGCCAGAAGGCCTAGACGTGTAAAAAGATACGCCCAACTCGGCATACTCGAAATCTGATTGGTTGAAGAACATGTCAATCAACAACATAGTCCCCATTAGCGTCAACAGCGAGGGGATTCTCTCAGGATTCTGAAGGCCTCGGCTAGATTATTTTTTACCCGGAGACAGCGCAGGGAAATAATCTGATTGGATAAGGGCTCTAATATATATATTATCGCGCTGGAGGTAACGCAACTGAAGGAAAAACAAATAAATACGTATTTAGACTTATGTGAACAAAATTATTAAAATAGATAGAAAGATTATATATTTTATAAAAATAAAAATAATGTATTGTTCTGAAAGTGAGAGAAGGCTTTAATGGCCCTGACGGCCCGCCTCTGGATTTAAGAAGTATTGCATTGGTTCCGCAAAAATATTGGGTTTTAGTGTCCATAGCAACGATCTGTTATTCACAGCTAATGTTATTCGTCTGCTATTCTGAAATAACAGACCATGGAACACGGCATATTATGACCCATTGGAATTATTAATTCAACAAAGACGTGAAATGATAATAAGCTACCCATGTGATCAGAGTTCTTCAGAGGTCCATCTTGTGTCATGTGGTCCTGTGCGGGAATTCTGGAGCCCTGGAAGAAATAAATTCAAATAAAGTATACTATTTTGGATCACCTATGCAGGTTAATCTTATCAATAGTACATTATTATCTATATGTCAGGATATAACATTCCGTTATATGTAGCCTATCCCCTATTTTGCACTCTAGACGGTTCAAAACATTAACATATACAATTTAGCAATAAATACCATTTACATTGTATGTTGTGTTTATTATGGGTACCTTGAAGTTTGGATGAAGTTTGGACTGTCATCCAAACTTCAAGTTAAAGCCGATTTGGTACGCGGTGATTCAAATGAAGGCAATGGTATGTTGTGCAAAGTCTACTATGCCGCGCACAAGCTAAAAACAAATAAAACGTCTAGGGACAGTAGGATTCATATCTACTACAGGAGCATATCTAATAACTGAGGTCGGGATTTGAATGAGTATTCGGCGTTTTAGAATAAAAGAGCTTTAGTTCCATCTTACTGAAGCGCAGTTTATTCATCCACGATGTAATCAACATACTAATAACCACCAACATCCAATTATCATTATTTTGCCCACAGTGGCATGGAGCTGACAGTGGCATGGAGCTAACAGTGGCATGGAGCTAACAGTAGCGAATCGAATGCCCATCCCCCGCACAAGGCTGAGTGAATGGAGAGAACCAGCGTGCTCTCCCAGCCTGTATAGACGGATGAGATGAAGGTTTATGTTAGCTGTCTCTTATTGAAACATGTCGTAGAAACGGCCGTATGGAGAGGTAGAGATCTTAAATTCAGCCAATGGATACAAACATGTGCCTTAACGTCATAAGACTTAGTCTATATGATGAGTCAATGACTGAGGAACTTACACCGGAAAACAGTTTGACTAAAACACCAAATTCATTAATTATTATATCCAAAGAAAACTTATTTAACAGAAATTGTTTCGGATGCTTTCTAAGAACACCGATGTATGATTGATGTTTGGCCAGATACTGTCGGGGTCCGGGGTATCTTTATCCCGTAGCCCCGTGTTCTCAGCTAGCTGCTAGCTAGAGGCCGCCCGTCATCAAAACACCTCGTTTACCGCTACCCTTTAACAAACCTGAGCTATGCCCATTCGCGCTTCTCTAAGGCGATAAACTCAGAATAAAAGGTGGCAAAGACATCAACATATTCAACTACAATATCCTCCACTAACTAGTCAGCCTTCAAAGCCCGCTTACAGCTAGCGTGCACGGGAATACTAGCGAGTTAAGCTAACGACAGTGTTTTTGATATCCCCTACCTGCTTGCATAAGATCTTTAAATTGACGATTTCTTCTGTGCTCCTTTTTATTACATCAAACCATGTTATCCATTTCGTTCGATCGCGAAATTAATTGTATTCTCATAAAAACTATTGATAATATTAAAGCTAAAGAGCCAGGCGGTAAGAAGCTAACGACGGCTTCAGATGCTCGGCACAGAGGAGTGACCTAACCCGCAGAAATGGGCTGCCAGTTGACAGTAGCCTACTGTATTGAGGTTGTCTGTTACAGTAACACACTATATGGCGCTTGTCTGTGACAGTAGCCTACTGGATTGAGGTTGTCTGTGACAGTATCCTACTGGATTAAGATTGTCTGTGACAGTAGCCTACTGATTTGAGGTTTGTAGTGACGGTAGCCTACTGGATTGAGGTTGTCAGTGACGGTACCCTACTGTATTGAGGTGTTCTTTGACAGTAACCTACTGGATTGAGATGTCTGTGACAGTAGCCTATTGGATTGAGGTTGTCTGTGACAGTAACCTAATGTATTGGGGTTGTCTGTGACAGTAGCCTACTCTATTGGGGTTGGCAGTGACAGTAGGCTACTGTATGGAGGTTGACAGTGATTCCATTTTTTTACCAATTGGGATATTAGCTCACCAAAACACAATTGGTGTTCCAACTGGTTGCCATAGTTATGATTTTATTTTATTTTATGTGATTTCAATATATCGATGCGCAATGACCAAATATGTTATGCATGGCCTCTACCAAAGAGGAATCTACTCTGACATTGCGTTGCAAATGCATTCCAGCTGAAATATAAAATAAAAAATAAAAACGACTATCTTTGTATAGTCCGTTTTTTACCCTGTTCGATTGCACGTGAAAGTAATACAAATTGTGTCCCATGGTCTAAGCGAACTTGACAAATCCAATGTAAATGTATGCATGCCTCAGGCCTTTTGAGCTTTTCTCCAGCCAAGCACCAGTCATAACAACGTGCCCATCCCCCACTAGAGCTAATTTCTGCCTTACTGGTCATCCTCACTACACTCCACCCCAATCCTGTGCGGCTCTTTCACCCTTGGACAGACAAAACTGGCGGAATTTATTTTTTGCGATCAATGTTTTACTTTGACATATTAATGTCACACATATTAATTCATTCTGACAACTAAATGTTCAGATCACACAATGAAGCATATCAAGAAAATCCATCCTTTACTTAAAGGATATACCCAAATATGGTTGTAGGCGTATTTCTCTATTTTGTTATGTAATATAGGCCGTTTCTCAATTCGCGTACTTGTGCGTGCTCGTGGACTCGTGAAACGTCATCAGTCGTTGCCCGAGCACTGTTCCAATTCGAAGCACGCATCAAGCGAGTACTGTCGTAAAACCCGGAAGTGTTCTTGATGCGTGCTCGATCTCGCCGTTTCACCGAGCATGCATCGGAGGTGGCCATGGACATAGGCCGTTTCTCAATTCGTAGCACGCATACTACGGACTCGATGACTTGCTAGCACGTACTTGGCAAGTCTGTACTTCAAGCACATACTTGCGAGCACGCGAGTACGTACCTGCAATTGGAACAGCAGCGGACTCAATGACGTCACCACCTCTGCTCGTCCGTTAACTGTGCTACGGCCTCATTTAGGCATATACTACTGAACAATATAAACAAATGATATAAAACAAAATCCCAGCCTCTTTCATTTTCAAATAGTATGTAAATATTCTGAATGAATAACAATTGAAAAGATATGAGTGTCCTGTCATGTGTATAAGCTATACACACACACGACCTTACATATATATATTTATATATTATTATTATTATATTAGGCCTATATATGATATATTATATAAATATATATATAAGTTAAGAGTAACTTAAGCTACAGTTGTAACTTGTGCGTCTTCTCCGTATTGTCCGCCCTCGTACTGCTGCGAGTGCGAAATGCATCCTGGGATTTATAGCGGGAGCAAGCACACACGAGCCACCTCCGATGCATGCTCGGTGAAACGGCGATATCGAGCACGCATCCAGAACACTTCCGGGTTTTACGACAGTACTCGCTTGATGCGTGCTTCGAATTGGAACAGTGCTCGGGCAACGACTGATGACGTTTCACGAGTCCACGAGCACACGAGCACGCACAAGTACGCGAATTGAGAAACGGCTATAATAAAGGACGGACCACGGACTGGAAAATGGCCGCCCATTCATTCCTATGCAAACTGCTCAGTGGCGCATGGTAACATACAGGAGTATGGCAAGCCATCCCCGCCAGAAAGCGGCATCATTTAGACGCGTATCACCTTCATTACGCCGTAAAATACGCCGTAAAATGTAGAAAAACGGCGTATTTTACGCCGTCATGCGCAAAAAAGCGCCGCTTTTTACGCCGCAATTAAGCCTTTCAAGAGCGCGCGTAAAATACGCGCGTTTTGAACACCAAAACGCGCGTAAAATACGCGCGTTTTGAACATCAAAACGGGCGTAAAATACGGCGTTCATCTAGTATGCTAATAATCTCCGCCCTTCTTTTCTCTCAGCCAATGCATTTTAAGTGTTTGCGCCCAATCCTGACCAAGACAAGCAGACAAAATCAGTTCAGCACAGATCTGCTTTGAGAATTTCTCCTCTCATTTGGCATTAGTTGTAGCGTCAATTAGATACATATATTAGTAAATGCAATTGCAACGGTGTGGTTCCCGTGGCCCATTTGATAGAGACGCTTGACCTGTAGGTAGGAGGTTGTCGGATCGAATCCAATTATTACCGTATTTCTGCTTTTGTCAGATGGTCACGCTTTTATGATCGCAATGCTTTTTCGTCGGCAAGCCAGACCTCCTGTGTTATAAGTTCCAAAGACAGTGCCTTTTTAGTCAGCCAGCCAGATCATCTTGGTGTCTTGTAACACGCTTTATAAGTTAATTATATTTAAATTATTATAGCCATCGAGCCTTTATTTTCGTGGAGTTATCGTTACATCCTCTCGTTCAATCGATATAAATACACAGTGGAAAGGAGTGAGAGGGAGCCACAGTTACAAAAGTGTAAAACAAGCTGTCCTCTAAATCACCATTTCCCTAGGCCTATATGTTTTCATGCCGACAAATGGTTGAAATAAAGTAACGTTGTGACCCGGCGTATATTAGACTTGTTAAATGCAGAAATGCTTGCTGGCAGTGTCTATTCAGTTTCAACACTCCAATTCCAAAATTATGTTTTCATGTCGTCAAATGCTCGAAATAAAGTCAGGTTGTGACTCGACATCTACTTGACTTATACACCTCGACGCAGGTCGAGGAAATGTTTGCTGGTTGGCGTGCCACTGCTTGGATAGGGAAAAACCTACCTTTGCCATACGACTACTACATTGCTGTTACAACTGACTCGTTAGCCCCTAACCCCTAAGAAGTTAGAAAAGCATTTATATTAAGATTTAATTATTAACTATAGTGATATGTCAATTAAATATGATTTGTGTTAAAACTCGGTACATTAATGAAGTGAAATAGCACCATGACGCATTGCGCATGACGGCGTAAAATACGCAGTTTTTCTACATTTTACGGCGTATTTTACGGCGTAATGAAGGTGATACGCGTCTAAATGATGCCGCTTTCTGGCGGGGATGGCTTGCCATAGAACAGTGCTCGGGCAACGACTGATGACGTTTCACGAGTCCACGAGCACACGAGCACGCACAAGTACGCGAATTGAGAAACGGCCCCAAGCCCCAGGAACATTGCATACTTCCGTGATCCACCAGTGCTCAGCGGCCAAGCCTGGTATTGCAGCTGTTTTAGCGGGCTGTGGACGGGTCACTCGATTCATTCTCCGTTCACTCCAATACAAGTGGGGAACAGGAGTGTGTCTCCGCAAAAAAATTCTGGATATCACTCAAAAGCTCATAATTATCTTTATACCATGTAGCCTACTAATAAAATGTAAGTTTTCTCTTTTCAAAACGCCTCCTCAAGCGTTTTATTAGCGTTGTTTGCAGGAGAAGGAGGGGTGGGCAGCGGAGTCTTAGTGAATCAAATGTTGTTTTAGCCCGGCATCCGAGAGGGCTCAGTGCACGGCTCCGTTAATTTCTTGTGTAATTCTTGAGTGGCAATTATGATTTTTGTTTTAAAATACAAAAATTAAATGTATATACAAGGTTTTTCTAATAGGTTTTTCTCTATCAGGTCAAAAAGGCACAAACTAATCAAAAATAATAAATTAAATAATAATTGTTGAATAATAATTGTTGCCCAGATGGCCGGAGGAGTGTAATTTAAAGATGACAAATAGAATCATCAGAGGGGTTAGTACTTCCATGGTCGGTAAACAATGCGACTGGGCTCGCTCAGACCTCTCGCTTATGATGCTACAATGCTAAAGGCCTGATTCCACCGGAGGCGTACGCGCCGCGGGACGGCTGCGCCGCGGTCACCGCTGCTGATCGCTTCCACTCTAATCAATGAGACCATTACCACCGGGCGCGCCGCGGAACGTTTCAGCAGCGTCCCAGGAGCGGCGTGCCGCGCCGCGGCGCTATCTTTCCGTCCAATTCAATTTTTGCCGCGAGCCGCTGCTAAACCGCGTCAATTTTATAAAAAAAATAAAACACAATACTCAGCTCATGTAACTTCACATCAACATTATTACGTCATGACCGGTGGCACCAGAGGCCTGTTTCAGGTAGCTGGTTTAACATACTCTGAGTTTAATCCTGCGCTCTGAGTTGGTTGACTCAGAGTTCAGAGTTGAAAAGCAACTCTGGGTTTTCGGTTTCAGAACAGGCGATCAGCGTTGGCTCAATCAACTCGGAGTGTGTTCACGCTGGGTTGGGGGCGTGCCTGTTGACTATAAAGAGCCATCATCAATGGATCTCTGATAACATGATCAAACATGGACCAAAAGCGGAGATCCACTTACTTTTCCCCACGGAAGTGGAAATTCTAATGAACGCGTATGCCGAGCAGTTACCCCTTTAAACAAAAAAAAACAATACCGCCGCGGCAGCGAGAGCGTGAGAGATTGCTTGGCAGGAAATAGCTGAACAAGTCAATGCCTGTGTAAAATAAATTAGTAAAATAAAATAAGAGGATAGTTTAATATCTTCCACTCATTCAATATGTAAATTGTGTGTATGTGTGTGTGTGTGTGTGTGTGTGTGTGTGTGTGTGTGTGTGTGTGTGTGTGTGTGTGTGTGTGTGTGTGTGTGTGTGTGTGTGTGTGTGTCAATTTACGCAACCCCAAGTTGCCGCAAGAGGACTTGGCAGCAAATGAAGATGAAGTACAAAAATATAGTTCAAAAATGTAAACTAATGTTTAATTGAAATCAAATCAATTGTGCTGTTTTGCCTGCTCTACCTAATTTAACAGCTATTTTCAACATGTGATGGGCCTATATTTAAGCAGTAAATGTAAGTAGTACATTTCCCAGCCACCCCAACACTGCCAATAGTTAATAGGATTTAGATATATTAGAAGGCTACACCTAGGCAAAATGCATTACATATATATATATATATATGTCTTCAAAATAGCGCTTACTGAATTTTAGGGTAACATTTTCCTCCATGTTAGCAAATCGAAAAAAAAGCAGAGGCCCTCACAGAGGCTGAGGGGATGGCCCTCAGCGAACAGAGTATGCGTCCTGTGGCTGAGGGCATCCCTGGGGGGAGCTCCTCTGATCCCCCCCCACCCCCCAGGATAGAAGTGCCTTTACAGTATAAGAGGTTGGTTATTCAAAATAATTAAATATGTACACGCAACCCAGCGCGTTGCAAATTAGATGGGGCAATATTCTGGCTCAAGTAATAATTGCACTGACTAATCATCTTCTTCCAGTTACTGATGGCGTCATCGCCCTACTTGTACCAGATGCCCTCACCAACCTCCATGCAATTGTAACAATTCAAAAGATGCAAAAGGATGCTTTGGAGATCCACATTTTGGAACATAAGTTATAGGTGGGTGAGGTGCAAACTGGGATAGGCTACTGTTCCCTGCTCTAAAAACATACCCAATATAAATGACTTTTTTTTTTTTGTGATTTCAGGAAATAAAAAAATCCTCATAAGTAGATTGTCTTTATTAGAACACGGGCTGTGGTGGGACAAGTTATTTTGTTGAACAGTTTACTCAAAGGGTTTTACTTCAGTGAACAATGCAGACGATTATGCTGAGCATGTGCATGTAGAGAAGAACAGCATCTGGTTAAAAGCAGTACCAGGGTCTTTTCTGCCTTGCATTCTTAAAATGAGTTTCTTGACTTGCAGCAGTTATAGGTCCGTGGTTAGTCAGCTACTCTGATCATGGGAAAGCCACAACGTTGAAGTGACTGTAGTACAGAGCGGGTGGGATGCACGGGGCGGATCATTCTGCACATGCGTTAATTGCGATAAAAAATAAAAAAATAAACTTAAAGCATGCCCCCGGTGCGTTTGACAGTTAACATGGGGGCTGAGAAGGTGGTCTAAATAAATGATAGATTGCGCTGAAAAACGATAGCGCTCGTGAAGAAAATTATCAGGAAAATAAAGTATATCCAACCGGGGTCTTAATAATCGTTCCTCACGGAGATTCCTTCTGAGGATCGCAGCCTCTACGTCCACAGGCTCTCGTAGAAAAGGACATGCCATTTCTAACACTTCCTTCTGTCGGAGAGCTGCCTTCAGCGACAACAAACTCAGAGTAGGTCTAAAGGCGGCTGCATGCTTCAGCGTTGGTGTTACGTTGTTGAGCAAAATTTACTCAAAGCAATTCATGCTCCCTTTTAGGTTGCGCGTGTTGCGCGTGTTGCCAAGCAATTTACCGCCAGAACAGTAGGTGGAGTAATATGTGGAGGAAAGTTTTTCGTTGAAGACGACCTCGAGAATGACGTCTTTGTCTGTGGGAGTCGTTGGTTTGTTTATGTGCCAGATCGTGTTCTCCCCATACACAGTGAATGATGGCAACAGACAGAGGAACAGGGGTGATGAAGTTGTTGATCATTGGGGTTGTGTAAATGTGCATATCTCTCTACATTTTAAAATGACATAATGTGTTGGCAGCAAAGTTAACTTCACTTCAGGTTAATGCTTTTGTATATGAGCCTGCCGGGTGATACTCCAGACAGGAAGTAGTAACCAGACCAGCAAACCAATCACAGCCTTGCAGGCTGGGCGGCTCGCGTAAAAGCTTACGTAAAAAATTACGCAAGTCTAGAAAAATCGCCCGACGCACGCAAGACGTGAGAAGTCGCGCAAGGGGGGCGCAAGGGCGCGCAAGGGCCTCTTGCGCTTGCGCTTACGCTTACGTAACCGAGCATAAACCAGCCTTAAGGCGGCTGCATGCTTCAGCGTTGGTGTTACGTTGTTGCGCAAAATTTACTCAAAGCAATTCATGCTCCCTTTTAGGTTGCGCGTGTTGCGCGTGTTGCCAAGCAATTTACCGCCAGAACAGTAGGTGGAGTAATATGTGGAGGAAAGTTTTTCGTTGAAGACGACCTCGAGAATGACGTCTTTGTCTGTGGGAGTCGTTGGTTTGTTTATGTGCCAGATCGTGTTCTCCCCATACACAGTGAATGATGGCAACAGACAGAGGAACAGGGGTGATGAAGTTGTTGATCATTGGGGTTGTATAAATGTGCATATCTCTCTACATTTTAAAACGACATAATGTGTTGGCAGCAAAGTTAACTTCACTTCAGGTTAATGCTTTTGTATATGAGCCTGCCGGGTGATACTCCAGACAGGAAGTAGTAACCAGACCAGCAAACCAATCACAGCCTTGCAGGCTGGGCGGCTCGCGTAAAAGCTTACGTAAAAAATGACGCAAGTCTAGAAAAATCGCCCGACGCACGCAAGACGTGAGAAGTCGCGCAAGGGGGGCGCAAGGGCGCGCAAGGGCCTCTTGCGCTTGCGCTTACGCTTACGTAACCGAGCATAAACCAACCACCTCCCGAGCAGGTTAGGTCCACGGCGTATGTTGCCGCAGCAACTAAAGGCGGCTGCATGCTTCAGCGTTGGTGTTACTTTGTTGCGCAAAATTTACTCAAAGCAATTCATGCTCCCTTTTAGGTTGCGCGTGTTGCGCGTGTTGCCAAGCAATTTACCGCCAGAACAGTAGGTGGAGTAATATGTGGAGGAAAGTTTTTCGTTGAAGACGACCTCGAGAATGACGTCTTTGTCTGTGGGAGTCGTTGGTTTGTTTATGTGCCAGATCGTGTTCTCCCCATACACAGTGAATGATGGCAACAGACAGAGGAACAGGGGTGATGAAGTTGTTGATCATTGGGGTTGTATAAATGTGCATATCTCTCTACATTTTAAAACGACATAATGTGTTGGCAGCAAAGTTAACTTCACTTCAGGTTAATGATTTTGTATATGAGCCTGCCGGGTGATACTCCAGACAGGAAGTAGTAACCAGACCAGCAAACCAATCACAGCCTTGCAGGCTGGGCGGCTCGCGTAAAAGCTTACGTAAAAAATGACGCAAGTCTAGAAAAATCGCCCGATGCACGCAAGACGTGAGAAGTCGCGCAAGGGGGGCGCAAGGGCGCGCAAGGGCCTCTTGCGCTTGCGCTTACGCTTACGTAACCGAGCATAAACCAGCCTTAACTCTCGGTTGCGCTGAACCTGCTACCTGAAACGGAAAACCCAGAGTTTCCACTAACTCAGAGCGAACAAACTCGGGGTTGCCTCAAAACCAGCTACCTGAAACAGGGCTCAGGTCAGCAGTCAATCAATCAAAGGGTCTCAGAGGGTCGGCAACATGGACGACGAGAGACTCATTGTCGAAGTTCAGCAACATGAAGTCATTTATGTACCAAATCATCCTTTTTATAAGGAAAATATCAGAAAGGACAAAGCGTGGCATTTAATTGCAATCGTTTTGGGAGTGGAAGGTGAGTACATTAGGTTTAGGATTATCGCGTGATCTTGAGATCTCGCGTGAATACGGCTGGCTCGCAAGGCAGCGCTACGCTGCCGTTACGCGCCCGGTAGGAATGTATGGAAAGCCAAGAAGGCCACAATCCGGACCTAGATTGGCGCGGTAAAAGTGCAAAACCGCACGGAATCCGCACGGAATCCGTACGGAATCCGTACGGAATCCGTACGGAAACCGTACGGATTCCGTATGGATTCCGTACGGTTTGGCAAGAATTCCGTACGGATTCCGTACGGTTTTGAATGACTAATAGCCGCGGCTATTAGTCATTCACTCCGGCTATTAGTCATTCACTCCGGCTATTAGTTATTCACTCCGGCTATTAGGTATGCAGAACGAGCCCCTCCCTCTTCTTTGCTTGACCACTAAGTTTGAAGGCTGTCTAACCAATCAGAGCTGCAGTGCCTCGATGTTTCGCTGTAACATAAAGCTGTGTTGTCTTTACTAGTTTCACTACAATGTAATGACCACCATTAGCTAGTGGAAAATACATTTGTGTCTAGTACAGTGATATATTTGTATATGTTAGGCTATATATTGAGATGGCAGTGTGCGAAATACCCGACAATATTCGGGGATGTCCTCATCCCCAGATTGTTCTCGATATGCAGTAGCCAGCTAGGCCATAACATTAAATAACGTGAACATGAACTGAATAAATGCCAGGTATATAGCATATCGGAGACGGGCACACAATCAGTGCATTTGCAAATGAGAGCCTGCAGTATGACCGATCTTGTGGCATGTGGTCGGAGAGAGTCGTGTGTGTGTGTGTGTGTGTGTGTGTGTGTGTGTGTGTGTGTGTGTGTGTGTGTGTGTGTGTGTGTGTGTGTGTGTGTGTGTGTGTGTGTGTGTGTGTGTGTGTGTAGCAAGTTGTTGAAGGAAGTGTTTCTACTTGACGTTACAATATTTCATGGATGCAAGCAAGCCAAGACAATCAATCTATATCTATAGCCTACATGACAACACACACACACACACACACACACACACACACACACACACACACACACACACACACACACACACACACACACACACACACACACACACACACACACACACACACACACACACACACGCACACACTTTAAACACACTGGTAAAGCAATAGGAGCCTGCATTGGCTAAAGTTTTTGCGATGCGCGTTATTTTATAACAGGGAGGGGCGAAGTTGTGCATTACATTGATCCTGAAAGCCTATGTCCTAGAATAATTAATTTGTATTCCGTTTTAGGCCATCTCACTAAAGGTCACTTAAATGTAGCCTATTTAAGCTCACCAAGTCCAGTATTCAGAATGAAAAGCATTTATTCACAAATACGTTCTATTTTTTTGACAAGCGGAGCCGACAGTCATGTGCAAGTATGCAAATTAGCCATGTGCGCAAAACAGAATAGACGCAATGAACTGATTGTTGTGCATTGTGTTGGATATGTAGGCTGTTTGTGGTTGTTTGTGGTCTTAGTGAAACAGTCTTGCCTTGGAGTTGGAGAAGTTGGAGTGATTGTGTGAATGTGGCTGCGAGAGAGAGCGCACCTGCCGTGGTGATGTTGGGCTTGTAATGGGGGCTTATATGTGATCAATGATGTATCTGTCTGATCGTATTAGCTGTAGATGGATGGTTAAATAATGTCACAAGATCGGTCATACTGCAGGCTCTCATTTGCAAATGCACTGATTGGGTGCCCGTCTCCGATATGCTATATACCTGGCATTTATTCAGTTCATGTTCTTCTGAGTGCGCAAGAACTGTGCCAATTATTGTCGTGTTTGCATTGTAATGCACAACTTTGCCCCTCCCTGTTATAAAATAACGTGCATCGCAACAACTTTAGCCAATGCAGGCTCCTATTGCTTTACCAGTGTGTTTAAAGTGTGTGCGTGTGTGTGTGTGTGTTGTCATGTAGGCTATAGATATAGATTGATTGTCTTGGCTTGCTTGCATCCATGAAATATTGTAACGTCAAGTAGAAACACTTCCTTCAACAACTTGCTCTACACACACACACACACACACACACACACACACACACACACACACACACACACACACACACACACACACACACACACACACACACACACACACACACACACACACACACACACACACACACACACACACACACACACACGACTCTCTCCGACCACATGTCACAAGATCGGTCATACTGCAGGCTCTCATTTGCAAATGCACTGATTGTGTGCCCGTCTCCGATATGCTATATACCTGGCATTTATTCAGTTCATGCTCATGTTATGTAATGTTATGACCTGGCTACTGCATATCGAGAACAATCTGGGGATGAGGACATCCCCGAATATTGTCGGGTATTTCGCACACTGCCATCTCAATATATAGCCTAACATACACAAATATATCACTGTACTAGTCACAAATGTATTTTCCGCTAGCTAATGGTGGTCATTACATTGTAGTGAAACTAGTAAAGACAACACAGCTTTATGTTACAGCGAAACATCGAGGCACTGCAGCTCTGATTGGTTAGACAGCCTTCAAACTTAGTGGTCAAGCAAAGAAGAGGGAGGGGCTCGTTCTGTATACCTAATAGCCGGAGTGAATAACTAATAGCCGGAGTGAATGACTAATAGCCGCGGCTATTAGTCATTCAAAACCGTACGGAATCCGTACGGAAACCGTACGGAAACCGTACGGATTCCGTACGGAATTCTTGCCAAACCGTACGGAATCCATACGGAAGCCGTACGGTTTCCGTACGGTTTCTGTACGGATTCCGTACGGATTCCGTGCGGTTTTGCACTTTTACCGCGCCATTCTATTATGGAAAGCCAAGAAGGCCACAATCCGGACCTAGATTGGCGCGGTAAAAGTGCAAAACCGTACGGAAACCGTACGGATTCCGTACGGTTTCCGTACGGTTTTGCAAGAATTCCGTACGGAATCCGTACGGTTTCCGTACGGTTTCCGTACGGATTCCGTACGGTTTTGAATGACTAATAGCCGCGGCTATTAGTCATTCACTCCGGCTATTAGTTATTCACTCCGGCTATTAGGTATGCAGAACGAGCCCCTCCCCTTCTTTGCTTGACTACTAAGTTTGAAGGCTGTCTAACCAATCAGTGAAGAGAAAGACCAGACTAAAGTAACGCATTGTCGAAACTAGAGCGGCAGTCTGTCAGTGCCTCCATGTTTCGCCGTAACATAAGGCTGTGTTGTCTTTACTAGTTTCACTACAATGTAATGACCACCACTAGCTAGTGGAAAATATATTTGTGTCTAGTACAGTGATATATTTGTATATGTTAGGCTATATATTGAGATGGCAGTGTGCGAAATACCCATCATTATTCGGGGATGCCCTCATCCCCAGATTGTTCGCGATATGCAGTAGCCAGCTCGGCCATAACATTACAATATTTCATGGATGCAAGCAAGCCAAGACAATCGATCTATATCTATAGCCTACATGACAACACGCAGACACACACACACACACACACACACACACACACACACACACACACACACACACACACACACACACACACACACACACACACACACACACACACACACACACACACACACACACATTAAGCACACATTAAGCACACATTAAGCACACTGGTAAAGCAATAGGAGCCTGCATTGGCTAAAGTTGTTGGGATGCACCTTATTTTATAACAGGGAGGGGCAAAGTTGTGCATTACAATGCAAACACGACAATAATTGGCACCGTTCTTGCGCACTCAGAAGAACATGCAGTAGGACCGATCTTGTGACATTATTTAACCATCCATCTACAGCCCCCCATCTTCATCTGCCTGGAAGCTGCCTTCTCCGGGTAAAATTCGTCCTGAATGGGCTTCCTTCCAATCGGGCTCTGCTCCTCACATTAAGCATAGCCCATCTTTACCCAAGACGCAGATGTTTTATTCACTGTTATCCCTCAATAACGTTTATTTGATGTGTTGTTAATCATGTATGACTAATGCTGCCCTACTGTGTGAAAGGTGTGAAACGTTGGGATAGCTTATGGTCATGATGCTTACGTTGAGAAATATGTAGTAGGCCTACTGCTTAGAAATGAATTTTTATGAAGCTTGTTTATATGCTATTTCCCATGATGATAAATTAACATTTCATTGCTGTGAGTTGTGAAGATTATACAAATAAATAGTAAATGTGCTGAATCAGAATACTCATTTCCCATGATGATATATTAACATTGCATTGCTGCAAGATTTGTGAAGATTATACAAATACATTTTAAATCCGCTGAATCAGAATATTCTATTAAAACTTTAGTGATGGATTGTAAATGCCCTTACCGAAGTACTGTACAATAAGTGCAATTTGGAGGTACACTTGTATTTCACTTGAGTATTTAATTAAACCGACTTATCTCCAGATGTTTGCAATAAACTGGAGGATGACGGGAGAAAATCCTGAAAAATAAATGATTGAAGAGCCCCCCATGATCCGCTCGGAAAGTCATAGTCACGCTGATTACAGGTGTTTTTAAAATGCGTATACGGCTCTCACATGACAGCCACGCAACGGACACATCATCTTGCATCATTTGATTTATTGCTGTATAGTTAAACCAGCAAACCATCGCAAGGAAATGTAACAAAGCTGTAGCTGAAAGATTCATCCACAAACATCAGAATAGAAAAACACTGGCAGGGACCATTTCAGCGCATAATGACTACTGCTGCCTATGCGTGAAGCAGTAATGCAATTCTGCTGAATTATTTGGAGGACTTATAGCCTACTTGTAGTGAAGTATTTTTTAACAGTGCGGAATCTACAGCTGGTCACTTTCACTGGCTAAGCAAAATTAATCACGAACAGTTGAACCTCTGAATTGATCCTGAAAGCCTATATGTCCTAGAATAATTCATTTGTATTCCGTTTTAGGCCATCTCACTAAAGGTCACTTAGATTTAGCCTATTCAAGCTCACCAAGTCCAGTATTCAGAATTCAAAGCATTTATTCACAAATACGTTCTATTTTTTTGACAAGCGGAGCCGACAGTCCGGTGCAAACTATGCAAATTAGCCATGTGCACCAAACAGAAGATAGACGCAATGTATAGAACTGATTGTTGTGCATTATTGTGGATATGTAGGCTGGTTAGTTGTGGTTGTTTGTGGTCTTAGTGAAACAGCCTTGCCTTGGAGTTGGAGAAGTTGGAGTGATTGTGTGAATGTGCGAGAGAGAGCGCACCTGCCGTGGTGATGTTGGGCTTGTTGTGGGCTTTTATGTGATCGATGATGTATCTGTCTGATCGTATTAGCTGTAGATGGATGGTTAAATAATGTCACAAGATCGGTCCTACTGCATGTTCTTCTGAGTGCGCAAGAACGGTGCCAATTATTGTCGTGTTTGCATTGTAATGCACAACTTTGCCCCTCCCTGTTATAAAATAAGGTGCATCCCAACAACTTTAGCCAATGCAGGCTCCTATTGCTTTACCAGTGTGCTTAATGTGTGCTTAATGTGTGTGTGTGTGTGTGTGTGTGTGTGTGTGTGTGTGTGTGTGTGTGTGTGTGTGTGTGTGTGTGTGTGTGTGTGTGTGTGTGTCTGCGTGTTGTCATGTAGGCTATAGATATAGATCGATTGTCTTGGCTTGCTTGTGTGGTGAACCTCAGTAGGGGTTGTGAATGCAACCCCATCTAAGCTCCTCCTCCTGCACCCAGGTGCAGATAAAAGGGCCAAGATGGCTAAAGTCAGCCTCTGTTGGTTTCCTCCTAGGGTGGTGAGTAGGGTCCCCGCTTTTTAATAGTTGTGAGTTCCCATTTGAACTTTTATTAATTAGTGTCTCTTGTTTTTAGGATCCCCTGCTGCTGTTTTGTATGGTTTTAGTTGTTCTGGTTAGCTGTTTTGTTTTGTTTTGGTTCCGTTTGCTATTTTGTTTTGGTTGCTTTGCTTAAGTTTGCTTTTGTGTTATTTTCCCTTTTCTGTTTCATTGTTTGACCTTTGGTTTGCTGGGTTACTTAACCCCTGTTTTGCAGTTTGGTTTGGTTTTGATCCTGTTTTCTTTATTTAGTTATTGTAATAAAAGAAACGGTTAATATAGTTATTGTCTCTGCCTCTTTAGTTCTTGGACCTGTGTCCTTATTATTTCTGTAATATCATAGTTTAACTTTCTTTGTTCTCTATTTCCTGGGGTGTAATTCCCCAGGTGGCGTTGTCGGTCCCTCTTTAGTTATTTCCCCCTCCCCTCGTTAATATTGACTGTAGCCCCTGAGCCCCGTCACATCTTGGCGTTGTCGGCAGGATTACTTTCAGGCAGAGACTTGTAGTTTTCATTTTTTTTCACAACCCAATTGATTTGTACGTAGTTTGTTAAGGTTTATTATTTCTACAAAACAGCAGCAGGTCCTCGAAGGATCCGTGGATTGTACCCTGATAATCTCTTCTCTCTTCCATCATGGAGGAGGAACTCTCCCAGCTAAAAGACTTGATAACGCAGCTTCAAGCTGAGAATCGACAGATGCGTGATGAACGAGAAGGCAACCAGCCAGGGCCCAGTGCGGCATCGAGTGCCTCTGCCCCAAGGAACCCAGTAAACGAGAGACTGATTTTTGTACCCAGAGACCGGAAGTGCCCCATGTTTAGGGGTAGAACAGGCCTCAATATTGTTGAGTGGGTTGAAGAGCTTCAGGCTTGTACACGTTCTAGGCGTTTGTCATCAGTTGAGAAAGCAATTTTCATTTATGATCACCTGGAAGGAGAGGCCAGAGAGGAAATTAAATACAGAAAAGGAAGATCCAGACAAGGTCCTAGCTATACTTCACGAACAGTATGGGTGTACTAGATCATATGTGTCTTTGCAGGAAGATTTCTTTTCTAGGAAGCAACAAGAGGGAGAAACCCTGCAAGAATTTTCACATGCACTAATGAGTCTGATAGAGAAGGTTGTAAAGAAAGCCCCCAATGGTCTACCCAACAAAGATGTATTACTCAGAGATCAATTTGTGGAACATGTGTCTGATTGTACTCTTCGCAGAGAGCTTAAACAATTTGTTCGAGGCCACCCTACTACCACCCTGATAGATGTCCGCAGTGAGGCCATTAGGTGGGAACAGGAGGGAATGCCAGGGGGTGGGAGAGGTAGAAGTCACTCTGTCCCCTCTGTTTTTGGGTTTCAGCACACTGTCCAGGGAGTCAATCCAAGCCACAGCAGGGTGGGTAACCCATCAGGTAGCTCCGAGCTAGGGGAGTTAAAAGAAATCCTTCGGACTCAGCAAGAGCAGCTAAACCAGCTTACCAGAAGTCTTGCAGCCATCACTCATGCCCCTAGACCCCAGTATGATAAGAAAAACCTTATCTGTAGGAGGTGCCAACAGCCTGGTCATTTTGCTAGGGAGTGTAATGGTGCCCATGTAGCTGCGTCATCCAAGCTAGCTACCACAGCAGTACAATCCAGCTCTAGGGATGAGCGCTGTCCACCTAACCAGGGAAACTTTCACCCCCTGAACTGTTGAGCCAAAGTTCAGGTGGGGGCTCTACTTGCTCCAAGTCTCATGTCCATGATCCGGGAAATTTGGTTTCAGCTTGCCCCAATATTATCATAAATATGGGTGGGGTGGAGATTCCATGCCTGGTTGATACAGGGTCAATGGTGTCAACAATAACAGAGAGTTTCTTTGTAAAGCATTTTGAACCCTGGGGCTCAGAAAAACTCCATTCCTGTAACTGGTTAAGGCTGACTGCTGCTAATGGGATGGCCATACCTTACATAGGATACCTTGAGTTAGATGTGCAGCTTTGTGGCAAAGAAATTGTTAAGCGGGGGGTTTTGGTGGTAAAGGATCCCCAAAACAGTACAGCTACAGTTCCTGGTGTGCTGGGAATGAACATAATTAAGGAATGTTACTTGGAGTTGTTTGTACGGCATGGCCCTGCTCTTTTTAACCTACCTTCTGTGCTGCAGGCTCCCCCCCTAATTCAGCACGCCCTCCAGCAGTGTCACCAAATTCAGGCTACTACCCCTCTGGATTGCTCAGGTCGTGTAAAAGTAAAGGGAGGGAGGGTATGCAGAGTCCCCGGGGGTACCTTGAAAATTGTTGCCGCCTCCTGTTCACAACATTTAGCAAATTATGCCTTATTCGAGCCCCTGAGTAATGGCCTGCCTTCAGGGCTACTAGCCTCCCCAGCACTGGTCCGTGTGAGTAGAGGTACTGTTTACATCCCGATTGTCAATGTAGGGATTCAGGATGTTTTACTCTACCCCAGTGCTGTCCTAGGCACCCTAAGTAATGCCCATCTCGTGAGTTTACCTGCAGGGCTTGAGGAGAGGGAATTAGCAGCCACAGTTTCCTCCCAGACAGTAACTAATGAAGTGCAGGATAAGATTGCTGCAGTTGATCTAACAGCTCTATCAGAGCAGGAGCAAGGTCAGGTCAGAACCTTATTGCACAAGTACAGTGACGTATTTTCTGCAAACGAGGGAGATATAGGCTGCACTAACCTCATTTCTCATGACATTCCTTTAGAGGATGAGGTACCGGTACGCCAAAGATATCGGCGCATCCGCCCTTCAGAGTACGAAGCAGCCAAGGCCCACATCCACCAGCTCCTTGAGGCACGGGTTATTAGAGAAAGTAGTAGCCCCTTTGCTTCCCCCATCGTGCTGGTCAAGAAAAAGGATGGCAGCCTCCGCTTGTGTGTGGACTACCGGCTCTTAAACAGTAAGACCCGCAAGGATGCCTTTCCCTTGCCCCGCATTGAAGAGTCCCTTGACTCCCTGTCAGGAGCCTGCTGGTTCTCCACCCTGGACCTTGCTGCTGGGTACAACCAAGTACCAGTCACTGAAAAGGACAAAATGAAGACTGCATTCTGCACACCCTTTGGGCTGTTTGAGTGGAACCGGATGCCCTTTGGGTTGTGCAATGCCCCAAGTACCTTCCAGAGGTTAATGGAGAGGATCTTTGGAGATCAGCACTGTCAGTCATTGTTGCTTTACCTGGATGATATTGTTGTTTTCTCCTCAACAGTAACGGAGCATGTCGAACGCTTGGAGTCTGTACTAGGCCGCCTGCAGCAAGAAAATCTCAAAGCCAAGTGGGAAAAGTGCTGCTTTTTCAAACCAGAGGTGAGCTACTTGGGGCACATCATATCAAAGGATGGTGTGTCTACTGACCCTGGCAAAATAGACGTTGTTTCAAAGTGGCAGCGACCTAACCATGTGTCAGAGTTGCGTTCCTTCTTGGGTTTTGCAAGCTACTACAGACGCTTCATCGATGGGTTTGCCAAGTTGGCCGCACCCTTGCATCGCCTGGTGGCTGAAATGAATGGCACAAAATCCAGGAGACCATCTAAAGAGAGCCTACTTGTTGCATGGACGGAGGAGTGTGAGCGGAGTTTTGAAGGCCTTAAAAGTAGGTTTGTGAGTGCTCCAGTTCTGGCTTATGCCAACTTCTCCTTGCCTTTCATCCTAGAAGTTGATGCCAGCTACAGTGGGCTCGGGGCTGTGCTCTCCCAAAATCAGGATGGCAGGGTCAGACCTATAGCTTATGCTAGCCGGGGCCTCAGACCTACGGAAAGAAACATGAGTAATTACAGCTCAATGAAATTGGAGTTTCTGGCCCTTAAGTGGGCCCTTACCGAAAAATTCAGAGATTACCTGCTTGGCCAAAAATGCGTGGTGTTCACGGACAATAACCCTCTCAGCCACTTGTCTACAGCCAAGCTAGGTGCTACAGAACAGCGTTGGGCTTCACAACTTGCTGCATTTGATTTCACCATCAAGTACAGGCCTGGTCGAAGTAATCAAAATGCAGATGCACTCTCCCGACAGCACCCACCCAGGGCTACTGACTCTGAACTTGTAGCCTCTGGCAGTCATGTCCCAGAACCACTGAAGCAGTTCTTTAAACCTGATCAGACAATCAGGGCTACCCAGGCCACCATCACTGTTTTCCCCTCCCACTCCCCATCTGATTTATGTATCTTACAGGAAGTTGACCCTGCCATCAAGGAATTCCTGAGGTTTTGGACCCGGAAGAAGGGCCCAGATGCAGCTGAACGGCACCAGACCTCCAAGGAAGTGCTTGGGCTAGTCAGACAGTGGGATCGAATGATGCAAAAAGATGGAGTATTGCATCGCACAGTCTGCCACCCCAAAGCGGGGGATCTCCTTCAATTGGTGCTCCCCATGTCGCTCAAGAATCAGGTCCTTCATCAGCTGCATCAGGAGCATGGGCATCAAGGTGTCGAACGGACAACCGACTTGGTACGGCAGCGGTGCTATTGGCCAGGGATGCACCAGGACATCAAGCAATGGTGTCTGGACTGTGAACGATGTCAGGTAGCCAAAGATACTCATCCTGCTACTCGTACATACATGGGACATCTACTTGCTTCTCGCCCAAATCAGATACTCGCTGTTGACTTCACAACATTGGAGTCATCCAGGAATGGGATGGAGAATGTCCTTGTCATGACGGATGTCTTTTCCAAGTACACTCAAGCAGTCCCAACCCATGACCAAAGGGCTACCACAGTGGCGCAGGTGTTGGTGAATGAGTGGTTCTATAAGTTTGGGGTACCAGGGCGTATTCATTCGGACCAAGGCAGAAACTTTGAGAGCCAACTCATCCAACAGCTCTGTGGTATGTATGGTATAGACAAAAGCCACACCACTCCATACCATCCAGCTGGTAATGGCCAATGTGAGCGTTTCAATCGCACCCTCCACAACCTCCTACGCACCCTTCCTGTTACCAAAAAGAGGGATTGGTCCTGCTACCTCCCACAAGTGACATTCTCATATAACACAACAGCACATCAGTCCACTGGAGAGTCCCCATTTTTTCTGATGTTTGGGCAAGACCCCCAGTTACCTGTTGATTTCCTTTTGGGCAGAGTGCAGGAACCTGTAGCTGGCAGTGCCCATGATTGGATTGTTGAACACCAGTACCGGCTGTGCCATGCATTTGAGGGTGCCACCAAGAATCTCGCGGCTGCGGCTGAGCGACGCAAGAAGAATCATGATCAACATGTGCGGGATCCATCCTTACAAGAAGGAGAGCTGGTCTTCCTTAGAAATGTCGGGCTAAGAGGTCGCCACAAGATTCAGGACATCTGGAACTCTGTAGTGTACAAGGTGTTGAAGGCCCCATCAGGACAAGGACCAGTGTACTCCATTGCCCCTGTAACTGACCTACATCAGGTAAAACATGTTCATCGTGTATTACTTAAAAGAAAATTGGATCATGTGACTGACTGCCCTTCTAGCGAGCCACTCCAGGAGGTAGAATCGCCTCTTATAGATGGGACTGCACAGGATGGTGAATGGTTCCTACTGGCTCCTTCAGGATTGGACAGCCAACCAAGTCGGCAAACCCAAGCCACCCCTCCACAAACTCCACCAGAAGTGCAGGTACCACCTTCTAGCCAACACCAAGCAAGTTATTTACCTGATATAACTGCTGTTTTTCCGGGCACCAGTGAGGCACCCCCCAGAAGGACCAACCGGACCAATGCCGGGACGCACCACAACCTCCACCACCAACCTCAAGCGGCTGGAAGTAGAGCAATAGGGGCTGCTAACTCTCTGATGCCCGTGCTTAGTGGCTGTGTGGTGTTTAGGCCATGGCAGTAAATGTAAATCGTCGGGCCGACGATTAAAAACCCAGGGGGTAGATTGTGGTGAACCTCAGTAGGGGTTGTGAATGCAACCCCATCTAAGCTCCTCCTCCTGCACCCAGGTGCAGATAAAAGGGCCAAGATGGCTAAAGTCAGCCTCTGTTGGTTTCCTCCTAGGGTGGTGAGTAGGGTCCCCGCTTTTTAATAGTTGTGAGTTCCCATTTGAACTTTTATTAATTAGTGTCTCTTGTTTTTAGGATCCCCTGCTGCTGTTTTGTATGGTTTTAGTTGTTCTGGTTAGCTGTTTTGTTTTGTTTTGGTTCCGTTTGCTATTTTGTTTTGGTTGCTTTGCTTAAGTTTGCTTTTGTGTTATTTTCCCTTTTCTGTTTCATTGTTTGACCTTTGGTTTGCTGGGTTACTTAACCCCTGTTTTGCAGTTTGGTTTGGTTTTGATCCTGTTTTCTTTATTTAGTTATTGTAATAAAAGAAACGGTTAATATAGTTATTGTCTCTGCCTCTTTAGTTCTTGGACCTGTGTCCTTATTATTTCTGTAATATCATAGTTTAACTTTCTTTGTTCTCTATTTCCTGGGGTGTAATTCCCCAGGTGGCGTTGTCGGTCCCTCTTTAGTTATTTCCCCCTCCCCTCGTTAATATTGACTGTAGCCCCTGAGCCCCGTCAGACTTGCATCCATGAAATATTGTAATGTTATGGCCGAGCTGGCTACTGCATATCGCGAACAATCTGGGGATGAGGGCATCCCCGAATAATGATGGGTATTTCGCACACTGCCATCTCAATATATAGCCTAACATATACAAATATATCACTGTACTAGACACAAATATATTTTCCACTAGCTAGTGGTGGTCATTACATTGTAGTGAAACTAGTAAAGACAACACAGCCTTATGTTACGGCGAAACATGGAGGCACTGACTGCCGCTCTAGTTTCGACAATGCGTTACTTTAGTCTGGTCTTTCTCTTCACTGATTGGTTAGACAGCCTTCAAACTTAGTGGTCAAGCAAAGAAGGGGAGGGGCTCGTTCTGCATACCTAATAGCCGGAGTGAATAACTAGCCGGAGTGAATGACTAATAGCCGCGGCTATTAGTCATTCAAAACCGTACGGATTCCGTACGGATTCCGTACGGAATTCTTGCAAAACCGTACGGATTCCGTACGGAATTCTTGCAAAACCGTACGGATTCCGTACGGTTTTGCAAGAATTCCGTACGGATTCCGTACGGTTTTGCAAGAATTCCGTACGGAATCCGTACGGAAACCGTACGGAATCCGTACGGAATTCTTGCAAAACCGTACGGAATCCGTACGGATTCCGTACGGAATTCTTGCAAAACCGTACGGAATCCGTACGGAATCCGTACGGATTCCGTACGGAATTCTTGCAAAACCGTACGGAATTCTTGCAAAACCGTACGGATTCCGTATGGAATAATTCCGCTTGTCAAAAAAATAAATGCTATTATATAATAAATGCTATAATTATTCTAGGACATATAGATATGTCCTAGAATAATTCATTTGTATTCCGTTTTAGGCCATCTCACTAAAGGTCACTTAAATTTAGCCTATTCAAGCTCACCAAGTCCAGTATTCAGAATTCAAAGCATTTATTCACAAATACGTTCTATTTTTTTGACAAGCGGAGCCGACAGTCCGGTGCAAACTATGCAAATTGGCCATGTGCACCAAACAGAAGATAGACGCAATGTATAGAACTGATTGTTGTGCATTATTGTGGATATGTAGGCTGGTTAGTTGTGGTTGTTTGTGGTCTTAGTGAAACAGCCTTGCCTTGGAGTTGGAGAAGTTGGAGTGATTGTGTGAATGTGCGAGAGAGAGCGCACCTGCCGTGGTGATGTTGGGCTTGTTGTGGGCTTTTATGTGATCAATGATGTATCTGTCTCATCGTATTAGCTGTAGATGGATGGTTAAATAATGTCACAAGATCGGTCCTACTGCAGGCTCTCATTTGCAAATGCACTGATTGTGTACCCGTCTCCGATATGCTATATACCTGGCATTTATTCAGTTCATGTTCTTCTGAGTGCGCAAGAACGGTGCCAATTATTGTCGTGTTTGCATTGTAATGCACAACTTTGCCCCTCCCTGTTATAAAATAAGGTGCATCCCGACAACTTTAGCCAATGCAGGCTCCTATTGCTTTACCAGTGTGTGTGTGTGTGTGTGTGTGTGTGTGTGTGTGTGTGTGTGTGTGTGTGTGTGTGTGTGTGTGTGTGTGTGTGTGTGTGTGTGTGTGTGTGTGTGTGTGTGTCGTCATGTAGGCTGTAGATATAGATCGATTGTCTTGGCTTGCTTGCATCCATGAAATATTGTTATGTTATGGCCGAGCTGGCTACTGCATATCGCGAACAATCTGGGGATTTCGCACACTGCCATCTCAATATATAGCCTAACATATACAAATATATCACTGTACTAGACACAAATATATTTTCCACTAGCATGGTGGTCATTACATTGTAGGGAAACTAGTAAAGACAACACAGCCTTATGTTACGGCGAAACATGGAGGCACTGCAGCTCTAGTTTCGACAATGCGTTACTTTAGTCTGGTCTTTCTCTTCACTGATTGGTTAGACAGCCTTCAAACTTAGTGGTCAAGCAAAGAAGGGGAGGGGCTCGTTCTGCATACCTAATAGCCGGAGTGAATAACTAATAGCCGGAGTGAATGACTAATAGCCGCGGCTATTAGTCATTCAAAACCGTACGGAATCCGTACGGAATCCGTACGGAAACCGTACGGAAACCGTACGGATTCCGTACGGAATCCGTACGGAAACCGTACGGAAACCGTACGGATTCCGTACGGAATTCTTGCCAAACCGTACGGAAACCGTACGGAAACCGTACGGAATCCACAGCGCAAAAACTGTGGAATCATGGGATATCTATTCTACCCTGCTTTTTGCATGAAGCTAGCAACAGAACACTCTGAGACGCCCGGTGAAAATCTGCTCCCACACGCTGGCGTCATTAGTGTGGATGCCTGAGAGCATTCAACTTGTAAAATTCTTTTACCGTTTTTAAACTATCACAGCTTAAAGTTGAGCAGGTTTTTACTCCAAATCTGCGTTTAACATTGGTGTGTATTGCGCCTGCAACGGCTGAAAAGGCGCGAGTGAAAGGCGCGCCGTACCATAGGAAAACAATGATTTTGCTAGCGACGCTTTTGCCTTCAGTGTGCAGTGGTGAAACGGATCAGTGTGTCCACGGTTCGGTTCAGATAACCGTTTTGGGCCTCGGTTTCGGATACGGTTCGGATTAGGATCATGTCCGTGATAGTAAAAAGGCGGACTTTTTTTTGACGGAGGGTTTGGGGGAGAAACACAAAAATGAATGAGACCCACAGGCTATTTGCAATGTGTTAATTGACTGTAATCAGACAACTTGCAAGGCTTTTTTGTGCAATAAATGTTCCACTAAATGCATTTCAAAACATGGTGCACTGAGTGTAACATGTAAGGGATAACGGCCGACGAGGCTTAGAACTCTGGCGACGAGCGCAGCATGAAGCGGGAAAAGTCTCATTGGCTCGGGCAGCACTGGAGAGAATGCATTCCGCTGGGTCCTAAACACACTTTTGTATCGGACGTAGGCTACAGTAGGCAAAATACGCTACATAAGGCAATGCCTTCATGAAACCGAAATCCGCGGATCTCCAGAATGCTCCGAACTGTGGTAAACGAACCGAACGGATTCGGATACAATTCGAATCCGCTGCAGGCTACTGTGCACGGCCCCCTACACGATCAGGGAAGCCTCGTGCTACTGGTGGTTACAACGGTTTGGCCGTAAATCTACTTTCTCTGTCGGGAGGTTTCTGCCATTAATTAATGCATCATTTTGATAGATCTGTCTTATAAAACATTTAATGTACATGAATGGAAATGGTATTAAATCAGTCTTTTTGCCGTATTGTAACACTGTTTTTGTATCATCCTTTTTAAGGTGTGCCTCATGAGATGGTAATGCAAACTCTGCACATTTGAGGATTCTTCAAGAGGGGAGCTTCTCAAGCATTATCGCGTCAAGCACGGTACTTTTGGTCGTGGCTATTCTGTACCCTGTCTTCATTTAAGCTGTCCTTGCTCCTTCAAGACTTGGGGTGGCCTGCGTACACACTTGTCTAGATCCCACAATTCACAGGAAACTGAAGAGTGTGAAGGTGTGCAATCTTTCAGATGTCAAATTTGCAACTCATTTTATACTAGTACAAAAGACTATTTTCAGCATATTAATTCCCACTTGAAAAGACATGAAACCATAGAATGTGCTTTTAACGGATGTGATTTCAAGACAAACATATATGGGACTTATGCAACACACAGAAGTAGAAAACACAAGTCCCATTCATTGAAAGACTTTAAGACTGATGTGATCGCAGAGCATCCTGTTGCTACTGAGAACGAAATTGACTTTCCAGTGTTGGAATCATATTGTCATGTGGATAGTGATACCACCTTAGAGTTGGCTTGTGAAAGGGACACTAAAGGTGAAATTGTGAAAAATGTCGGTTCTCTCTTGTTAAAATTGGAAAGCATCTATAATGTCTCTGGCAAATGTGTTGATGACTTAGTGGAACAGCTTCAGTTTATCTGCGAATCATCCACTCAGTACATTCCAAAGTTAGTGAGTGATATTTTTACAAAGAATAACTGTGCTGTTGATGAAGCTATTGTTAGTGAATTAGTAGACAAACTCTATCACTCCAATCCTTTTACTGCAGCCTTGGGTCCTGATGGTCCCTTTTCTTCTAAATTTAAGAGGGTAAAGAATTATAGGGACAACTTCAGTGTAATTGAGCCAGTAGAGTATATTTTGGATCCAGAGAATAATTTTAGCTTTTGAATATGTGCCTGTTCTTCAATCCTTACTGCAATTGTTGAAAACTGAAGACATTGTAAACAGGTTATTGACTAAACAGACTACTTCAGACGACTCACAGTTTGCATCCTTCCGTGATGGTAAATATTTCAAGCTAAATGAATTTCATGCTAATGAGGAGTTCAGTATTTCCCTTATACTGTATGCAGATGATTTTGAAATCTGCAATCCCCTTGGAACTTCACGGAAAAAACATAAAGTCACAGCAGTTTACTGGGCACTAGCCAATACACCACCTGAACTGAGATCACAGTTAACATCAATTCATTTGGCTCTCCTTTGTAAAGCAAATCATATAAAAAAATGTGGCTATGAAACTGTTCTTGAGCCTCTTTTGAAGGATCTCATAACATTGGAGAGGGAAGGAGTTTTTTTGCCTCAGGTTGGCAAAAATATCAGAGGTACTGTTTTTTGCGTTTCAGCAGACAATCTTGGTGCGCATTCTTTAAGTGGACTTGTAGAAAACTTTAGTGGACATTATATCTGTAGGTTTTGTATTGGCGACCGTTCTGACTATCAGCAAAAAGAAGTACATTCAGGAGCTTTTCCATTAAGAACAAAAGAGAACTATGATTTACATGTTCAGTCTGTAAAGATAAATCCTGCTTTGGTACACTGTTGTGGTGTGAAGAAAAGTTGTCCCATCACAGAGAAATTAAGTCATTTCCATTTTGTAACCGGGTACACACCAGACCTTCTACATGACCTTTTTGAAGGTATAATTCCTTTGGAACTGGCACTGTGTCTTAATGTGTGCATCCACAAGAAGTACTTCACCTTGACAGAACTTAACAAGTCCATCACACAATTTCCATACAAATTTACTGATAAAAAGGATCACCCCGGACCTATCCCAGTGAATTTTGCCTCTCGTAAAAGTATTGGTGGGAACGCCAGTGAAAACTGGACATTGTTAAGATTATTATCATTTATTATTGGTGCAACTGTACCACTGAATGATCCAGCATGGCACGTTCTTATGATTTTAAAAGATATAACTGAGCTTGTAGTAGCCCCCATTCATACTGAGGAAAGTATTTGCTACCTAGACACGCTGATATCTGAACCTCGTCACAGGCTGTTGGAAGTTTTCCCAGATCAAAAATTGATTCCAAAGCACCATTTTTTGGAGCATTATCCTGATTTGATAAGAGGGTATGGTCCTTTGGTTAGTCTCTGGACTATGCGATTTGAGGCTAAACATAGCTTCTTTAAGCAAGTTATTAGACACACAAAGAGCTTCAGAAATGTATTGATGTCACTTGCCTCAAAGCACCAAATGACGATGGCATACATTTCACAAGGAAATGCTTTGAAACCTGCAGTGTGTGTCACAAAAATATCATCTCTTCCATTAGACATACTTGATACAGGAATACAGCAGTCTTTCAAGGCAGTTTATCCAACACAAACCTCTGTGAATTTGACCAATGTGGCCATACTCCATGGAACTAAATATGCTGCTCGGATGGTTTTGCCTTATGGTTCAACTGGTGGTATATCTGATTTTGTTATGATTTCACAGATTGTTATTGTCGATGGCAGTGTCAGTTTCATTGTGAAAATGCTTAACAGCTGGTATGATGAACATTTTAGGGCATTTATGTTAGACCACTCTGGGAAAATGACCCTGGTACAGCAGAGTGAACTTGGGGACACATATCCCTTGACAGCATATTTTGTGGAAGGAAAACTCACGGTGACATTGAAACAAGGGCGTAACCACGCATTCTTTGGGGGGGTCGTGTCCCCCCCAATGTTGAGAAAATACTAACCTGTCCCCCCCAATATACAGCAGGATAAAATGTAAAATATATGTTCTCTTTTTATGAACCCTGTCAATGGATCGGTCTCTTGTTATGCAGTGATGTTGCTAGGTACGCGTCCTGCGTCCCTGACGCATTAAAATCTGAAAGGACGCACTAAACTCACTATCCATGCGTCCCGGGGACGCATCTCATTTTCCCCATGAAAAACGATACATTGTGAACATTAAACAACTCGTGTTCAATCACAGTAACTGGCCAAAGAAACCTTCTTGTGAGCAGATCGGACAAGCGCTGTTTCAACCCTCTGCGCACCTACTCGGCGCAGACGTGATCCCCTGTACAAGGTATCGCGACATGCTAATTTAGCCGCTACCAAAACAACTAGCTCGTCACCGCTGATTTCATTTCAACAATTAAAAATACGAACTTCATAGTAAATAAACCCACGTTTCCACTGCTCGATGCTGTGCTCATTCGTGTCAAATGAGCAAATCAAACAGGATTTTTTTGCAATCCTTCTGATTGAATATATGTACATTTATGACAAAATCGTGAGGACTAGGCTTGTGACACACACACATACACACAAATGTGGCGCTCGCGCGGTAATAGCTCATTGGCGCCACCTAGTGATCATTATGTGCAAATGCACAGCCTCATTAAAATGACTTAGGGGTCATTTGACCCCTCTTGCGGCGCTAGGAGTAAGTAAAAATGGCCCGGCGTTTCTAGTGTTAAACATGAACGGTTGAGTACTCCAGCTCTAACCATATCATACCACCATCAAGGAGTTTAACACTTTTAATTTAATTTAAGAAATAGAATAATAATAAAAAAGAAACACATTTTTTAAACTGGGGAGTCGGGACCCATTGAATTTCTCAGGGACCCACCCAACTCGCCACCTGTGGGTCCCGGGGACTCACTACATTGAAAACCTATCAACATCACTGGTTATGTCTTATTTATTTTCAATTTATTTCCGTTTGTTGAGTGTGTGAATCCCCCCTCCTAATTGTACACTAGTGCGATTTAGTTTGAAACCACCTCGCGACTTTCTGCGTTGTCATGGTTACCCCACACTCTTTCTTCAGTGAGAGCCAAGAAAGTAAAGTTGAGTAATGGAGGATTTGAGGTTACCTAAAAAGCAGAAGAAACTGGACCAACAGCCAAGCATACGCAGTTTTTTTCAGACAGTAAGTAACTTGACAGGCATGCTGAAAGCAGTGGCCAGACAGGGACATGCTCTGGACATGCAGGTGATAAGGTGAGAATTTTGAATATGAGACCAGACAGCCTTACAACATTGTTTATAACCTGGGCCTACATGTCAGCAATACATAAAAGTAGCCTACTTCTAATACAAGCAGAATATATAGACCAAAATGATCACGAAGGTCAGCCACTGTTCTTCTGATAACATAATGACATGTGGTCATGGGTATGTGGTATTTTTCCATTGGAAGCTATCCTTTTTGCTACAGTACTACTGGAAGAGCATAATTGTAATTGGTAGGTGTGTTTAAGGTCAGTAAGCAGCTAACCAAAACAAAATGTGTGTGTATTTGTGTGTGTGTGTGTGGGGGGGGGGGGCGGGGCAGACATTACATTATTACACTATTCCTTTAGATGTGAATTCAAATGGTCAATGTAGTCCTCGAAACTATGTTCTAAATGTCCACATTTTCATATATAAATATAGAATTGTAGGCAATGCACTTAACAAATAATAATAAAAAATTTAACCCCCCCAATGTCTAAACCATGGTTACGCCCTTGCATTGAAACGTCACATTATTTGCCAGTGTTAGGTGATGAGTTTGACTCTTTAATGTCTAACACCTTGCTTGCTTCCTTCCTTCAGAGTAATTTCTTTCTCTTTCTGTCAAGATGGATTTCGTTGCATTGACGGTTATTATAGAACACCGGAGTGAGAAGCTTACACTGTCCTCAGGAATACCCAGCACTGTAGAACAGTTAAATGAGACAGTAAAAGAGACATTTGGACTCATTGAGGATTTTACCCTGCATTACCTGGATGAGGACTTTGGTGATTACTTCACTCTGCATTCTACCAACCAGATTAAACACAAGGGGACAATCAAAGTGGTGATGATTCCATCGGTAGTTCTTACATTGACTGCTTTTTACTGAAAACCAGAGAGATATAATGAATGACAGTTTAAGCTCTGCTTCTGATGCAACGCCAGATTCCCAGACAGATGCCTCATCAGTGTCTTCACAAGACATCCTATCCCCACGTAGAAGCCCTCAGACGACAACATGGCCAAATCAAATCATCATTCCACTTTTCTCTGTGGCAACAGAGACAGTACTGATGAATGCCAATGAAGAGTTTGTCAAAGATCGTACTGTGCTGAACAATTCTCGGATCCGATCTGAAATCATGGAAAAATTAGCTGACTACATGTACAGCTACACACCCTACCCCACAGGCCTTCAGATAGGTGAGGTGGCAGAGGCTTTAGTCAGAAAGCATCCATGCCTGACAGAGCTAGGCAGTCGTAATGGCTGGCTTGGATGGATGTACAGTCTTAAATACAAGATGGGAAATTACAGGTCGAAGCTCCGAAGCCTTGGATTTCCTGAGGTTGTCTGCAACTCACTTAAGTACAAGCACCCGGATGACAGGTCTGCTGCAAAGAATATAAAGAAAGCACGGAAAGGAGAAGTGGTGTTTCTCCCACACTATCCTGCGGGAGACAGTAAGGAACAACAAGAGCTGGACCGAAACCAACTAATCACTGAATCAAAGAAGAGAGAGAGCACAGTCGTCAAGGACTTGATGTGCAGAACTTTTGCACATAGGAGACATGAGGTTGTCACCCTACAGATGAGCATCAGTGACATCAAGGACAGATGGCCCGCCTTGTTTGATGTCTCGCAAGTGAGTAATTGGAATTGTTGTCAACACATATTGTGGACTGAACCTGCATGTTTCACAGTTACACACTCATTAGTTAGACCTGTGTCATCTAATGCAATCAAATACAACAGCTCTGCCACATATACATTTTCAGTTTTTGTTGACATTGTCAGAAAAGTGATTATTATACTTTGTTTATTATTGAGGTTGTAGTGGGTGGTGCTGGAGTGCAATACATTGAAAAGTGTTCCTAATATTTTGTCCCCCTCAACGTATGTTAATGGATGGACAAAAGTATAAGGACACCGCTCAATATAATGCACTCCAATAAACATTATCCACAATGTCCTCAATGATAAACAAAGTATAATAACCACCTTTTTGACAATCTCAACAAAAACTGAAAATGTATGTGTGGCAGAGCTGTTGTATTTGATTGCATTAGATTGCACAGGTGTACCTAATCAAGTGGTTGGTGACTGTACATCCTATTAAAAATGATAATGGAACAGTCTTGCATCCTATTCATCTCAGTATGGACTTACGTGTTTGCTGAATGACAACAGATGAGTCACCAGTTCTTTTTTTTCTTTTCTCATCCCTCTCTTTCAGGTTAGCGCAGAGTTTCAGAGGATCACCACACTGAATCTTGAGCCAAAATTCATGGCAATGTTGGACTTCTATACACTGCTGTCCTTGTTTCAAACGAAGAAAGGTGCTGCAGGAGAGAGACATCGGGCACAAATGAGTGTTCTACTTAAGGTATTAAACCTGTCTCATTCACGTTTCTCTCCTTTAAGCTAATTACCATCAATAATTACATATTCATATCCTAATCAGATAACTTATCTTTATCCCCACCGACTCTCTCTTATGCCTTCTCCTATCCTCAAGCCTTCCTTAACAGTTCTTGCTTTTTCTTCCTTAGTTTTCTGTCCCGCAATCTCTCACATCCTCTGCACACCCTTTTACATGTTTTGGTTTATTCTTACATCACTACACTCCAACTCCAGTTCAATTTTTCGAACGTAAATTCTATTGAAAGCTTTGACTCAAGTCAAGTTTGCCTCTGCTTGAATGTGTAGTTTTGCATTGTATTAACATTTTGAGGCTTTCTGTTCTGCAGAGTGGAATCCCCATTCAACAGACCCGTGAGGTTGTCATCCGATGTCTCATCAATCATTTGGGAGAAGATGCCAGTGCCTTGTTCAAGGACTTTGAGGTTAGTATAATACTTAATTGTTTTCATGATTTTTAACAACGTAATCATGGGTGACCATAGAGTTCCTGCAGTACGTTTGTTTTTTCCTTACCGCACACAAAGAAGAAGCAGCTTTCATAGTGTAAACCAGCTGTGGACATCAGATACTGTACGAGTTGTTTGGAGAGAGAAATTAATTATATGAAAGCATTAATTAGTTATTTTGTCTGTGAGATCAAAATCAAATTTGGGACCACCACAGTAGTATTGTTTAGTTTGTCCACTTTATGTCCTGCTATGCTCTTATTTTGGTAGGTGGTATTTGTCTTGCGACATGCAGGTTGAGAGTGAGTTCTAAACTCAAGTTATCTTTACAATGTCTGCAGGATGCTGCTGATGGATCTGCCAGTGTTCAAGATGAGTTGGCAGAAGAGGTCATGAAGATTTACCTGCTGCGGAAACAAGAAGGGTCATCGGATGTTGGGATTGTCATTGAGGGCAACACTGTCCTCAGCAGTCTTGGAGATGTTAGCAGGGCCTGCTGCTATCTCTTGGGACTGATGTACGTGTTAGATCTGCAATACCCCAAGAACCTCAAACATAGTTTTGAGGTATTCCAGAAAGTACTGCTGGAGCTGGATTCTGGAAACCTTTCCAACAAGGTTCAGAGACTAAAGAATTACCTCTGTATGTAGCGACTGGCTACTGTTCAGCAAGATGCTCTCTTAGTGAGGGATTTTTTCATTGGCAAGTCTGAAGTTTAGCTGATGTACTGTTGTCTTAATGTTTACATAAGACTTAAGGTTTCCATTCATAGTGAAATTGCATGTTGGACTGTTCTTGTTTTCTGATGTGGAACTTTAATGTGAAATATCACTGTTTTTGGTGCATTTCTGGAGGATGCAAAATGTTGTCCTTGGTGCATTTTAGACATGCTAAATGTCATTCTTCTGTTCAGACCAACCAGACCAGTCACACCCCCTGAGGACTCATTATGGCTCCTGGTCACCGCCTGGTAGAGAGTTCAGTTAAAGCAACAAAAATAAAAAAGAGATACATATGGAGGATGTAGCTATTTGTCTTTACTCAGACCCAGGAAGTGAAACATAAAGACAAGAAAGACTAGCATAAGTATATTCATGTAAAGATGCTTTAAACGAGTTTTGATTGGTTTGGCAATGCACTTTGACTGTTGGAACTTGCAACTCAATTAGCTGAATGTAATTATAGTTATTGTATAACATGGTAGACATTTATTCATTCTTGGTGCATTCAGCCTGATGCTCACATGGACACTGTCACATGCTCACTGGCGAGATTAAACCATGTTAAAAGAAACTAGATAATATACCATGAGTTGTAATGCCAGTTGAGATTTCCTGGTTGAGACCCCTTATTAAGAGTTCAACTGTTTTTATAGCATGGACATTTTAACATGTCATTTGCAAAGATAAACTGTTGGATTTAAACTTCATGGACATTTTAACATGTCATTTGCAAAGATAAACTGTTGGATTTAAACTTGATTAGATTAGATTAGATTCAACTGAGGGGGTCTCAACCTGGAAATCTCAACTGGCATTACAACTCATGGTATATTATCTAGTTTCTTTTAACATGGTTTATTCTCGCCAGTGAGCATGTGACAGTGTCCATGTGAGCATCACGCTGAATGAACCAAGAATTAATAAATGTCTACCATGTTATACAATAACTATAATTACATTCAGCTAATTGAGTTTGGATTAAACTTGATGATTTATAATTGTCAAAACAGACAAATAAATGTTTACTTAAAAATGTTGATGTGTGTAGAATTGCTTTGTTTATTATTTTGTTTCATATATTGACTTGAAGTACTCATATAGATTAAAGAGTAAATACTTAAAAAATAAGTTAATGTAACATATTTATTCTGATATTTGATAGTCCAGTATGAATTACATTATGTTAAAAAAATTAAGTAAATGTAGCAGATTTGTTTTGTTAAATAATAATCAAATTTTCAGTTGCATCTACCTAACATTTTAATTATATCTACTCATTGTTTTGAGTGGTTTGAACTTAGGGTTACTATTGCATAGACTTAAAATTTTAATTATATCAACTCAATTTTTTTATTTCATGGTACTCAATGTAGTTGTTCAGATCTGCTAATATTTTATAAGTACATTTACTTAATCAATAAGGTAAATCTAAATGATTTCACAGATTTCAAATTTACTCAATATTTTAAGTGTAAAAATGTTACGCAGATTAAATTGAGTAGAGCATAGTTACATTTTTTAGAGTGTGGAGTACTTTTTAATGGTGGGCTTTTACCTACAAATGGGTCATTATTTGTTGACATTTTGAATTATAGCGAATGAGGATGCAATTAATAGTTTAAAATATTCACCAAAAATCAATGGAAATACATTTTCGCATTCTGATTGCTGTAGTACTTGCCGATGGTGGGCTTTTACTTGCTACGGGTCATCATTTGTTCATATTTTACATAATAGTGAAACAGGATGCAATTAATAGTTTGAAATATTCACAAATACATTTTCTCATTCTGATTGCTGTATATTTGGTGAATATTTCAAACTATTAATTGCATCCTCATTTGCTATAATGCAAAATGTCAACAAATAATGACCCATTTGTAGGTAAAACCATTAGCAAGTACTACAGCAATCAGAATGAGAAAATGTAGTTTTATTGATTTTTGGTGAAAATGTTAGCTATTAATTTCATCCTGTTTCAGTATTAGGCAAAATGTCAACAAATACTGACCTGTAGTAGGTAAAAGCCCACCATTTGCAAGTACTACAGCAATCAGAATGAAAAGATGTTGTTTTATTGATTTTTGGTGAATATTTTAGCTATTAATTTCATCCTGTTTCACTATTATGCAAAATGTCAACAAATAATGACCCGTAGTAGGTAAAAGCCCACCATTGGCAAGTACTACAGCAATCAGAATGAAAAAAATTAGTTTTATTGATTTTTGGTGAATATTTTAGCTATTAATTTATCCTGTTTCACTATTATGCAAAATGTCAACAAATAATGACCCGTAGTAAGTAAAAGTCCACCATTGGCAAGTACTACAGCAATCAGAATGAGAAAATGTCTTTCCATTGATTTTTGGTGAATATTTCAAACTATTAATTGCATCCTCATTCGCTATAATGCAAAATTTCAACAAATAATGACCCGTAGTAAATAAATGCCCACCATTGGCAAGTACTACAGCAATCAGAATGAGAAAATATGTTTCAAGTTATTTGTGGTTATTTCTTTCCTGAAACAATTCCATGGTAACGTTTATGCCACCAGTCTGTGGGGTGTAATTTGTAGACGGTCCCTAAAACAGATAGCAGCCAGGCCTTCGATTTAAGAGCTTTTCTCGCACAGATATCGATAGGGGCAACATGTCACTGTGATTTTTGTTGATACGGTGACCTATGCTATCCTCAACAAACTACAGCCGTAATGAAGTGCAATTGTGTTGATTAAGCCGATGCGGGGTAAATGAAAACCGAATATCCAGCAATTATCGAACCTGAGGCTGACTTTTACCCGCTGTGTTAACTGGTGACCATCAGCTGAATGCGTCGCTTGTTGTCGCTACGGGAACTGTTGGAAATCGGGAAAAGACTCGTAGCTGTCCTTGCGAATGCATCTTTGATTTGTTTTCAATAAAATGTCAAACACCCATCTCATTCGTATTTGGAGTCTAATTGGAGGAAACATGTCACGTAGCCTATAACCATTTTCAGCCAAAATGGAAATGTGTGTGTTTTTTTTTTAATAATAAATACGGTATTCAAACTCATACCATTTTGGGGGGGAAATATTTCGAGTTGAGATTCCATTCCATTGTGCCGTTGAGCCAGAGATTTGATCAGTTGCACTTAGTACAGCTTAGTAGCCTACTAAAAACTACAACTAATCTTCTTCCTAAGAGCTGGAGGCAGACATGTCAACTTGTGACCCGACTGTCCAATTTATATAGACCATGGTATTTGTCTCGTTTCCAAAAAGGAAGAGGCCATTACACCAGTTATTCAAAACCTAATGTTGTGTTTCCCTCCACTGCCTAAAACCCAGCCAAAATCAATGTTATACGCTCTTACTCTATCATTTCGGTCGCCTGATGTGGTGTAGTCTCTTGCTCTGGATCGTCTCTAAGCTAGCGAGCTCGAGAATCAATGTGACACAAGGAACCCACATAGCAAAAGTACTCCGCGCCGGATCCGCCGCGGAGGTATCGCGGCTTCCGGAACGGGCCCGCGAAACGGACCCGTATCGGGGTCCACTTGCACGCCGCGTTAGATCCGCCACGGAGGTGGATCGCGGACCCGCCGTGGCTCCGCGCTGCCTCCGCTCCGCATCCACGACTAAAACCTTACCTCCGCGACGGGTACGTTCGGGACCCGCAAATTGATACATACATCCGTCGCGGACCCACAACGGACCCACAACGGACTCATACAAATCGTGGCTCATCCGGCCCGGATCCGTTTGTCCTTCCAAATGTTGTCGTGTAGGATAAAATAGGATAAACTAAACTATTGGATAAAACTAAAATCTATCACTAGAACTAGGCCTACTACAGCAATATAGCCCTAAAGCTTAAATCTGCATTGCATATTTTCAACCTTACAATACAATAGGCCTAACAGAAAAGGTTCAATTCAAAACATCAGTTTACTGTACAAAAGTAATAACTTCTCAATGGAAAATGGACATTTATGGAAAGATACCGGTTATAGCCTATTCTGTTTTTGCTAACCTGTTAAATGAATGTGGCTGCATTCATTTTGTGGTCAGAAACTCATTTAGTGCTTTACCGGCCTATAGTGCATACATTTTATATATTAGGCTACATCTTCAATGAAATTCAATGAAATGTTGTGCAATGCACAGCTAAAATATCAGAAAATTAAAAACTGGTTAACAACAAGAATCAAACTTGATTTGATTCTTGTTGAATCAAATCCAAAAAAAATGTTTTTTTTTTTTATTCATTATGTTCTCAACTGCTTCATTACGGCTTCACTACGGCTGTGAGGGACACGTCGGGGGACGGACACCTCCTCGTCTCTTTGTCGCCCGATCCATGGCCAGGTTAAACCACCTGATGGTGTGCTTTGTGACCTCCGCATCGGTGACGGACTTTGTGAGGGAGTTTTTCCTCACAGCACCTGAAATCAGACAAATATGTTTATGTTTATGGTATGTAGCATTCAAAGCCAAGTAGGCTAACACAATACAATAGGTAAGGAGATTAAATAATAATAATTAAAAAAATTACGAGGTGCAAAAAAACCTGACTTGCAAAGTTATGAAGGTTGTGGGGATCAAAATAAGAGGTGGGTAAACTAAGAATTTGAGAATTTGGGTAAATTAAGAATTTGTGATCAGGGCAAGGTGTGCCATGATTAAAAGGACATCCAAAATGTTCAAACAATATCAGTTGTATTAAATGTTTCCCTGATCAGAGCACAAGTATAGTGATGTTGATAGGTTTTCAATGTAGTGAGTCCCCGGGACCCACAGGTGGCGAGTTGGGTGGGTCCCTGAGAAATTCAATGGGTCCCGACACCCCAGTTTAAAAAATGTGTTTCTTTTTTATTATTATTCTATTTCTTAAATTAAATTAATAGTGTTAAACTCCTTGATGGTGTATGATATGGTTATAATAAACTGATATATTAATGTATGTTCAAAATGTGGAATGCGCGATGTATGCGCAGGCGCCATTTGGGCATAACAATATGGCGGCTGCCGTTCAATGTAGTTTTCATCACCACCACCGGATTATGTTTCATTTATTTCATTACAGCACGTCCCCTAAACGTTACAACATAATCGACACGAATGAGCACAGCATCGAGCAGTGGAAACGTGGGTTTATTTACTATGAAGTTTGTATTTTTAATTGTTGAAATGAAATCAGCGGTGACGAGCTAGTTGTTTTGGTAGCGGCTAAATTAGCATGTCGCGATACTTTGTACAGGGGATCACGTCTGCGCCGAGTAGATGCGCAGAGGGTTGAAACAGCGCTTGTCCGGTCTGCTCACAAGAAGGGTTCTTTGGCCAGTTACTGTGATTAAACACGAGTTGTTTAATGTTCACAATGTATCGTTTTTCATGGGGAAAATGAGATGCGTCCCCGGGACGCATGGATAGTGAGTTTAGCGCGTCCTTTCAGATTTTAATGCGTCAGGGACGCAGGACGCGTACCTAGCAACATCACTAAATCGGGGTGGTTTTGTAATGTTTTGAATTTTGTAGGGTCCAACAGATACTGTGGGCTACATTCTATTTGAAGAAGTCTAAATCCAAAACACACCGCTGCCGAACGGCACGCCTCAAAACAGAACATTTCTGTGTAGGCCTACACCCCCCACACCGGCGGCGGCGATGCGCCGCTGTCACGTTAAAATTGTACCGGGGGCAAAAATTGTACCGGCCTACGTCATCAGTTGTTTACATCTTGACAACCTGCCGACAACATTCGGCTCATGTTTCCAAAAGACGAAATAACATAATACAGATAACGGATCGCTAGATAACACTTGTTTTTACTTTATATTTGTATTGTATTTAATTGTTTAATCGAGGCAATCGCATCAAATGACGTAGGAATGTACAAGAACCTTCCTACGTCATTTGACGCGATCGCCCGTTTCCCGGCAACAGACGATCGCGTCGTCTGTTGCTATTCGATTAAACAATTAAATACAATACAAATATAAAGTAAAAACAAGTTTTATCTGGCGATCCGTTATCTGTATTATGTTACTTCGTCTTTTGGAAACATGAGCCGAATGTTTTTTGCAACCTGCCCGGCAACAGACGATCGCGTCGTCTGTTGCCAGGCAGGTTGTCAAGATGTAAACAACTGATGACGTAGGCCGGTACAATTTTCGCCCCCGGTACAATTTTAACGTGACACCACCTTGCTACACTTCACGCCACTGTCTACATAATGCTACACAACGCCACAGATCAATATTACTTTGAATTATATACTTACTGAAAAGCAAGCTCTTTGCCGACATCTGGCTGAAGGCCTTTTTGTTGTTCACACCTTTCCAGTTGATCTGGTGGGACACGTCGTCTGTGTAAAGCCGGCCAAGAATGTTCCAAGTCACCCTCTTCAAATCCTGGCCTCCAATTGTGGCCAAAGAAGCAATCTAAAAGGCAAATATATATATATTTTTTTCAATATCAGCAAGGTAAACAATTCTAAGCTTATGCATCCCGAAATGTAGAAAAACAAAAACGTCTATATTTGTACTATTTGCTCTAAAGGAAAAAATCCTGTTCCCTTGAATTTTTCTTTTTCTAAACATGTACTTGGCTCACACTCTCATGGACATGTGCCACCTTACACACAATGTCATACCAGGTAGACTGTCGCTCACTGACACAATCTGGGAAAAGGGGGTTCAGGACAGGCCTGTTCAGTGCTGCTTCAATAGAATACTTGCAATAATCATGGACAATCAATATACCTAATAGCATTAGCAGAACCAGGATCTATTGCACCAATTGTTTCAGAGCTGAGTGTTAACCGGACTCCCTCTGTAACTAATGCTGTACCTATATGTACGGTGGTGCAAAACTGCATGTCAAACGGCATGTCAAACCGCATGTCAAATCGCATGTCAAATCGCATGGTAAATCGCATGACGCATCGCATGAAATTAACGCTGTACCTATATGTACAGTCGTGCAAAATCGCATGTTAAATCGCATGACAGAGCTGAGTGTTAACCACACTCCCTCTGAAATTAACGCTGTACCTAGTACAGGCGTGCAAAAATCGCATGGCAAATCGCATGATAAACCGCACGTCAAATCAAATACTAACAACTAACCGGACTCCCCCTGAAATTAACACTGTACCTATATGTACGGTGGTGCGGCCCCGCTCTGTCTCAAGGTGTAAAACCCGCAGGCGAGGGCCGCGACCAGTATGTCCAACTCTGGCGATCCCACTGATCGCCTCAGAGCTGAGTGTTAACCAGACTCCCTCTGAAAATAACGCTGTACCTATATGTACGGTGATGCGGCCTCGCGCTGTCTCGAGGTGTAAAACCCGCAGACGAGGGCCGCAACCAGTATGTCGAAACCGCGGTATCCCCTTGACCGCTTCAGAGCTGAGTGTTAACCGGACTCCCTCTGAAAATAATAAAAAGGAAGCACTCAGAATAGGGTTCATGAACATAAGGTCGCTTTCATCGAACATCGACATACTGGGGCTTTGTGAAACCTGGTTAAAACCAGATGAGTTTCTAGCCCTAAACGAAGCTACTCCACCCCATTACGTTAGATCCCAAGTATCTAGAGAAGTTAAGAAAGGTGGTGGAGTAGCCCTGATATCTAATTCTAAGCTTAATTTAAAGCCAAAGAATAGATATATTTTCAGATCCTTTCAGCTCCCAGAGAAGCAAAACGAGTTCCAGACTCTTTTGTTTTAGCTGTAGTATACCGTCCCCCAGGACCGTATTCAGTTTTTCTTGATGAGTTTTCTGACTTTGCAGCTGATCTGGCTACATACTCAGACAATGTTTTGCTTATTGGGGATTTCAACATTCACGTGAATAACCCGTCTGATGCCCTCACAAGGGCTTTTCTGTCCATTACAGATACGCTTGGCTTCAAACAGCTCGTCCAGCACCCAACCCACATCGGTGGAAACACGCTGGATCTCGTTCTGACCCGCGGTGTAGACATTTCACAGCTAGTGGTCTCTTCCTACACCTCAGCTTTATCAGACCATTTTTTGCTCACTTTCCAGGGGGTGGTATCCTGCCCCTGCAACGATCAGCAAGCTACTTTCAGCTGTCGCCGCATCACACCTGCAACCATTACAGCTATGGCAGATAAGTTATCTGGTTCACTTGCACCTCTCTGTAACTATAGTGGTTCTGTGGAGTGTCTTACTGATGACCTCAACATTGCCTTGTCTGTTGCCATTGATTCAGTTGCTCCGCACGTAACTAAAAAACAAACATTGAAAAAACCAGTTCCTTGGTTTAATGCAGAAACGTGCATTTTGAAGCGAAACTGCAGGATCCTTGAACGTAAATGGCGCTCGGCTAAACTTGATGTCTTTCATCTTGCATGGCATAATAGTCTGATCACCTATAAGGGTGCGCTGACTATTGCCAGGAACGCCTACTATTCTAGTATCATTAATTTGAATATAAATAATCCTAAATTTATTTTTGACACGGTGAGGAGTCTCACTCAGAAACAGAATCAGACCGTAGGCTCCTCGATCGTGGCACGTGAATTCATGGATTTCTTTGAGAATAAGATTCAATCAATTAGAGAGGAAATTGATGCTTGCCGTGCGGCTAATCCTACACATCCTGTGGGTCAGGATGGGGTTCTCCCAAGTAGGATGGTGAACTCTGACGCAACTCTTTTGGAGTTTAAGGCAAATTCTTTGGTGGAACTTGAAAGGGTGATAAAGGCCTCAAAGCCAACAACTTGTATGTTGGATCCTCTCCCTTCCAGGGTTCTTAAGGAACTTCTTCCAACGGTGGGGCCTGTTATCCTCTCGCTTATGAATCTTTAGTTTTCAACAGGAATTGTTCCCTCCAATTTCAAGGCTGCGGTGTTAAAACCGCTACTCAAAAAGCCTGGCCTAGATCCTGAACTAATCAGGAACTATCGGCCTATATCGAATCTGCCCTTCCTGTCCAAGGTACAGGAAAGGATTGTAGCGAAGCAAATTGTTGATTATCTGACCAGGAATAATCTCTTCGAACCTTTCCAGTCGGGGTTCAGGAATTTCCACTCAACTGAAACTGCTATTACAAGAGTTGTAAATGACATCCTTTTAGCTTTGGATAAAAATACAAGCACAATGCTTGTGCTGTTGGATCTGAGCGCTGCGTTTGATACAATCGACCACAGCACTCTTCAACATAGTGTTCACTCACAGAACACTATGTTGGTTTCGGGGGTACGGCTCTTGGTTGGCTTGAATCGTACCTCACCGATAGAACCCAATTTGTGCTTCATGAGGGTGCAGAATCAAAGCGCGGTAAATTGCGCTTTGGCGTACCACAAGGGTCGGTTCTTGGTCCATTACTTTTTGCAATTTATATGCTTCCCCTGGGTGACGTTATCCGCGGCTTCGGAATTAGTTTCCATTGCTATGCGGATGACACCCAGCTCTACATTCCTGTAGATTCCGGGGACTCTGGCCAGATTCAAAGGGTTGAGTCCTGTCTAGCTGCTGTGAAGGGCTGGATGTCACAAAACTTCCTACAGCTGGGAAGACAGAGCTGATGATTATCGGCTCGAAGCGGGACCGGGAAAAGTTTGAGGATGTCTCTCTGTGGTTGGATGGCTTCGCCATCCCACAGAGTGCATCCGTCAAAAATCTTGGTGTCCTGTTTGACCCTCACCTATGCTTTGACCAACATATAAGAAGTATAACTAGAATTGCCTTTTTCCATCTGAGAAACATTGCAAGAATCAGACCAATGTTATCCGCAGTGGATGCAGAGACACTGATTCATGCATTTGTTTCGTCAAGACTGGACTATTGCAATGCATTGTTCTCGGGATTACCGAACTCTACCACAAAAAGTCTACAGCTGGTACACAATGCGGCAGCTAGACTGCTGACCAGAACGAGAAAGTTTGATCATATTACACCTATTCTCGCCTCTCTACACTGGCTACCAATAACTTTCAGATCAGACTTTAAGGTGCTATTGTTAACCTATAAAGCCTTGCATGGATTATCTCCATCGTACCTGAAGGACCTGATCATTCCTTATAGTCCTTCTCGGTCTCTCCGGTCTTCGGGAGCTGGCCTTCTTTCACTGCCGAAGGTTAAAAAGAAATCGGCTGGACAGAGAGCGTTTGCCTATCGAGCCCCTTTTTTATGGAATAGGCTGCCATCAGCGATCTCTGTGGAGCTATTCAAAGGGAAGCTCAAAACGCACCTCTACAATCTTGCATTTGGAGTATGAAAACAACTGATGCGAGAGTGAAGACTACTCTGTTTGCTTGTGCTTTTCTTATTACATTATACATTCCCACTATGTACTTTTCCGTTCTAATTCACTATTCTGTCAATTGTAGCGTGCTGCGGGTGCTGGACTGGATGCCTGGACTCTCCTCATGGATAACCGGCCAGAACCCCATCACCATTTTAATATGATGTGCATGTATTTACCTGTATGTCAATTGTGGCACCCATTGCACTCCTGACCATCCCTGGAAGAAGGGATCCCCTACACTGCGTTTCTTCTCAAGATTTCTTCCTTGCTGATTCAAGGGAGTTTTTTCTTGCCCGTGTGGGGGCATGGGTAAAGGGGGGTGTCACAAATATTTGGCCTGTTAAGCCCTTTGAGACTGTAATGGTGATTAAGGGCTATACAAAAAAAATTGAATGGAATTTAATTTAATTGAATTTAGAGGCGCCTTTCAAGACGCCCAAGGTCACCTTACAGAGCATATAGTCATCATAAATCGTTTAAAAAACAAGACATTGTGGAAAAAATTAAATAAAATAAAAAAATAAACATAATAAATAAAAAATAATAAATAAAACAAAAACAAGACACGTAGTGTATACCTGGAAAAATACCACCTTTTCTGAAATACTTACAGCAAGAGTAATGAAGTAATGGAAGTCATAGTCAGAAGTCAGTAGTCAACCATATTATTAAGAGTTTTTAACTTGAACTGATTGTTTAAACTGATTGATTTATTGAACTGATTAATAGGCAGTAGTCAACTACATAATTAGTTTTTAACTTGAACTGATTGTTTAAACTGATTGATTGATTGAATGAACTGATTCATAGTCAGTAGGCAACTATATAATTAGAGTTTTTAACTTGAACTGATTGTTTAAACTGATTGATTGATTGATTGAACTGATTGTTTTTTTTATTCATTATGTAATTAGTGGAGGAGAGGTATGGCCACAAAACCATCCCTGTACGGCAAGGCTACACATTTCTGTCGCCGCGCTGACACCTCAACCGACTTCAGCTCATCAGATGCATGATTGACAACGAATATGTTAATTCTGTCGGAGTTGAAGGGTAGGTATAAAATGGCGACTGTTGGGAAAATTCAGTGTATACAATGAACACACCATTATCATTTTGGATGATGTTTTTGACAAGGCAGACTTTCTCCCCCACCAGAAATATATTGTCCCCTGTTGATAATTTTACTGTCCATCGTTCACATCTCATTTCCCCATATTGGCCCTGCACTCCCATCCCAACAACAATTGGCCCCACAAAATGCTCCCTTTTTAGAGTGATGTCTGCATCAACATCCAATTTCCTAGCTTGAACCTCTGAAAGGCGCCGGACAAGCTGGGCTAGTGGGAACTCCGGTTTTCTTACGAGTTTTTTTATTTTCCCGAGGTAGTTCTCATACGGGAACGCTGAAAAAGTATCCAAACAGCCATGTCGATTCACCTCGTCTGCTAGGTGGACCAAACAGTGAACATTGTAAACAATTTGGTCTGTCCCATACAGCTCACCAAAATGAGCAACAAAAGACTTCAGCAATTGGCCAGCATAGTCTACAAGGCTGTGATGTTGAGGGCTTACCAAGATCGAAGGCATCATCACTCTAAGACACAACGTTTTTTCAGATCAACAAAGCATACCTACAGATCGTCCAAGGGATGATAACGCCCCTGACTAGTTATTTCAGTAAAGTAGGGCCTACGAGCAGAAAAGTGGCACACACGGTTAAAATAAGAATACCTGTATACATTGTACGAAACAATCACTCATGGGGATTCATTAATAAAACGACATGGGAATGACACATATGCACATTTTCAGATATAAGCAGAGATTGTCCGAACACATTGATACATGATATGGCAGACAAATCCCAACAAATAGAGCAACAGTATGCTTTTGGAACAAACGATTGATTGCATTTATATAGCACTTTTCTGAGTGGCCAGGGGCGTTATCATCCCTTAGACCAGTGGTTCTCAACCTTTTTTGAGCAAACGCCCCCCTGACCTTACCCTGATCCTCTGGCGCCCTCCCCCCCCCCCCCCCCCAATGAAAAAATTAAAATAAACTAACAACCCCACTCACACTCGTGTTATATTGTTTAAAGTTGTCAGTTCATCGTTTTTCATTGATTTTGCGTTGGTCACTAATAACAATGAATGCCCTCTGAGTCTGTTTTGGTATATTATTATTTTTAACAGACTGAGTCTGTTAAAAATATTCATGACATGCAATTAAACTTCCAGAGAGAGAGAGAGAGAGAGAGAGAGAGAGAGAGAGAGAGAGAGAGAGAGAGGGGAGTTGAGGAAGAAATGGTTGGATTGAACATTCATTCACCGTGACCGCGTTGCGGGCACTCCCGCGACTCCCGGCCGCCACGTCTCCAGTCGTGCCCCGGCCGCGGCACCCTGCGGCCCAGGCACCGTGACCTTGGGCACCGCGACCGCTCCCGTGTCTCCTGAAGGGAAAAACGGTCTGTCTAGTTACTGGATCAGATAAAATGAGACGGAGAGGTAATAAAGTCTATCGGCACGAGGACCTTGGATTTATTAAGTAAAGTGGCAACGGTTATACAGAGTCATAAAGCGTGAGAAATCGAATATGTCTAAGTCCCTAATCAGCGCTGATGGTTCGTCCAGAGCTTCGCCTCCGTGGAAGGTCTGCTTCAGAAGAAGGGGGCAGAAGTGTCTGTGTGATACAGTTTTATGCTGTATCTTCCTCTTGGTGAGGTGTGTGCGTTTGAGACGTATGTGGTTCTGTGTGTCTTTGCGTGACCTTGGCTCTCAGGCCCTAGTGTGTCTCCTCGTGTTCTTCCTGATGGGGGAGCGCCTCAAAGAGTCTCCTGATTGTGGCCCTCCCGTTCTGAGGATGAAACAGTGCTTTGCGTGACCTTGGCTCTCAGGCCCTAGTGTGTCTCCTCGTGTTCTTCCTGATGGGGGAGCGCCTCAAAGAGTCTCCTGATTGTGGCCCTCCCGTTCTGAGGATGAAACAGTGCTCTGGCCTCGACCTGACTATGTTATCATGTGTGTGTTATGTGTTTAAAAGTTGAATGTGACTGCCATGTGTTGTGCTCATCAGGCGTTTAAGAGTTGACTATTGTAAGGTGACTGCCATGTGATGTGCTGATCAGGCTGGGGTAGGAGTTAGCTATATTTATAATGTACATGTGATGTGCTCAGCAGGTTATTTTGCCCAACATATCCCCCTCAAGTCGTCGCAAGACGACTTTTACTCATTAGGGATACGAGGGATAGGACTCCAGCGCGGGACTATCGTTATAACACTTTTAGAAGTAACAGAAAGAAGGCAAAACAATCATAAAAACAAACAACCATGAGTATGGGACTAAAATAAGTCGCTGGACCGGGTGTATGGGGAAACCACGTGGGAGAAACGCCACCCATGCTTCAGACATGGGTATGCCATACACACCCCACCTAGGGGGTGGCATCCACCCCGGCCTTACATCGCGAACAGACGATACCAAGTAAAGTGGCAGCAGGTAATACACAAAAACAAACATATCACAAGCATACAATAATACAAAAAACAAATAACAACAACCAACAACAAAACTAACACCAAACCCTAATAATAACAACGAAATACTACAATAAAACAAACAGTAAACAATAAACAAAAATGCAACAATCACACAAATACCACACCATAACAATCACAGGAAAGAAATGCAACCTATAAAACGTGTCCCTAAATAATAGTAATAATAATAGAAAGATATGAGGTAGATAACGAATGGCAATCCCCCTCAAGCCATCCCTAGATGACCACACACTAAGGATGTGAGGAGGAGTTAGCTGGTCGTGTAACAATAAGCAATCACACGCATGGGGTATCCAGGGTAGGCACGGGGCACGGGAACAACTGAAACCACGGAATAGTCCTGAGCGTCATCACGGGCAGGTGGTCGCAAGGCGCCACCTGAGCATTAGACCCTTTTATTCAACTGCGCTCAGGACCTCATCTGATAAACGGGCAATCAAGGCCCCTGGAATCTCGCCCGTGTGTATCCCCGAGCTCCATCTAGTGGGACAGCGATATAAACAACAACATTTACGTTCCCGGCGTCGGTTGCGTAGACGCGGGCATAGATATGGGAGCGGCTGAAAACAGTGAAGCGTACAGAAGCGAATACAGCCAGGGGCGCCCTCAAGCCTTAAGGGAACGGGCCGCAGCCCCTGGTGCCGGAACGCAGATCCCTGGTCCGGGCGACGTGGGTGCATCAGGTGGGAGGGGGGTGGTGCCGTTGGCGGGGACGGGAATGCGGGAATGGGGCAGCCCACCTGGAGAGGTTACTAGCACGTCACAGGCGGGGGGGGAAAAAAGGGGGTGTCGTGGTGGGGTTTCAGCATACGGTGGTGGAAACAGGACGCCGGGGCCGTGCACCTGGAGAGGCCACTAGCACTCACGGGTAGATGTCCGGCTCGGCGAAGACACAGTCGAGCTCGTACTCAAAGTCAGGGGTTGCAGGGCGAGGGAGGCCATACTCACAGTCAAAGTCTGCAGGCACTGTTTGGTCGTCCAGGGGAAGCTCGTCCAGGCAATCCAGAAGGGGCATGAGGGGGGCTGCTTCGGAGTAGGGAGGGGGCTGTTGTTTCTCCTTTTCGAGGGCCGTGGTGATGAGGCGTGAGCAGAGGGTGCGGGCACAGGGGATGCAGCAACACCCGCAGCAGACCACAATCCCGACGAAGCAGGCCAGGGATGTCAGGACGGCCATGAGAAGGCCCTTCCACTTGCCGAACATGTCGGTCATCCATTTCTCCATGGGGTTGTCGATCCCAGAGTCCTCTGCCATCTGGACGGAAAGAGCTCGAAGGCCGGCCAGGGCCCTTGTCACTGACCCGTCAGGGGCCGTGTTGTTGGGAATGAAGGTGCAGCACTGAGCCCCAAACATCGAACAGACCCCCCCTTTCTCGGCTAACACATGTCTAGGGCTAGACGGTTTTGATACGCCATTAGAGAGGTGGCGGCCAGTTGTGAGGCCAAGCCTTCTACCGCGTCGCGAGTCAGGTTGGATAGGCGCTGGACGTTGTAGTGAATGTAATTAATGCGATCTACGTTTTTGTTGGGGGTGATTGGAAATATGGCAGAGATAAGGGGTAGTGTCTCGAAACCCGCGGCGATCTGATCTGCTAACTTAAACTGGTTCGGAACGCCCCGGGGAATGCCTATGCTATCCATGTACGTGGGGGTGTTCTTGGTTAGGTCAAAGTGGTCGGTGAGAGCGGAGTCGCGGCGGTGTCGAGAGGTAGTTTGGTTATCGGGCCCGGGCAAACCCCGGGTAAAGAGCGTGACGGGCATAAGTAGGCGCACTATAATGCAGGTTCCGGACCATTGTGCCGGGAGTGTAAGTCTAAGGGTGAATTTGTCACAGGACCAGAATAGGTCTTGGCGTCCTAGGCCCGGTTCGGTCATGTTGGGCCAAAGCGTAACGTTCGTGATGGAGTGGCACCACGATGGTGGTACCGCCCCAACATTTACCGCTCCGGCCCTGGTGATGCAAGAGTGGGTGTACTCCCCAGGGGAGTACACCGGGGGAATTGAGTCGTTAAGGCCGGGTGGAAACAGAGAGCTAAGGAGGCCGCAGCCGGCCGGTTCGGGGGTAACAAACAGAGCTAACATGCAGTGAGAACCGATGGGGTCGCTGGTAAAATCGAACAGTACTGGGGTTCGAGATTAGATGGGGGGCGAGCTGACGCACAGGCTACGCAGTCGGACAGCCCCTGGAATCGGACCGTAGCAGCAATCCAGCTAAGCCATGCATTATCGTCTGCGTAGCCGGTCGCGAGTGCGATGGAATCGTGGGTGGGGAGTCGCCCCACGGAATTTAAATCAAAATCGTGACCGGGCCGTCGCGAAGTCATTATGGGTCGGACGGGGGGTTTAGGAGTTGTCGTGTTGGCCCTGGAGGCTGGTGCGGTGGGTGTGGTGGGGGCCTTTCTGAAATTTATTTTCAACAAAGCCGTCGTGTCCGTGCCGGATTGGGACACCCCGAACACGAAATAGGCAGAGTCAGTATTTACACCGCACGCCCGAGTCGACCCTAATGTGGGGTTGCCCCATCCTTGGTACGGGTTGCTGGTAATGTTCCTGAGGGTTAAGGGTGATTCTGCCGTTGCCTCCCGAGAGGAAGCCCTTCGCCTGTAGTGCGGCCGTCGCGTCAGGCCTGTGGAGAGTCTGAGAGCGATTAGTCACATAGAACCCCTGGTGCCTCCCTGTCATCCATAGTACATTTCCCCATCCTCGACACCAGCTCTGGCTGTTGTCCGGGGACGTCCTTACCCCGTTGCCCTGGACTCCCGCGAAGGAACCCTTGGGAGCATCGCAGATGTATGCATCGTACTTCTCCCAGGCTGCGGGTCCGCCTACGCACGAACGACGTCGCATAGGAGGAAGGTATAGGCGGCGCTGGAACCATAAGTATAGGTTAGGGATAGCCCACCGTATTTGTTGAGGCAGGGGTCGCTGGGGGATTTGGCGGCTTGCAGGGGTGTCTGTCTCCTGCGGCGGTGTGGACTCTGGGTTGGGGGTCCCGATGAGGGTTGTGTCGTCGTAGACGGGGGCTTGATGGTGGGGGACCTCCCCGGGATGGCCGTATGGAAGTCCACTCCCCACAGGATGAAGAAACCCATCATGGCCCCGGTTATTCCTACCATGCCGATGATGCAACGTCTATTGGTCCGGGCCTCCTGCGGCGTACAGTGTGGCCTCATGGTGCAGCCGGGCGAGGTCGCGTTGAACGGTAGCCAAGGTGCGGTCATGCGGGTTGTCGGCCTTGCGGGTGGTAGACAGATGGTGCCAGCGGGCGCCGCTCCTTCCTGAAAGGGAGACAGAGAAGGGGGTGGCCAGAAGTACCTTATAGGGGCCTTCCCACCGTGGCTGAAGGCATTGTCTCTTGTGGACCCTGACCCAGACCCAATCCCCGGGATTAACGAGGACGGGGTTGGGATCTGCGGGGGTCGGGAGGGAGGTGACCTGTGTGTACAAGGCTCGGGAGGCGAGAGTCAGGGCCTGTACATATTCTAAGAGGGCTTCATCATAATGGTCTAGTACCGGGCCCCTGGGGGAGAATGTGGCCCGGGCATGGGCCTGCCTGTCACTAACTCGAAGGGGCTAAGCCCGCACCGGGAGCTAGGATGGAGCGCACGCTGAACAACGCCAATGGGAGAGCCTCGATCCAGCTCATCTTTTTCTTAGAGGCGTAGCCCGCTAGCTCTTCCTGCAGCAATTGTTGCTGCTGGGGACCTGTGTCCCCAGGGTGAACTGCCTTCGCGATCACGCTTTTGAGAGTCCGGTTCGCCCTTTCCACCAGTCCCTGGCTCTGGGGATGGTAGACGGAGCCAAACCGGTGTGCTATTCCTAACGCGGCCTCTACCTCCTGCAATTTGGCGTTAGAGAAATGGGACCCGTTGTCTGAGGCAGAGTAGCTTGGGGTAGCCCCAACGGGGAATGATGTCATTTAGCAAAATTTTGACCACGGACGCGCTGTCTTCACGTTTGGTGGGGAAGGCCTCTACCCATTTGGTAAATCTATCGACGATCACCAGGAGGTAGCGTTTCCCCTGGGCGCGGTTGTCCGGCCCCATGTCGGTATAGTCTATGTAGAGTTCTTGGAAGGGTAGTTGGGGAACTGGGAAAACTCCTCTGGGGGGTTTGTGGGCTGGGCGTGGGTTGTGTATTTGGCAGGCGTGACAGTCTTTGATCACTTCCTGGATGCTGGCTTTCATTTCAGGGTGCCACCAGTCTCGCCGGATTGTCTCCATTGTTGCGTTGGTGCCCTGGTGGGTGCGGGAGTGGTGTGACCGAGCCATGAGAGAGAGAGCTCGGGAGCTGAGTGCCGGTTTGCCATCTGAGTAGCGGTAGATTTCGGATTCGTCCTGAGTGCATCCTCGTGCGATCCAGCAGCTCTTCTCATAAGGACCGGCGTGTTCTTGCATCTCGCCAAGGTATATCAGGAGGTCGCTCATGCTCCTCGGGTATGGCTCCCCGTCTAGGGGGTCCAGTAGGGAAAGGACTAGCGGCGGTGTGTAGCCCCCCGCCTTCTTGGCGGCGGCATCGGCGGCGTTGTTACCGCGGGTGATCAGGGAGTCTCCTTTTGTGTGGCCCTGGCACTTGATGATGGCCACAGACTCTGGTAGCTGGATGGCGAGGAGTAGGCGGACGACGAGGTCCCTGTGCTTCAGGGGCGCCCCTGTAGAGGTCAGCATACCCCGCCTTTCTGCTTGGGAAGCGTTGAGATGGCAGAGCTCGTACACGTAGTTGCTGTCGGTGTAAATGTCGAGGCTTAGGCCCTTCGCGGCTTCGAGGGCTACGACCATGGCCGTGAGTTCAGCCCTTTGGGCCGAGGGATACTCCGGGAGTATCCCCGAGTGTCTGGTGTGGCAGACCCCTGTCGGCCCTTGTTCCACCACCGCCCAAGAGGCGATGTTGGTCCCCAGGGCATCTTTGTAGCAGCAGCCGTCGGTGTACCACACTGTTTTGGGTGTTTCTAGGGGCGACCCTTGGAGGTCTGGCCGTGCTCGGAGTTCCGACAGGATGCGAGGCGTGCAGTTGTGGGGGGTGCCGTCCGTGTCTGCGGGATACTCTCCGGTCATATTCACTCCTTTCGTCGAGTAGCTCACCGAGGGATCTGTCAGGGCCTCGGTCAACCGGATCTGGGTGATGGCGGCCGACAGGGTGAAGAGCGAGCTCTCCACCGCAGCCTTAACTCCGTGGGTGGTGTGCACCACCGTGGGGTTGTTCATGGTGAGGAACTGTGTCTTTCGTAGGGCGATTGGCGATGGCCATGAGATGTCTGGCGCAGTGAGGGAGTCCTAGGCCCGGAGTGGGTAGGGCCGAGCTGTGGTAGTGGAGGATCCTTCGGGTGCCTGCTTTGCCTGCCAGAGGGTGGCCGCTACATTTCCGTTCCTCTGTGTGACGTCCAGATGGAGGGGGTCGTATAGTCGGGGGCTTGGAGGGCGGCGGCTGAGTGGAGGGCCTGCTTCAGCTGATGGAAGGGCGGTGTCTTTTCCTGGGTCCCATTCCAGCGGAGCTCGTAGGTGTCGGGCCCCGGCTGTGGTGACCATCTGGCGGAGTTTCGGACGTTCGTTCTGTGAATTCCGGGAGGTACTGGCGGCTGTAATTGCACAGGCCCAGGAAGGCCAACATTTGCTGAACCGTGGCGGGTTTTGGGTAATTCAGGATGGTTTCTCGGGTGTCCTGGGTTATGTCTCTGGTGTCTCCTCCGATTAACCTCCCCAGGAATTTCACCGTAGGGCCGCACAGCCTGTAGTTTGGGCCGCTTGACCTTGTACCCTGCTTTCCCTAGGGTCTCGAGCAGGATCTTGGTGGCGTTCACACAGGCTTGTCTGGTAGGCGCGGCGAGCAGGATGTCGTCTACATATTGGACCATAACCACTCCGTCGGGAAGTACAGTGTCTTTGAGGTCCTTCCGCACACAGTCGTTGATATGGTGGGGGTCGATCGGTACCCCTGTGGCATTCGGGTGTAGGTGAGTTTTTCTCCCCTCCAGGTAAAAGAGAAGATGTCTTGTGAGTCTTTGTCCAGGGGGATGCAGAAAAAGGCGTTGGCCAGGTCTATTGCAGAGAACCATAGGTGGTCGGGGTTAACCACGTGGAGCGCCACCTGCGGGTTTGGCACCCTTCGGGGGGTCCTTCCGTGGCGTCGTTACTAGACGGAGATCATGGGCCATCCTCCACGTGAGTCCGTCCGCCTTCTTTACTGGGAGAATCGGGGTGTTCCAAAGGACTGAGAGGGTCGGAGGACTCCTGCCTTTTGAGGTCCCTGTATGTGGCTGCGATCCCTACTTCTGCCTCGGGTCTGACCTTGTACTGGGGCTGGTGTATCGGGGTTTGATCGGGTTTGAGAGGTATTCGGATGTTGTGCTGGGGGGTAAACCCCATGTCGTAGGCGCCGGTGGCCCAGAGCTTCTGAGGGAGGTCGTCTAGCATGTTCTTTACGTCGGGGTCTTCGGCGTCCAGGGGGCTGGGGGTGTTGACATCCTCGGGGGCGAGCGGTCGGTCCGCGCTCCACTCGTTCTGCCACCCCCCAGGAGGCCGTCCGGGGAAAGGAGATTCGGATCAAGCCTGTGCCAGGGGCTATGTGTATGTGTGGGTTATCGGTGAGGGCCCACTCTCGTACTTGAGCCGCTCGGCAGACCATGGGCCCCAGCTTCATGGCCGTGTGGTGCCTGGCCACTGCCAGGGTCACGTGTGGTCGGGACTCGGGTTTGAGACGGTACCAGTATTGTTGATCTGGGGTGAGAAGGGTGGGGGCCGCCACCCCCTCAGGTCCGATGTACATTTCTTCATAGAAGCACTTCTGGCCGGTTCCCTCCATTGTGCGTCTCCATTGTTCGTCGTAGCTTTCGTCTGGGTCACGAAGGACATTAAGGGTCGTGTGGAGGGGGTCGTGCGGTGGGGAGGAGTCCCCCTGTTGATGGATCCAGGGGGCCCACTCTCGATACGTTTCTTCTAGGGGCTTGAGTCCGTCCGGGGTAGTCATGTTCCGGATCCAATACACGTCTGACGGGGGGCTCAGGGGCGGGGGTTCATGCACCAGCATCATCTGGAGGGGTTGGTCGGCTTCTGTCGTCATTGAAGTTCCTTCGGGGGAACAGCTGATGTGGCAGTTGATTTTGCTCAGGATGTCTCTACCCATGAGGTTGGTGGGGCACTCGGGGGCATATAGGAGGGAGTGGTAGAAGGTTTGCCCCAGATGGTGAGCGGCAAGGGGGTGGTGAGGGGGTTGGTTTTTTTCTATTCCCGAGAACCCCATGGTAGTCAGGGTTCGAGTGGAGAGGGGTGGGATTTCATGGTTCAGGTCCCCGATGGTGGAGACTGTGGCTCCGGTGTCGACCATGAATCGAATCGGGGTCTGGTTACAAGTCCATCCACCATTGGGGCTCCCGTTCCCAGGTTCACCACCTGGGTCCCTCTCGAGGTCCTCGGGTCCCGTCAGTATTGGGTGTCGTATCCCGGGTCCCTCCAGAGAGGGTACATCGGGGTTCCGGGGTTTGAGGCATGCGTTGATCCATTTCCAGGGTTACCGTAGGGCGGACCGGGTTGCTGTTGACGATCATGTTGGCCGGGTTGCATCCCTGGCTGTCCCGACTGGGGGCAGTCCTTCGCCCAGTGCCCAAGGAGCCCACAAACGAAGCAGGGGTAGGACTGGGTAGGGTTTGTGTTTTGGCCCCGGCTCCTTCCTCTCCATTTGAATCCGCCTCTATATTTGGACTGTTGGTTCTGGTACATCCCGGGTCCCATCTGTGTTGCTGCTGGGTTCGGGGGTGGGTATTGGGGATAAGGGTACGGGTACGGCGGGGGTTGGGGCACCCATGCTTGAGCGGGAGGGGCTTGCACCTGGGTCGGAGGAGGTCCGCTTGGTTGTACCAAGGGGTTGGGGGTAGGCGGCGGGGCCGGAGGCTGGGCCACTTCGAGGGGCATGATCTCGGAGGCGTGGTCTTTGTTGGACTCTTTCTTCTCCCGGTTGTGTTCCTGGGTTGCTTTCTTTACGTCCATTGCGCAAGAGTCGTTTCTTCAGGTCGCGGTCTTCTTTGACGTCTTCGTCTTCTCGGTCTTGCTCCTGGGTGACGTGGTGTGTAACGGCCTCCTCCCAGTCCATGGCGTTCATTCTTCCGAGTCCGATCACTGTTTTGAGGCCTTCGCGGACCTTGGTGCAGAGACCCGTCTCAACCGCGATCCGGAACATGGCTTCGGTGGCGGCGGAATGCTCCTGGTAGGGTTCCGAATCCGTTCTTTCCATCGTTCAGATGGCTCTTGTAAGGTATTCGCCCGCTGATTCACTGGGTTTTCTTTTCAGGCCGGTCATGCATGCTGCTGAGTTCTTGGGGTGGGTAGAGGCCCCTCAGGCATCCCACCATAGGGGGCGGAAGGGGTCGAAGGGGGGAGTCGTCTGGCTCTCTGGTGGTCTGGCCGCGTTTTCCACGTCGTTGACTGCTCGGGTCCTTCTCCTCTCATGAGGACCGCTCGGATGTCCCCCATGGTGAGCCGTCGGCTGTGGTCAGTCGCTCGAGGTTCCTGATCCACTTGCCCGCCCCCAGTTGAGCGAGGGGAGGTCTTTCCACTAGTCCCATTGAGGTCGCGGTGGGTCCAAGGAGCGTACATGGCTCGTCCTGCAGGGGTTTCCATTAGTGGGTACATTGATTCTGGGCCCTCATCCTGGTCGTGGTTCATCCGGCGGCTGGGGGCTTGGCTCCTTTGTGTCGGGGGCCAGTTTGTGGAGTGCTGGTGGCGACCGGGGTCGTGATCGGGGTTTCGGTACTTCGGGCTTGTGATCTGCCCGAGCCAATGTCCTGTGGATTGAGCTTCTTCCCCACCTCTGGTCTCTGCCTTCTTCCCTTTCCCGTAGCTGTCGAGACAGGAGTTGGGTCTCTGTCTCGATGCTGTGTGGTCATTCTTTCCAGCGCTTCTTCTTTCCATTTTGTTCCCTGTGGGTCCCACTCCAAGGTGTCCTGCGGCCTCTTCATCGCTTTCCTTGTGTCTTCCGTGTCTCCCCTGGGGAATTCCGGAGTGTCTCCTCATTTCTTTTGTTGCTCCTGCCACTTCTGCTTCTTCTACTTTAGAAGATAGGTTGATCAGGAAGGCGGCCAAGTCCAATGCTCTGGCGCCAGGGACGCCGATTCCGCGTCATCATCCTTTCTGCTTCCGACTGGGCTTGCTCTGTAGTGGTGGCCTGGTTTCGGGGGCCTGGGCATGGCCGGGGCTGGAGGAGGGGGGTGTCCAGTTCTCGGTGCTGGGTGGTTCTTGCCCCAATGGTCCGGCTCTTCCTGGTATCATCGGGCAATGGGGCGGAAGCTGTGGCCAGCTTCAGGCTTTCCTTGCTTTGTGGATGGTTTCTCTTTGTGAAGTGGGTCCCTTCTTTGGCTTGTTCTGGTTCCAGGGGGGCGGGGCTTTGCCAGGTCACCGTGACCGGGGACTGAGGTGTGGCGTGGGTTATTTCGATAACTGGGTACATGAGATGGGGGGGCGCAGGGACCTGGTAGGACTCATCTCGGTGCCACTTACTCCATCTGCGGGTACCTGGGTGGGCAGGGGCGTGAAGTCGGTCGGGGCATAGGGGAGGGAGTACGGAGGTGGGCGGGCCTGCACATCGGCCTCCGGTAGGGAGGGATATAGCGGAGCTGTCCGGCTTGGTTGGCCAGGGGTTGGATAGACTGGGGCTATCAGGTTCGGTCGGGCAGGGGTTTCTTGGTCCGCTAGGAAGGGGTTCCTGGCGGAGAGGGCTGGTTTTAGGGTGTGGGGCAGGAGGCAAGAGGCCAATGCATTTAATACTAGATTCTCTTTTGTTTTATCCGGTCTTGGGCTTCGAGTGCATCCGTTCGTCCCGCCTTGGTTCCAGCGTTGTTGCGGCGGACCTTTGCCTGCTCATACTGGTTGCCAATGTGCGCGCGTATGGCGGCCCGGCCGGCCTGGTCGAGGGGTCCCATTCGGATCACGCCCTCTTTCTGCCAGGTTTTGATGTAGACCTCACATCGGTCCTCCCATTTCTTCCGGTCTTGGCCTTTCAATATCTTCCCTGGTTCAGCGTTGAGGCACAACCAGCTCAGGGCTCTGGTTCGCTGCTCGTCCGACATCGTGGGCGCGTTCGCCGCTTCTTTCTTACGACAGCCTGGTATGGGGGTGGTCGGGGTTGTGGACGCCTTTGCACTGAAGGCCGGATGCGGGGAGGTTTGTCTTTTTTAGCTTTATTAGTAACTGGGATAATTCTTCTAACAGGGGGTGATCGAGAGTCGGGGTTGGATTGGTATTGATGCTGTCTATTTGGAGGCGATGTAGTTGGGGAAGGGCAGGGTTGTTGTTGTCCAGCAGTGGGCGCTGTAGTTGGGGAAGGGCAGAGTCGGAGTGGTCCAGCAGGGGGCGCTGTAGTTGAGGAAGGGTAGGGCTGGAGTGGTCCAGTAGGGGGCGGTGTAGTTGAGGAAGGGTAGGGCTGGAGTGGTCAGTAGGGGGCGGTGTAGTTGAGGAAGGGTAGGGCTGGAGTGGTCCAGCAGGGGGCGGTGTAGTTGAGGAAGGGTAGGGTTGGAGTGGTCCAGTAGGGGGCGGTGTAGTTGAGGAAGGGTAGGGTCGGAGTGGTCCAGTAGGGGGCGGTGTAGTTGAGGAAGGGTAGGGCTGGAGTGTTCCAGCAGGGGGCGGTGTAGTTGGGGAAGGGCAGAGCTGGAGTGGTCCAGATTTGGCGGAGGGGGAGGTGTGGCTTGGGACTGAGTGAGAGAACTCAAAAAATGGCGGCCGTGATGCTATAACTCTGTGCGGCCTGTCTAACACACGAGAGCGGATGAGAGACTAGGGGGTAACCCTTGTCACTCTTGGAGGAGGAGAACGAGAAAAAAGGAGGAAAAAACAGAGGGGGAGGAAGCAAAAAACAACCACAAGTCCTAGAGACGTTATTCAATACATCCAGATATTCCTTATAGACAATAATCGTTATCTGTCCTTATTGTTTAATCCGCTTCAACAGACTAAACCATCAACCCACGCGGCAAAGAGATGTTGTTTAGTATCGCAGTTTATCTATGCGACAGGTCCAGCAGTAATTCAATGAAACACAGTAAAAGAGATATCTCTTATCCTTGTCAACTTATCTAGGTCTAGTTTTAACGGGTCCAACAGTAAATGGAAGCAACACAGTAAAAAGGTTATTTATCATTGTCAATTTATCTATTTCCGCAGGTTAAGCCATAGACCGAAGCAATACGTCAGAGAGACATTATTCATTATTATCAATCTATCTATTCTTTCCTTTACCCGTTTTAACGGGCGAAGATAGAGCGGACCACGCATACACTCACTGATTCACTCACAGATTCTCTCTTTCGCGCAGACGTACACAAACACATATCAACAGACTTCTCATTCTGTGTCCCGCACCCACAATCATCAGATACGGCAAAATAGCGTTGAGCATAACAAAGCAAGCAAGCGTTGCACACATAGCCGGGTTATCATTAATTGATTTATTTCTATATTTAGCCGGCCCACAAATACGCTTGTTCTCTTTCTTTCTCTCTCTCTGGGCCTCTCACACACACACACACACACACAGTCTCTCTGTCTCAATCTCTCTGGGCCTCTCACACACACACACACACACACACAGTCTCTCCGTCTCAATCTCTCTGGGCCTCTTACACACACACACACAGCCTCTCCGTCTCAATCTCTCTGGGCCTCTTACACACACACACACAGCCTCTCTCACGCATACACACTGTCTCTCTGTGTGTCACTCGTGCCCCAGGCATACGGTTCCCTCTGCAAAGGGACTCTAACCTTCTTACCACATAGAATTATTTAATACACATTCATTATTTGGCCATCGGTAGTCTTGTATCACTATGACCGATTCTTATAGGCCCTAGTTTTTTCTTCTCATTCCCTCTGGGTTCCACCCGCGGCCCAGGCATCCCTCTGGGCTCCACTCTTGGCCCAGGCATACAATATTCGGCCATCGGTAGTCTTGTATCACTATGACCGATTCTTATAGGCCCTTCTCATTCCCTCTGGGTTCCACCCGCGGCCCAGGCATCCCTCTGGGCTCCACTCTTGGCCCAGGCATACAATATTCGGCCATCGGTAGTCTTGTATCACTATGACCGATTCTTATAGGCCCTTCTCATTCCCTCTGAGTTCCACCCGCGGCCCAGGCATCCCTCTGGGCTCCACTCTTGGCCCAGGCATACATTATTCGGCCATCGGTAGTCTTGTATCACTATGACCGATTCTTATAGGCCCTTCTCATTCCCTTTGGGTTCCACCCGCGGCCCAGGCATCCCTCTGGCTCCACTCTTGGCCCAGGCATACAATATTCGGCCATCGGTAGTCTTGTATCACTATGACCGATTCTTATAGGCCCTTCTCATTCCCTCTGGGTTCCACCCGCGGCCCAGGCATCCCTCTGGGCTCCACTCTTGGCCCAGGCATACAATATTCGGCCATCGGTAGTCTTGTATCACTATGACCGATTCTTATAGGCCCTATGGTCTCGAGGGTATTCTTTCACCATGCAACGAGCCGATATTCGATGTGTCACGCGTTCAGGGTCAATTGGGTTTATGGGGCAATGCTGGAATGCAACTCTATTCGTCCCCACGAGATATCCCGTAGCGAACCGCTCTCACAGTCTCACCTCCTAATGTGGTTCCTATATAACTATGCAGAATTTGGATTTTATCAACAGGTTCTGCCTACCTTTTGTTGGGCGTACGCGAGGTGAGACTGCAGGAATCGGTCCGGTGCTCCGGGGTCCCGAGGCCGTGCCGCTCTCCGTCTCTCGTTTCCCAGTTGCGTGTTCAATTCAGAAAAAATCACGTCGGAGGTCACCAAATTGAAGGGAAAAACGGTCTGTCTAGTTACTGGATCAGATAAAATGAGACGGAGAGGTAATAAAGTCTATCGGCACGAGGACCTTGGATTTATTAAGTAAAGTGGCAACGGTTATACAGAGTCATAAAGCGTGAGAAATCGAATATGTCTAAGTCCCTAATCAGCGCTGATGGTTCGTCCAGAGCTTCGCCTCCGTGGAAGGTCTGCTTCAGAAGAAGGGGGCAGAAGTGTCTGTGTGATACAGTTTTATGCTGTATCTTCCTCTTGGTGAGGTGTGTGCGTTTGAGACGTATGTGGTTCTGTGTGTCTTTGCGTGACCTTGGCTCTCAGGCCCTAGTGTGTCTCCTCGTGTTCTTCCTGATGGGGGAGCGCCTCAAAGAGTCTCCTGATTGTGGCCCTCCCGTTCTGAGGATGAAACAGTGCTTTGCGTGACCTTGGCTCTCAGGCCCTAGTGTGTCTCCTCGTGTTCTTCCTGATGGGGGAGCGCCTCAAAGAGTCTCCTGATTGTGGCCCTCCCGTTCTGAGGATGAAACAGTGCTCTGGCCTCGACCTGACTATGTTATCATGTGTGTGTTATGTGTTTAAAAGTTGAATGTGACTGCCATGTGTTGTGCTCATCAGGCGTTTAAGAGTTGACTATTGTAAGGTGACTGCCATGTGATGTGCTGATCAGGCTGGGGTAGGAGTTAGCTATATTTATAATGTACATGTGATGTGCTCAGCAGGTTATTTTGCCCAACACTCCCGCGACTCCCGCCATGCCCCGTGAACGAATGAATGAATGGCCCGGGAACCACGGGCACCGCGGCCCGGGCAACGCGGACTCTGCGGAGATCGCACCCAGAGGCCTAATAAGGCCTATATATTTTGTATTTGAAATGCAACAGTCTTTTCGTGGAGACTACGCTCAGAGCAGCTGGAACTGAACAAGAGGAAGGAGGAAAACGGGCTACTTGTTCATCAGTGTTAGGCTACTATAGATCATGACGATAGCTGATGTAAAGGGAGTCCGGGCATGTGCTGGACCGAGCCGCGCTGTATTTGATCACTGTTCCACTGCGCGCATAGACAGTAAAAAGTAGCTGAGACGGTAGAGGGGTTAGAAACCAATAAATGAAAATAGGCTATTTATTTCAGGTAGCCTATTTTTTCACCCAAAAAAAAATAAGAAAAAGTATAAAATCTCCCCCCAAAAATGGAATCACGTTCCCAGCGCCCCCCTTGGTTGCGCGAACGCCCCCGTTGAGAAACCATGCCTTAAAGACGATCTGTATGCTTTGTTGATCTGAGCGCATAACAGTGTTTTTGGCTGGGTTTTGTAGGCAGTGGGGGGAAAAACCTTAGGTTTCAAATAACTGGTGTTATGGCCTCTTCTTTTTGGAAACGAGACAAATACCGTGGTCTATAATAACATTGACAGTCGGGTCACAAGTTGATCTGGCTGCCTCCTGCTCTTAGGAAGAAGACTAGTTGGGGTTTTTAGTACTGCAGCTGATCAAATCTCTTTGGCTCAACGGCACAATGGAATGGAACTTGTAATATTTTCTCCCCAAAATGGTATGAGTTCGAATCCCGTATAGGCCTATATTAGTAAAAAAAACACACATTTTCCATTTATTTTGGCTTAAAATAGTTCTACGTGACAAGTTTCCTCCAATCAGACTCCAAATACGAATGAGATGGGTATGTTTATGACATTTTATTGAAAACAAATCAAAGAGGCATTCGCAAGGACATCTACGAGCCTTTTCCCGATTTTAAAAAGCTGCCGTAGCCACGACAACAAGGGACGCATTCGGCTGATGGTCACCATGGATGGTCACGAGTTGAACTGAAACACAGGTGTGGGCAGCCGCGTTCGACTATTCTCTGCGAACCGACTCGGATCTTGGATCTGACGCCACGCCCACACTTCAAGCGTTTTATTATTTCGCTCGGTCGTTGGAGGAAAACATGGACGCCACCCGGAAAGCATTGGCAGAGGACCAGGCGCTCCAAAATAAGTAGGCAATAGGCCATAGGCAGAGATACGGACGCAATAAAGTATTGCAGTAATACGAGTGATTGAAATTGCCATTTAAACCACCAAAGTGGTCCAAGCACAATGAAAACAGTTCATACTTCAAGTCACAATGGGCGCAGCCATCTTGAATTCTGTCTTGGAATTTTGCTCGGTCACCACTGAGTTCAACCGAGATGGCGAGTTCGCCGTCCGAGGAAAAGGGGCGTGTTTGTGCGTGTCGCTAGGCAACGTCCTCGGACCTCCGAGACGGATGGATATTAAAAACGAGATATATTAACTAGATGCCCTACGGCGGCGTCTAGAACGTCACCATAGGCCGCCATCTTACCATAGTAAAGCTTTCTGGTGGACTATGTTGTAGCGGACGTAAATCAGTGATCTGCACAAACGCTAATACTCTTATCTCGCTGAAATCTTGACGGATTTACAAACGGTTTGGTTTCTTACAAACTTTTGCTTTTTCTGAGTTTTAGTAGACCATATATTTATTTAACATAAATAACATGAAAACCTTGTGCATGCAACCAAACAGGGCCCCGTTTCCCGATATCGATGGATCTTCGCTCGTAAGATCATTCTCCCGATGGATCTTTCGAACCATCGATAATTTCTTTGTCGCGTTTGCCGAAACTCCTCTTAACGTGAACGCGCATTCGCTGCACTCACGACGTCGTAGGATTGTAACCGTCTACTGACACGGTGCTGAAATGGGCTCCGTAGGAGGGGGAGACGCAGGAATGTCGCAGGAAAATTGTGTTAAAAAGGGTTAAAATATCTCCCCATCAAGGACAACAGCAGAGTAGCCTACGAAAAAAATAGACTGCAATTATATGAATGCTAAAGACATTAAAACACAATTGATTAGGCTTAAGCCGACATACATCAGTCCTAATCCTGAATGCACTGTGCGTTTCACGGCATTTTCCCCCCTGAAATAATTCCATTTGACAAAAAATTAAAAATAGCTTGTGTAACAACTACATTTATCTTAATGGGCTGATTTCTGAAACATGCTTTGCACAGCAAAGAGAGCCGACTTAATCTGATTCCGCATAAAGTTTCCTTGATTGATCATTTGATTGGCTATAAAAGACCCTCCGGAAAAAGGGTAAGGCCTCTAGAAACGCGCAGTCATACAGCGCTACAGGCTTCCCAGGGAGGCCATCAGACAGCTGCTTTGGGCGATCAGGCAAGACCTCAGACGTGCTACAAGGAGGAGCTTTGCGCTCACAGCGCAAGTGCAGCTCGTGGCCGCCCTCCGATTGTACGCCACAGGGAGCTTCCTGCAGGTGGTAGGAGATGGCCAGGGCCTGTGCAAGGCGTCAGTGTGCAGATCGGTCCAGGCAGTGACATACAGCCTCCTTCGTCTCGTACTGCGACACGTCCGTTTCCACAGCAGAGACGAGATGGGTGCGACCCAAGAGAACTTTTTTCGGTCGTTCCGCATCCCACAAGTGGCCGGAGTCGTGGATGGAACTTTGATTCCAATTCTCACGCCCCACGTTGATGGCCACGTCTACATCTGTCGGAAGGGATATGCCGCTGTCAACTGCCAGGTGGTGTGCGACCATTAGGGCATCATCCTGGATGTCGTAGCGAGATGGCCTGGAAGCACTCACGAGTCACGACTCCTTCGTGTTCCGCGAGTCCTCCATCGGACGGCTGGCTGCAGCCTCCAGGGGAGAGTGGCGGCTCCTCAGGGACAGTGGCTATCCGCTTAGGCCTCACCTGTTCACCCCAGTGGCTAACCCGGGAGACGTCCACGAGGAACGGTACACCGAAGCCAAGGGCGTCAGTTTGTTTTTAGAAGTGGTGGGGACAATAACCATAAGCTTGAGTGTGGTCTGAAAAGTGCTGGGTACCCTTATGTAAGCTATTCATCCATTCAACGCTGCATTACAATATGCTCTACAGTGCATTGTCAGGTGTTGAAATTATTCGAATATTCGAATACTGGTTCGGAAAATTAGTATTTGAAGCTTAAATCAGTATTCTGAGCTTTTTTCCATGTAGGTGACTTTACCAGAGCGAAGGAGGCAAACTATAAGCGTCAGCGACACCAAGCAGAGAAGCGAGAGAGGTGGAAGAAGAATAGATATCTCGTTTCCCTTTACTTTATAACACAACATTAGCGGGATCTCTGGAGGAAAAGTAATACTTAAAACCATCGGCGTCGGCAGACCCTTTTCACCGGGGCACGTGCCCCGTTGTGGATCTGCGGTGCCTGGGTATGCCTGGGGCACTGATTTTTTAATTTATTTATACCTTTAATTTTTTTTTTTAAGTCTGACTCATCTGGCAATCTACAGAATGCATGCTTGCATTACATTTTTTTTTCTTAAAATAGGCCTATAGACTACCACTTTCGTAAGAATTTAAGTCCGACATACGGACAGATCTTAGAATCCACTTGCGGCCACTCGGAGCATGTTGCAGCCGGAGAGTTGCCTGTAACACAGAGCCAGGAGTTCGTCATATCTTAGGCTATCTTTAAGAAACACGGTACTACTAGTCCTCCTAGTAAAGACACAAAACATTGATTGTACAAAATTTGACACCCTGAAGAAATTTACTATTTGAATTACGTCAATAGAATGCATGGTACCTCCCTCATTGGCCGGCCGCTGCAATGAAATGTACGTGACGAATGCACACACTGAGGAGAGAATCATTCTCCTTCATATCTACTTTTTGAACCTGTCCAGCACAGTGTCAGCGACCATTCACTCCGGCCGGCGTGAAGTGAAGTAAACAGTAAGCGTTACATTTTTATCCTCTGGAAGCATAGAATGTCTAACAAATGTGTATGTCTAACAAATGTGTATGCCAAAAAAATTTTTTCTCGCGCGCTAAGCGCGCTCGCATTGTGATTTGGTGCCAGATTGTGCCCCGGTATGGTAGTGGGTGGGCTGACGCCCCTGCTTAAAACCTTAGCTTAGTTGTTTGTTTACGTTCGCTGTACAGCGCCGCGCCAAGCTGTGACTGGCTTGCTGCAGAGCGTGAGCGTCTTGGAAATACCCGGTCAATATAATAGATATAATATGGACACATAAGACAATCAATATTCGGTATTTGTTATGGATTTATTGTACAAATTCCCTGAAAAGATGCACGTTCCAGGATTAATTGAAAAGCTCCCGTAAGGGCTGAGATGACAGAGAACAGCTGATTTGGAACGGAGCAACAGCTGTTCGCTTTCACGGGGAAAAACTAAGGAACTTCAACCTACTTAGGCCTACTAATTAACGTTCAAAAGCTATTAAATCTTCAACAAAATATGCAGATACTGTCAAAATCGGTTCCAGGGAGTATATAAGGATTATTAATGTTGTTTTTGATGGTGTTTTTTTCTGGAACGAGTATTCGAATATTCGCTCAGAAAAAGCAACGAGTATTCAAAGCCTGAAAAATGGCATTCGGGCCAGCCCTATGAAGATCCTATTCGAACAATAAAAGTTGAAAACCACAGTTTGTGTTTTGGCTTGTTTTGCAAAACAGTGTTGGAAACACCAGGGTATTGGCTCGGGATATGTAGGCCTAATACTAATACACACAGGACAAAGAACAGTGTTGGCAATTTAACACTTATCTTGACATCAACAGTTTACCAGACAAACAATGCCAGACTGTAAAGGGGGTACGAAATGAAACGAGGTACTGAGCATCAGCCTTTTGAAGATGCGCAAGGGCTGCTGGTAGCATATGTTATGCTGCATTAAAAAAAGAAGAAATACAAGCACCCAGAGGAGAATTGCATCTGCCAAATCCTGACCACCAGTAAACACTTGCGAAGGACCAATGTAGACTTCACTCGTTACAACATCATAGAAAATTGTCCGCAAATAAAATCCCCTTCAGTTTAGGATAATCACACAGGTTATGCGAGAACATATTTATGTCAGGATAGGCCTACCAGGCTCCAAGTCTTCACACATCTCAATCAGACAAAACCAACTATAACCACATCGGCATAGCAATCGCACCGTGTGTAGCTGCTACTAGCTGCAATCTATATATACAATGCATACTAACTGGAGCACCAACCAGAATCAGATCACAATCGCTTGGGACCGTTGGTAACCTTTGGCCAGGTCATCACGATTCACGAGCAAACAGAACCTGCAGCAAAGTTTACGTAAACCAATTTCTTACCTTATGTGGCACTCCACATGCAGGCTAGATGACGTATCCATATCGATATTATCCAGTGTCACAAACATGCTTTTTATAGGAAGCAAAAGGACCGGCTATTTTCTGAATAAAAATGACAATTTTGGCTGTCTGTCTTGAAACTTCTCCAGTGCGTTCACACCAAACGCAACGGGACGACAAGATCCCATACAAAGTGAACGTATAGACGCGTATCGGGCGAATATTTTTGATTTGTCGCGCCACACTTTCGCCGTGCACAGGCAAGCGCGTTCACGAGGATTTGTGGCGCTAAAATTTTCAACTTTGACACGAATTTCGCGTGATGACAGCCAATCAGCGTTCAACAGCGTGTGTAACGTAACAGCCAATCAGCGTTCACCCGTCAAACTCAGCGCAGTGCAGTCCGGGGTGTACTGCAGCATGGAGGAGAAAGTGATTGTTGCCGTTTGCGACTCTCGGAGCTCTATATATAATAGTATATAATATAATATAATTGTATACATAATATCACGACCAAAAGCTCCGTGTGCCTCCGGATGGCCGTAGCGCAGGGATCTCATAGGGATTGGGCTTCTCGGGAGTCGGGGTTTGTTTACCGGCGTTGCCATGGTTTCCGGTCTTGTGTGTTCCAACGGTTTATTAGATAGGCCTATCTAATAAATTATGTCTTCGAGCGCGCCTATCGCATGATTTTAGACTCGACGATTTCGGTTGAGTATGTGAGGATTTTAATTATTTTTATTTATTTTTTTTTACACATTTTTAAAAGTGGTGGGGACAAAATTCGTATTTCAAATAGTGGGGGGGACATGTCCCCCCCATCCCCCCCGTAATCGACGCCTATGACGGAAGCCCACCGTCTGACCCGGTGCATTGTCGAGCGCACGATCGGCAGGTGGAAGTTGCGCTTCCGATGCCTCCACAAGTCCGGCGGAGGGCTGGGGTGGCGTTGGGTGAACCGGACGAGGACGAGGAAGATCCGTTTCGGGACGGCCTCCCGGATTACGCTGCTGGTGTGGAATCACGCCCCCCCCCCCCCCCCCCCATGTCACTAAGCATTCCCCGTCAACGTGAGCAATCCCCACCATATCCCAGCCTTTTGCCTGCTCCTTTTGCCTTTAATTTTTTTTTAATTTCTTACATTCATTATTTGGTTTCTTTTTTCTTTCATTTCATTCATTATTTTATTTTATATTTTTTTCACTTCTTTCATTCATTATTTTATTTTTTATTTTTTTCATTTCTTTCATTCATTATTATTATTATTTTTTTTTCATTTCTTTCATTCATTATTTTGTTTAATTATTAATTTTTGGGGTTATTTTAGGCTATGATTTATGAGTAGCCTATGTCACAGTCTGCACAAATCCCCCCACTTTCTCTCACACATTTTGAGTGCCCTGCCTGCGCCAACTTTTTCTGGACTGTCCCGTTTTATTTTGGCCATTTTAACATCTTTATTAATAAATTAATTAATAATCTTTATTAATCACCAAACTAAGAACATAAAGGCGCAATGCGTTTTAATAAAACGCATCCAATACACGGAATGTCCGATGGTGACGCCACTGAGGCTATGACGTGACGTCACGCCCTTGTGGGAACGCCCACTTGGAGGGCAAAAGACACTATTTCAACTGCCGGTCCGCTGCCCGCCAGCTACTTTTCTTTGCTAGCTTTGGCTTAACTTTTACCAAAATGCCAGATAGTTGTTGTGCAATTGGCTGCACAAATCGACGAGGAGACAAGCCTGGGTTGTGCTTTTACAGAATCCCGTCTGAGAAAGAAAACCCAGAGAGGAGGAGGTTGTGGATATGTGCCTTGAGACGTGCCTCCGTCCCTGGGGAAAACAAACAATGGCAACCATCCAAGTACACACGTCTTTGTAGCGAACATTTCATCAAAGGTAAGGTTAAGCTCGTTAGTCAACACAGTATTTTAATTATTGTACTGTCAGTCATTATATATTTACGTATTCGTTCTGACATGGTTCGCTTAAGTGGACCTATGCACCCAACTCCAGCGGCCTTGCTGATCATTTTCAGTCTGAAAAGATAACAGTCAGATGTAGGAAGGGGAGAGGGTTTTACCAATTTGCATGCAGTGTAAATTTTCCGAAAATTCAGATTATATTATTAGTTTACGTCATTTTATTTCATGAATAAATTATTATGGTAACGTTAGTTATATGAATGAAGTACTGTAACAAACACGTAGCTTAGATGTCTAAAGTCTAAACAGCTAGCTCAGGATAACGTTACTTATTTCTCTTTTTTTCTCTTACAGCCAGGAGAAATATCATTTAGCAAAATCCATTACAGTATCATGAAACTGTTTGAGAACATAATGACTAAAACATGGAATACAATTTGACTTTAATTAAAACTGTTCCACTACCTACTTTAAACATTTACAAAAACAAAATTGGACTAACTAAATACAATTTTCAGTAAGTGACCAAGACTAAAACGTCTGAAGGAATGATATGACAATGTTCTTGATGTTACTAATAACTTGTTGGCATATGTGGGACATAAACCCTCTTGTGTCATTATAGGTGCCAAATGTGACGACCCTTTGTCCCCTGACTGGGTTCCATCCATCTTCTCACACATTCCAGCCACCAAGAAGAGGAAAAGGGAGAAAGACATGGAAAGGTATGAGCAGCACAGCAGAATGAAGAACAAGAGGGTGGAGGAGAAAAAGAAGAAAGATGCAGTGGATGTCCTCCTTGACCTGTCATCAGTACCAGATGCTGGACCTGCGCCACCTGCTGTGGATGAACAACAGTGTGACAACAAGCCATGCAAGGAAAAGATTGCAAGATTACAAAGGGAGTGTAATGACCTCAGAGAGGAAAACCGTAAACTGAAAGAAATTATTAAATCAGGAACATTTGATGAACTGGCTTTTGAAAAAGATGATGAAAAAGTGAAGGCAATGACTGGAATCCCCTCATATTCAAAGTTACAAGTAGTTTTAACATTTGTGTTTTCATTTCTGCAGACTGGTACAAACCTCTCTCCCTCCCAGAAATTCTGTTAACTCTTATGAGGCTGAAAATGAACCTTCCCCTGTCATTGCTTGGTTGTATGTTTAAGATCTCAATTCCCACTGCCAGCAGAACATTTAGAAGCACCATTGAAGTGCTGAATGCAAGACTTGCTCCAGCACTTTTGTTTTGGCCAAATCGAGAGGAGCTTCAGTTGTCAATAGTTAGTTAGTTAGTTAGTGCCTGTAGCACCCCTGCTGGGGTATAGGCCGTCGACAAGGGACCTCCAGAGTTCACGGTCGCTGGCGTTCTTTTCTATCTGCGACCAGGTGCCTCCCAGTCTCTTTGTGTCTGCCTGAAGGTCCCGGCGCCAGGTGTTTTTAGGACGTCCTCTGCTTCTCTTTCCTTGAGGGTTCCAGGTCAGAGCCTGTCTGGTGGTGTTTGACTCTGGTTTGCGTAATGTGTGCCCGATCCATCTCCATCTTCTTCGTCCAATTTCGTCTGCTGCTGGGGGTTGTTTTGTTCTTGTCCACAGATCGTTGTTGCTGACCTTGTTTGGCCAGTAGATTTTCAGGATTCTTCTGAGACATTTGTTTATGAAGGTTTGCACTTTATTTATTGTGATCTTATTGATTCTCCATGTCTCTGCCCCATAGAGCAGGACGGATTTTACGTTGGAGTTAAAGATTCTGATTTTAGTCGTTTCCCGTATCTCTCTAGAGTTCCAGATGTTCTTGAGAAGTAGAAATGATGTCCTTGCCTTACCTATCCTAGCTTTTACATCTGCATCTGTACCACCCTGACTGCTGATGATACTCCCCAAGTAGGTGAAGGACTCTACCTCTTCTAACATGGTGTCACCAAGGGTGATCGGTTCCGTACTAGTTGTATTTATCCTTATGTTTTTAGTTTTTCCCTCATGGATGTTAAGTCCTACTTGTGAGGAAGTCTCTATGAGTGTATTGATCTTGTCTTGCATCTGGTGGTAGCTATGTGACAGTAGTGCCAGGTCATCTGCGAAATCTAAGTCATCCAGTTGGGTCCATAATGTCCATCGGATTCCGTTCTTCCTTTGTTCTGTTGTTGTTCTCATGATCCAGTCAATGGCTAGTAAAAACAGGAATGGGGATAGAAGACAACCCTGTCTGACCCCAGTCTTGATCTGGAACTGTTCCGTGAGCTGTCCATCATGTATCACTCTACAGGTCATTCCAGAATAGCTGTTTTCAATGATGTTCACTAGCTTAGTGGGCACTCCATGGTGTCTCAATAACTTCCATGCGGTCTCTCTATGTACACTGTCGAATGCCTTCTCGTAGTCGACAAAGTTGACATAGAGTGGGGAGTTCCACTCTAGTGACTGCTCTATGATAATGCGAAGAGTGGCAATCTGGTCGACACAGGACCTATTCTTTCTAAATCCTGCTTGCTCGTCTCTCAGTTGGTGGTCAACTGCATCCTTCATTCTGTCCAGGATGACTCTATTTAGCACTTTGCCTGGCACAGAGAGTAGGGTGATCCCTCTATAGTTGTTGCAGTTTCCCAGGTCTCCTTTCTTTGGGAGCTTGTTAATAAGGCCCTCTTTCCAGTCAGATGGTATCTCTTCTTCTTCCCAGATCCTTTTGAAGAGTGGATGCAGCAGGCTCACCGTGATACCAACGTCTGCCTTTAGGGCTTCTGCCGGGATGTTATCTGGCCCAGTTGCTTTCCCACTCTTCAGCTGCTGTATCGCTTTCCTGATCTCCTCTCTGCTGGGTATGTCACAGCTGATGGGGAGGTCGGTCTGTGCTGGTGGGATATCTGGTGGGTTTACTGGTGGGGGTCTATTTAGCAGTTCCTCAAAGTGTTCTGCCCATCTGTGTAGTTGTCCGTCCTTTGTTTTAATGCTGTTTCCCTCTTTATCCCTGACCGGTCTTTGTGGCCTGCTGTATTTGCCCGACAGCTTTCTGGTGGTGTCATACAACTGTTTCATGTTTCCATTTCTTGCTGCTTCCTCTGCTTCTTCGGCTAGGTTGTCGATGTATTTCCGCTTGTCCGCCTTAATGCTCCTCTTAACCATTCTATTGATATTAGTATACTCTTCTTGTGCCTTTGCCTTGGATGCTCTTGTACGACTGTTTGTCACTAGTGCTTTCTTCTCTTTTCTTGTTTGGATTCTTTTTTGGGTTTCTGTAGATATCCACTCCTTTTGCTGGAATTTCCTGTAGCCAACCACTTCTTGGCATGTGGATATTAGTGCGTCTTTAATATGTTGCCACTGACTGTCGATGCTGTTTTCGTCTTCAAGTAGGTCCTGGAGAACTTCAAATTTGTTTGATAGTTTCAGTCTGAATTCCCCTTGTTTTTCTGCGTCCCTCAATAGGCTCACGTTGTATTTCTGTCTGTTAGCTGTTGTCTCCGTCTTGTTCTTCTTGAGCTTGAGTTTCAGTCTAGCAGTTAACAAATGATGGTCAGATGCTACATCTGCCCCCCTTTTAACTCTCACATCCTGTAGTGATCTTCTGAACTTCTTGCTTATGCAGATGTGATCTATTTGGTTCTCTGTTGTGTGGTCTGGTGATACCCATGTTGCTTTGTGTATCCTCTTATGTGGGAAGATGCTGCCTCCGATAACAAGCTTGTTCAGTGCGCAGATATCCATGAACTTCTCTCCGTTTTCGCTTGCTTCTCCAAGTCCATGTGTTCCCATCACCTCCTCATATCCGATGTTTACTTTTCCTACCTTTGCATTAAAGTCACCCATGAGGACGGTGGTATCTTTCTCTGGATATTTGTCCAGGATGTTCTGAAGCCTGTCGTAGAACTCCTCTTTTTCTTCTTCTTCACTGGGGTTCGTTGGTGCGTAGCATTGGATGACATTCATCTTTATCTTCTCCTTTGTTGTTCTGAACGATGCTGTGATGATCCTTGGTCCATGGGCCTCCCATTCTATCAGTGCTCTCTGTGCGGCTCTTGATAGCATGAGGGCTACCCCTTCTGTGTGTGGGGCATGGTCATCTTCATGGCCCGAGTAAATCAGCAGCTCTCCACTCATTAATCTTTTCTGGCCTGATTGTGTCCATCTTGCCTCGCTGATGCCCATTAGTACAAGATTATAGTTTTTCATCTCTTGTGCTATTTGAAAGGTTTTCCCTGTTTGATACATTGTTCTTACATTCCATGTTCCAATGGTAATGTTTTTCCTGGTTGAGAGAAGGATGGTCGGTCCTGTGGCTTCCAGGGGCTCCTGGCTTTCACCACACAACGTCATTTGTCTTCTAGCTGAAGAGCTACTCTCTCCCAGGGCCGTGTCCTCTCTTAGTTCTCTTGTCGACGTTTCTGTAACTGCAAGTGTTTTACAGGGTGGGGTTGTTGGCCCCACGCCCAACCCCCAACCTGGAGGACCAGGTGCTGCTTTTCGTCCGGCCTCTACTCTAAAACCTGCCCGGCATGGTTGCACCTACAGGGGGTATGAATACCCGCCGGTATAGCCTTTAGAGTCACGGAGGCACGCAAGCCTCCCCACCACGGCAAGGTAGCAGCCACGGGGGGAGGATGCCTATGATATTTAGACAGGTTTTTCGTAAATGTGCTTGTATTATTGACTGCTTTGAAATTTTTATGGAGAGGCCTAGAAACCTAAGAGCACGAGCACAGACATACTCAAAATACAAACATCACCATACCATGAAATATCTAAATGGCATTACACCACAAGGAACAGTTTCTTTTATATCAAAAGGATGGGGTGGGAGAACATCAGACAAACACTTGACTGAAAGAAGTGGATTTTTGGATCACCTCAACCCAGGTGATGTCATACTAGCTGATAGAGGGTTTGATGTGGCAGACTCAGTTGGTCTGTACAATGCTGAGCTTAAGATCCCAGCTTTCACTAGAGGCAAAAAGCAGTTGGGTCCAGTGGAATTAGAGTCCACACGAGGACTTGCATCAGTTAGGATACATGTGGAAAGAGTTATCGGTGAGGCAAGGAATCGGTACACCATACTTCAAAGTACAATTGGGATTCAAATGTGTGAAGCTGAGCATCCTGAAGGTCTTACACCTCTAGATAAAATAGTCTGTGTGTGCTGTGCACTGACAAATTTGGCTCCTTCAATTATTCCTTTGGGTTGAACATGAGAAGAAACTTTAATAACAGTGAAGTCACTGTTATTTCCATCAATGAAATAAGGACAGTGACAAAAATGAATTCATACTTTTAATATTTTAGTGTTTTATTACCTTTTTACAAAAAAATTCTATGAATTATTGGTCCCAATGTAATAAATTATTTGTTTTTGTAAAGTGATTGAAAAATCCTTGAAATGTAACATTACAAAAGAGTGGCAACCCTGTAAATAACTATACATCTATATACAAAACTACTGTGTGTATGTATATATGTAACTAACTATATACATCTATATACAAAACTACTGTGTGTATGTATATATGTAACTATACATCTATATACAAAACTTTACTGTGTGTATGTAAATATGTAACTATACATCTATATACAAAACTACTGTGCGTATGTATATATGTAATTATATACATCTATATACAAAACTGTACTATATATCTGTCTATATACATCTATCTAAATATTTTCTATACACACCCGTGTTGAATAAAACACTTACACTTTGTTCAGATTGTTCTGTTTTTTGTTATCCCTCTTCTCTTTAGCTATTTCACTTTTACAGTAAATGCATTTCCAACTTGATATTTTTAAATGTGTGGTGTCAAACTTTAAGCAACTTCTATGAATGAGTTGTCTTTTACAGATTCCTGACTTACACTCAAGTCTGTCTTCATTGTGCAATACAGGGACCCCACAGTAACAGCCCTTGCCTTCAGATGTTTTTTTGTCATGTGATGTTAGAATAGGAGCTGTGAACACCTTTGCTACAAGCTCTGGGATGACACATTTCTTCACAAATTTGCTAACCTTTTCACACATGGACTCAAAAAAGTCAGTATCGGGCAGAATCCTCTCAATGTGCATTTCCCCATTCCCTCCTTTCCCCGGTCCCCAGACAGCAAAGTCACAGTAGCTTGCTTGTGTCAGATGAATTTGTGTCTGCACCTGATAGAAGTACTGATGGTCCCTCTTTAAGAAAAGTTTACCGCCAACCTCTTTGAGACAGAACGTGCTGTCCTGTTTACTTTTCTCCCCCAATGTGCTATCATCAAGACTGCTGGGTGCCTTTACTTCCAACACACCCATTTCATGGCAGTCACATGTTAATATGCCGTCTGGGGATGCCCCTAACCATGGATATTGAGGGTTAATGACCAGGCCTCCCTTCCTGACAGTGAGGTTGGTGTGGTGGCTCTCCATTGTTTTGGTGTACTCCTCAACTGCCGTTCCCTCGTGTTCAGTGCCCCATCTAAAAACAGAAAAATGTACACAATGTCATTCTAAATGATGTGTTATTTATCTTGATCATTTGTGTTTTACCAGCAAGGTGATAAGGTAAGTAAATGTTAAGGTAAGTAAATGTTAATCACAAAAGTGCTGGTGAGGGAAAGCACGACAATTGGCAGAAAAGTTTTTAATACAGCCGTAGTCATCTTTCACAACATTGTGGGCTTATAAAAAAACATTTTAAATCTACATGCAGACCACACAAGTTGCATGAAGATTTAATGTGTTGTGTTTTTTTATAAGCCTACAATGTTGTGAAAGATGACTATGGCTGTATTAAAAACTTTACTGCCACTTGTCGTGCTTTCCCTCACCAGCTCTTTTGGGGTTGCTTTTGCCCTATTTGAAAATCCTGATTTCCACTTTTTTTGTGTGTTGCTTTTATCCAGTGTTAAGGGGATATGAATACCTGAGAGAGTGTGGTGTGTTGTTGTTTGGGTCCTTGTAAGCCACTGGATAGCACAGTTTCTTCAGCAGGGAAACAGCTGGTTTGTCTGGGTCCGTGTGGCAGGCTGCTCGGATGTTTGACGCAGTCACCCTTCCTGCCTTCTGGTCAAACCACATGGCACATTTTGCCTGTGGTCTTGTCTCATTTTCTATGACACGGCACTTGAAAAAGGTAGCAAGGTAGAGTAGCAAGTTAGTGATATGTGACATCTAAACAGTGATGTATTAACTTTTATTGACAAAAAATATTTAAAAAAAAAAGTGACTATTGAATTCTGAGGAGAACGTTTTCTGCACTTGAGCTATCATATTTACTGCCTGAGACATTCCTGACATCCATATCTTCAATCACATTTACTGACTGATGTAAAATTGTACCTGTTCTTCCGTTATGCTTAACCCTGTGAACACTTCCTCACTCTTTGCCTGCAGTTCTTGGTGTGACAGTGACCTGTGCTGGGGCTTGTACATCTGGCTTAAGGGTGCTGGGATGTTCAGTTGCACTGCTCGAGGTATATACCTCTTTGCATGGCCAGGGATAACAGACAAAATTGAACTTTTGACCGGTTGCTTTTCAGTGCTTTCTGATGAATGTAGCATACTGTAGAGTGCTGTGCATTCATCTTGGGTTGGAGGTGGAATCTTGACCGGGGGGAGGTCATCACAACCATCAGCAGATCTCTTTCTCTGGGCCTTTGTGAAACCTATCTGGCTCCCTTCTGCATACACTACTGTCTTTATGGCTGCCATACTAGGCTCGTTCCAGCTACAGGCCTTATCAGTGCATGCAGTGCCACTCAGTTTGTTCACAGCTGCTAACAAAGCGTAGAGTATGGCACCTACATGTGAACACACTTCCCCTAAACCGGCCATACATGTGCAGTGGCCAAATCGCACCAATCCCTCTTTCTCCACAGCAACCCAAGCTGTCAAATGGGAGTCATTTAACCTGTAGAAATGGTTTACCTGACATTTGGGAGGGAGAACGTTTTGATTATCTTTATGTTATAAGGGACTGTGTCAACCTAACCAAAATATTCATGCATTGTCACTACTGCCCTAGAATGCTGACTGAAAAAGTGAACTTATACTAACAACCCAGATCAAAGTTAGATAACGCTAATTAACACTCACCTTCGCCTTGACAATGAAAAATTTCTTGTCCTTCACCTCCCAAACGGCAGCATTATTGACCCATCCAGATTGAAAATACATATAACTGTCCGTACTTTTGTATGCTCTCATCCTGGCGGCTGTGTAAGGGGAGGGATTCTCCACAAGATAAATGTAAACATCTCCGAATTGGAGGTCTGGCAGGGACTTGAAAAATAGAACCTTATTCTATTTTTCTTAGAACCTAACAATTATTCATAAGTATGCACTGCCATACCTACATCTCTGATGTTTATAACAAACCAAACCGTTTGAAAATCTGTTGAAAATTGAGCAAGTTATGGTTATTTAAAAAGTACATGAATCACTACCAACACAATGTTATTGGTGAGCAGCTTACTGTGGTAAAATGGCCACCAGTGGTGACGTTCGACTCCATTGGCCAGCACCGCGGACGAGGCATCTAGTTAATATATATATATCTATGGGTGTGGGTGTCAGACATGGGTGTCGGATTGACTCGGCTGCCAGATCATGTACATAATAAAGGATGGACCACGGACTGGAAAATGGCCGCCCATTCATTCCTATGCAAACTGCTCAGTGGCGCATGGTAACATACAGGAGCGACTTGCTTCCGCGTTATGTGGCCAGGACACGTGACCTAGTCCGTGACGTACCGGATGCAGAGATCTTCTTCTTCTTCTAGTTTAGTGGCAGATCATAGTTTTTCCCCATATACCGCGACCTACTGGACTACTACACAGGAGTTTGTGACAAGGACGTTGACAAGGACAAGGACGTTGGCAAATCATACTTTAAATCATACAAATAAATTCAAAGAAAAAACCAAACTAACGAAACAAAATAAACAAAATAAAACAAACTAACAAAATAAATGAATAAATAAAAATAAAAAATATATATACTTAAGGTTAAATTCTTCTAATTAAGTTAGTATCTTTTATCTAATTTATCAGCAATTTCATTGCCATATATACCATGGTGGGCTGGAATCCAACATAACTGAATAACTAAACCAAGGCTTATAATATTTAAAAGAAGATGATTTACCTCTATCACCAAATCTTCACGTATTGAATTATTTGTTATAAAACTTAGTATCTACAACCCATCTAAGAGCGGTTATTATTGATAGCTGATAACCAAGGTACAAACTGTAATACTATAATCAAGAGGACATACAGGCAGTTCAAATAAAAAAGAGATAGAACATTATTGATCTGGAAAACTTCATAGATATGTAAGATTGCTCCATATAATACCATAGTAACATAGTAATGTAGGCCTAAAAAATTCAGTTCAATGTTATTGCTTAAGAAACAGATTCCTTCCAACTAACTATTTTACGAAGAATGCAATCAATAATTTATATAAAAGTAAATGTTTACATATCGACCAGCAACGAAGTTGGAGTAGCCTACCCAAATATTGAATTGTAATACACCAACATTGTCAACTGTCATACATAGCTAACCATAACCCTGTCATACATAGCTAAACAAGCAAATGAAAATGAAATACCTACCAACGCAACTGAAATGTTAATATTAGACAATTAACAATATTATGAAAATTACGTAGGTCTCCCATAATCATTCAGGTAATCAATACGTCCGTGCCTGTTACAGCTATTTCAATGATGTGTGTTATATATCCGTGTTCAACGCCATTCATGTTAAGTAAAAGGACAAATCTCAGACTTTGGAAGTTAATGGAGTTAATGGAAGTTAATTCGGAATTTAATTTAATTCGGAAGTTAATGGAGCCGTGCACTTCAAAATAGGTCCATAGCATGGAGCCGTTTGTTTCAGTACGGCTCCTTTCAGCTGCCCACCCAACATCAACTGCTAATAAAACGCTTGAGGAGGCGTTTTGAAAAGAAAAAAACTTACATTTTTTTAGAACAGGGTAGAAAGATAATTATGAGCCTTTGATTGATACCCAGACATTTTTTGCGGAGACACAATCCTGTTCCCCACTTGTATTGGAGTGGACGGCGATATCTACTTCTGGGCCACATGAAATGACGGACCCCCGTCCACTCCCAGCTAAAACAGCTGCAATACCAGGCTTGGCCTCTGAGCACGGGTGGATTGCGGAAGTATATGCCTGGGGGCCTGTGCCAGATCGACTCGGGGTCCTAGATGCGCAATAATGACGCACTTCCTGTAGACGCTGTCTTTTAAATGTGCATGCGCGTTTCATTCATTCCCATGTTATTCCCAAGTATTAACGATCTCCTTTTGTTTTCTAATCTATGAATAATAATCTAATGTACAAATTATTGTTGCCTATACTTGGGTTATAAAGAAGAATCGGTTAACTCCATTCACTGAACGCGGCGTTCCACTTTATTTCCAGGTCTCCCAACACAGAGTCAAAACAGCGACCCAGACGAAGACACTTCCGTTCTCCTCCTTCAGAATAAGAATCAGAATCAGAATCACTTTTATTACATCTTATAGTACAGTACTCAAGAGTAAAAATCTTAGGCTTGGTTCCTCAACATTCACATAGCAGTAAAAGATAAAATAAATAAGAATAAGAATAAGAAACCATATGAAAAGGAACAAAGTAAAAATAAATAAATAAGTAAGTAGCAGCATCAATAATACTAAAAAGTAACAACAGTCTGTTGTTGTGCTGTGCGTGTGGATGGTTGGGGGGTAGTGTGTTTTTCCAGGAGTCTGACTGCTTAGGGGAAAAAACTGCTTGTCATCCTCTGGGTTTTGGCCCTTAGGCTTTGGTACCGCCTCCCTGACGGCAGTAGCTCAAACAGTTTCTGGTTGGGGTGGCTGGGGTCCCCAATGATTCGGAGGGCCTTCCTGACACACCGGGCCTTGTAGGTTTCCTGGATGGAGGGAAGCTCACATCCGCTGATCCTCTCAGCTGTCCGCACTACCCTTTGCAGCATTTTGCGGCTTTGGGCAGTGCAGTTCCCGTACCAGGCAGTGATGCATCCAGTCAATATGCTCTCCGTTGTGCCTCTGAAGAAGGCCCCCATGATCTTGGGCCCCACGCCAAACTTTTTCAGACGCCTAAGGTGAAATAGGCGCCACTGTGCTTTTTTCACCACCTGGTTTGTGTGCTCCTCCCAGGTGAGGTCTCTGGTGATGTGGACTCCCAGGAACTTAATGCTGTGTACCCTCTCCACAGCAGACCCATTGATGGAGATGGGGTGTTGAATCTGTCTCTTCTTCCTGAAGTCCACTACGAGCTCCTTGGTCTTATCGGTGTTGAGAATGAGGTTGTTGTCCTGGCTGTACTGAGCCAGACAGTCGACCTCGCTCCTATAGGCCGTCTCATCACCATCAGTGATCAGGCCCATGACTGTTGTGTCATCGGCAAACTTGATCACTGCATTGGATCCGTGTGTAGCCACGCAGTCGTGGGTGTATAGGGAGTAGAGGAGGGGGCTTAGGACACAGCCCTGGGGGGCTCCTGTGCTGATGGTCAGAGGGGCGGAGATCTTAGGACCCATCTTCACCACCTGTTTTCGATCCGTCAGGAAGTCAAGGATCCAGTTGCATAGGCTGGGATCAATGCCTAGGTCCCTGAGCTTCCTGTCGAGTCTGGAGGGGACTATTGTGTTGAATGCCGAACTATAATCAACAAACAGCATCCTCACATAGGTGTTCCTCTTGTCGAGGTGGGCGAGGGCTAAGTGGAGTGCTGTGGCAATGGCGTCATCTGTCGATCTGTTCTTCCGATAGGCAAATTGGTGGGGGTCCAGGGCTGGTGGCAGCATTCTGCAGATCAGCACCTTGATGAGCTTTTCAAAGCATTTGCTCACTATGGGGGTGAGAGCAACAGGGCGCCAGTCGTTTGGGCATGTTACCTTGCTCTTCTTTTGTACAGGAATGATTACTGATGACTTGAAGCAGGCTGGCACTATGCCCGTGGAGAGGGAGAGGTTGAAAATGTTTGTGAATACACCAGCCAGCTGGTCCGCACATACTTTGAACACCCGGCCAGGAAACCCATCTGACCCGGCCGCTTTTCGGATGTTGATGCGTTTGAACACCACACGTACATCCTCTTCTGTGATGACAAGAGCGCTGGCTGTATTATCTGCGTCCTCTGAGTAGGTCCTCTCTAGGAGACTGGTTTGGCTCACTTCAAAGCGGGCGTAGAAACTGTTCAGCTCGTCAGGTAAAGAGACAGAAGTATCAGCTGTGCAGCTAGAGGTCTCTTTGAAATCAGTGATGGTGTGTAGTCCCTTCCACATTCTGCGTGGGTCATTGCTGCTCAGCTGTGCCTCTATTTTTTTGCCATAATCCCTCTTTGCTGCTTTGATCACTTTTCTTAGGTTATACCGGGGAGCTTTAATTTCAGTTGTATCTCCCGTTTTGAATGCTGTTTTCCTAATAGTAAGTGCTGTATTAACATCAAAATTAATCCATGGTTTCCTGTTTGGATATACACGGACTGTTTTTGTGGGCACTACTTCTTCTATCACCTTTCCAATGAGACCCAGCGCTCCTTCCGCGATCTCGTTGACGTCACCACTGTTCTCCGCGAACTCAGTCATGGAATCAAAGCAGTCCTGGAGGATAGCGTCTGATTCGTCAGACCAGCATCGACTTGTGCGCGTGATTGGTGGAGACGTTTTCAGCCAGTGCTTGTAGGCGGGCACAAGGAGAATGGAAGAGTGGTCTGATTTGCCGAACGGGGGGCGGAGGAGGGGTTTGTATGCATTGCGGAATTGAGTGTAGGCGTGATCCAAGCATCTTCCGCCTCTCGTATTTACAGTTATGTGTTATGTGCAAAACTTTCTTCAGCGACGCTCGGTTAAAGTCTCCAACCACTATTAGAGCGGCCTCTGGGTGTCTGTTTTCTATTTTGCTGATGGTTACGTACAGTTCCTTGAGTGCAACGTTTGTGTCAGCTTGTGGTGGAATATAAACTGCTATGCATATGACAGCAGTAAAGTCTCTCGGAATCCAGTGTGGGCGGCAGAGCAGGACTAGGTATTCGAGGTCCGGGGAGCAGAATGACTTGAGTGAGTGAACACTTACCGGTTTACACCAGGCTTTGTTCACCATGAAGCATACACCTCCGCCTTTACTTTTCCCCGAAAGTTCTCTTGACCTGTCCGCACGATGTACAGAGAAGCCCATGGGAGAGATTTCGTAGTCCGCGATATGTTCACCCAGCCACGTCTCTGTTAGACAGATGATATGGCAGTCCCTTGTTTCCTGTTGGAAGGTAATCCTTGCTCTCAACTCGTCCAGTTTGTTTTCTATGGATTGCACGTTGGCTAGCAGAATGCTGGGGAGAGGTGTTTTGCCTTCTCGCCGTCTGAGTCGGACGAGCAGGCCAGCCCGTCGCCCACGTCTCCGGCGTCTCCGACGCGGGGTAGTAGGGCCGTTGTTAGGCATTTGTTTACGTTTGCCAGCTGGGGTTCCCAGTAGAAAAACTCCGGTTGGACCGTGAATAATCCCCGAATCTCTTATGTTCAACAGTGTCTCTCGGTCATATATAATACAGCCCGCAACTTTACAGGGTAAAATCACGCATAAAAACACTAAAATAAGTAAAATACTGCTATGTTGTTGAGGAGTCCGTCGCTCGCTCGCCTTAACCGGCGCCGCCACCATAATGGACCTAAGAGTCCCTAATGCCGCGTTTCCACTGCAGGGTGCAGTACGGTTCGGTTCGCAAAGGTGCAGTACGGATTGCGTTTCCACCGCCAAAAGTGGGCGTGACCTGGACTGAGCCGTACTCGCTTTGCCCTCGTTTTCAGTACTCCTCCGTTGGGGTACTGAAATCGAGACGAGACGCCTGAAATTGTACCGGAAATTCGAGCTACAGACCCCCTCCGTTGATTGGTCGACAGAACCGTCACTTCCGGGCGACATGGGGATAAAAACAAACAAACAGTAGCCTCGAGGTATTATTCTTTACAATGAACATGTCGCGTAAAACGCTTGCTTGGGCGAACAAAGAGGTGGAGAAATTCCTCTGCATTCTTGGGGAGGAAGACGTTGTTTACGATGTTGTACGTAGCTGCCGTGGCGATCGACATCCGGCCTACCATAAAGGGTACTGTCGGCGGTGGAATCGCGACCTCGGAACCGAGCTGGGCTATACCGCCCCCTCCCTCCCGGACTGAGGTGAACCGAACCGTACTGCACCCTGCAGTGGAAACGTGGCATAACAGGAACTGGGTTAAATATGCATTCATCAGTGCTTTTAGACTTTCCAATGGCTTTGTTTGTGCGAAAGAACGGGCTGCGTTCAATGAAATCAAAACGGATTGAGCCTTCTTTTTAAGTCAATGATTTAGCCCTGTTTATAAACAACCCTTCCGGGTTCTGTCTGTTGGCTTGTGTCGATACGTCATCTGTAAGCGCAGGACCCCAAGTCGATCTGACACTGCAGCCGAGTCAATCCGGTACCCACACCGGACAGTTTGCTTGACTCGGGTTAACTACGGCTTTAAAAAAAAAAATCTTCCTCTTCGTGAATCAGTACACGGCCGACCTTACCACACTGCGGTCAAGCCAGCCGACCCATCGAGATCGGCGGTCAAGCCAGCCGACCCAGTTTTTTGCTGTACCTGTATATACTAGCCATTACAGTAATAGCGCCTCAGCGCATCAGAACTAGTTTCAAAATAAAAGCATTTGTCTGGTACATACCGAAAGACAGTCATTAAAAGCAAATACTATCAAAGGAAATGTACGGACGTTGTGATATTTACTTTCAAAATAAAAGCCCAACTAATTGACAAATGTAAGCTTATACCAACAGTTTATTGGAGATTTAAAATGAAACGCCCTGTTATCCCAGACTCATTCCACGTCAGGGTCATAGTTCACTACCCCATAGTGTCACCACGAAGTTTCAGGATATTCTGACGTGTAGTTCCAAATTAAAAGCCCACTAGATATTGAAATATGAGACATTAGATATGATTTTGGATTCAATTTAAAAGGAAACGCCCTGTTATTCCAGACTCATTCCACCTCAGGGTCATAGTTCACAACCCCATAGTGATACCCACGAAGTTTCAGGATATTCTGATGTGTAGTTTCAAATTAAAAGCCCACTAGATATTGAAATATGAGACATATTAGATATGATTTTGGATTCAATTTAAAAGGAAACGCCCTGTTATTCCAGACTCATTCCACGTCAGGGTCATAGTTCACGACCCCATAGTGTCACCCAAGAAGTTTAAGGATATTCTGATGTGTAGTTTCAAATTAAAAGCCCACTAGATATTGAAATATGAGACATATTAGATATGATTTTGGATTCAATTTAAAAGGAAACGCCCTGTTATTCCAGACTCATTCCACGTCAGGGTCATAGTTCAGAACCCCATAGTGATACCCACGAGGTTTCAGGATATTCTGATATGTAGTTTCAAATTAAAAGCCCACTAGATATTGAAATATGAGACATATTAGACATGATTTTGGATTAAATATAAAAGGAAACGCCCTATTATTCCAGACTCATTCCACGTCAGGGTCATAGTTCAGAACCCCATAGTGTTACCAACGAAGTTTCAGGATATTCTGATGTGTAGTTTCAAATTAAAAGCCCACTAGATATTGAAATATGAGACATATTAGATATGATTTTGGATTCAATTTAAAAGGAAACGCCCTGTTATTCCAGACTCATTCCACTTCAGGGTCATAGTTACAACCCCATAGTGATACCCACGAAGGTTCAGGATATTCTGATATGTAGTTTCAAATTAAAAGCCCACTAGATATTGAAATATGAGACATATTAGACATGATTTTGGATTAAATATAAAAGGAAACGCCCTATTATTCCAGACTCATTCCACGTCAGGGTCATAGTTCACAACCCCATAGTGATACCCACGAAGTTTCAGGATATTCTGATGTGTAGTTTCAAATTAAAAGCCCACTAGATATTGAAATATGAGACATATTAGATATGATTTTGGATTCAATTTAAAAGGAAACGCCCTGTTATTCCAGACTCATTCCACGTCAGGGTCATAGTTCACAACCCCATAGTGATACCCACGAAGTTTCAGGATATTCTGATATGTAGTTTCAAATTAAAAGCCCACTAGATATTGAAATATGAGACATATTAGATATGATTTTGGATTCAATTTAAAAGGAAACGCCCTATTATTCCAGACTCATTCCACGTCAGGGTCATAGTTCACAACCCCATAGTGTACCCACGAAGTTTCAGGATATT
>NC_079419.1:28919469-28949186 GCF_026213295.1 Gadus chalcogrammus
TGTTGATTTTGCTCAAAACTATTGTATTCCACTTCCAAATAGTGGAGCATGGCCCTATAACCCTTTGGTAAGCTTAGTACCACGTTTGCATTGAAATATACAGATATAAACATTTCTTGTTTTTATGCGTGCCAAATGCTTTTCAGAGCTCTAGAATCACTTTTTGACCAACAATGTGTTTTTGACCTTACATTGTTGATTTTGCTCAAAACTATTGTATTCCACTTCCAAATAGTGGAGCATGGCCCTATAACCCTTTGGTAAGCTTAGTAACACGATTGCATTGAAATTGATGGATATCAACATTTCTGGTTTTATGCGTGCAAAATGCTTTTCAGAGCGCTAGAATCACTTTTTGACCAGCAATGTGTTTTCGACTTGTTTTCTGAAATGAACAGAGATAAACAATTTTTGTTTTTACGCATGCCAAATGCTTTTCAGAGCTCTAGAATCACTTTTTGACCAACAATGCGTTTTTGACCTTACATTGTTGATTTTGCTCAAAACTATTGTATTCCACTTCCAAATAGTGGAGCATGCCTCTGTAACCCTTTGGTAAGCTTAGTAACACGTTTGCATTGAAATTGAGAGATATCAAAATTTCTTGTTTTTATGCGTGCAAAATGCTTTTCGGAGCGCTAGAATAACTTTTTGACCAACAATGTGTTTTCGACTTGTTTTCTGAAATGAACAGAAAAATCAACATCTCTTGTTTTTATGCGTGCCAAATGCTTTTCAGAGCTCTAGAATCACTTTTTGACCAACAATGCGTTTTTGACCTTACATTGTTGATTTTGCTCAAAACTATTGTATTCCACTTCCAAATAGTGGAGCATGGCCCTATAACCCTTTGGTAGCTTAGTAACACGATTGCATTGAAATTGACGAACATCAAAATTTCTTGTTTTTATGCGTGCAAAATGCTTTTCAGAGCGCTAGAATCACTTTTTGACCAATAATGTGTTTTCGACTTGTTTTCTGAAATGAACAGAAAAATCAACATTTCTAGTTTTTATGCATGCCAAATGCTTTTCAGAGCTCTAGAATCACTTTTTGACCTACAATGCGTTTTTGGCCTTACATTGTTGATTTTGCTCAAAACTATTGTATTCCACTTCCAAATAGTGGAGCATGGCCCTATAACCCTTTGGTAAGCTTAGTACCACGTTTGCATTGAAATTGACAGATATCAACACTTTTTGTTTTTACGCATGCCAAATGCTTTTCAGAGCTCTAGAATCACTTTTTGACCAACAATGCGTTTTTGACCTTACATTGTTGATTTTGCTCAAAACTATTGTGTTCCACTTCCAAATAGTGGAGCATGGCCCTGTAACCCTTTGGTAAGCTTAGTAACACGTTTGCATTGAAATTGAGAGATATCAAAATTTCTTCTTTTTACGCAAGCAAAATGCTTTTCAGAGCGCTAGAATCACTTTTTGACCAACAATGTGTTTTCTACTTGTTTTCTGAAATGAACAGAAAAATCAACATTTCTTGTTTTTATGCGTGCCAAATGCTTTTCAGAGCTCTAGAATCACTTTTTGACCGACAATGTGTTTTTGACCTTACATTGTTGATTTTGCTCAAAACTATTGTATTCCACTTCCAAATAGTGGAGCATGGCCCTATAACCCTTTGGTAAGCTTAGTAACACGATTGCATTGAAATTGATGGATATCAACATTTCTTGTTTTTATGCATGCAAAATGCTTTTCAGAGCGCTAGAATCACTTTTTGACCAGCAATGTGTTTTCAACTTTTTTTCTGAAATGAACAGAAAACTAGACATTTCTTGTTTTTATGCGTGCCAAATGCTTTTCAGAGCTCTAGAATCACTTTTTGACCAACAATGCGTTTTTGACCTTACATTGTTGATTTTGCCCAAAACTATTGTATTCCACTTCCAAATAGTGGAGCATGGCCCTGTAACCCTTTGGTAAGCTTAGTAACACGTTTGCATTGAAATTGAGAGATATCAAAATTTCTTCTTTTTACGCAAGCAAAATGCTTTTCAGAGCGCTAGAATCACTTTTTGACCAACAATGTGATTTCTACTTGTTTTGTGAAATGAACAGAAAAATCAACATTTCTTGTTTTTATGCGTGCCAAATGCTTTTCAGAGCTCTAGAATCACTTTTTGACCAACAATGTGTTTTTGACCTTACATTGTTGATTTTGCTCAAAACTATTGTATTCCACTTCCAAATAGTGGAGCATGGCCCTATAACCCTTTGGTAAGCTTAGTACCACGTTTGCATTGAAATTGACAGATATCAACATTTCTTGTTTTTATGCGTGCAAAATGCTTTTCAGTGCGCTAGAATCACTTTTTGACCAACAATGTGTTTTTAGATTGTTTTCTGAAATGAACAGAAAAATCAACATTTCTTGTTTTTATGCGTGCCAAATGCTTTTCAGAGCTCTAGAATCACTTTTTGACCAACAATGTTTTTTTGATCTTACATTGTTGATTTTGCTCAAAACTATTGTATTCCACTTCCAAATAGTGGAGCATGGCCCTATAACCCTTTGGTAAGCTTAGAAACACGATTGCATTGAAATGGATGGATATCAACATTTCTTGTTTTTATGCGTGCAAAATGCTTTTCAGAGCGCTAGAATCACTTTTTGACCAGCAATGTGTTTTCGACTTGTTTTCTGAAATGAACAGAGATAAACATTTTTTGTTTTTACGCATGCCAAATGCTTTTCAGAGCTCTAGAATCACTTTTTGACCAACAATGCGTTTTTGACCTTACAATGTTGATTTTGCTCAAAACTATTGTATTCCACTTCCAAATAGTGGAGCATGGCCCTATAACCCTTTGGTAAGCTTAGTACCACGTTTGCATTGAAATATACAGATATAAACATTTCTTGTTTTTATGCGTGCAAAATGCTTTTCGGAGCGCTAGAATCACTTTTTGACCAACAATGTGTTTTCGACTTGTTTCCTGAAATGAACAGAAAAATCAACATTTCTTGTTTTTATGCGTGCCAAATGCTTTTCAGAGCTCTAGAATCACTTTTTGACCAACAATGCGTTTTTGACCTTACATTGTTGATTTTGCTCAAAACTATTGTATTCCACTTCCAAATAGTGGAGCATGGCCCTGTAACCCTTTGGTAAGCTTAGTACCACGTTTGCACTGAAATTGACAGATATCAACATTTCTTGTTTTTATGCGTGCAAAATGCTTTTCGGAGCGCTAGAATCACTTTTTGACCGACAATGTGTTTTCGACTTGTTTTCTGAAATGAACAGAAAAATCAACATTTCTTGTTTTTATGCGTTCCAAATGCTTTTCAGAGCGCTAGAATCACTTTTCGACCAACAACGTGTTTTTGACCTCACATTGTTGATTTTGCTCAAAACTATTGTATTCCACTTCCAAATAGTGGAGCATGGCCCTATAACCCTTTGGTAAGCTTAGTAACACGTTTGCATTGAAATTGACAGATATCAACATTTCTTCTTTTTACGCAAGCAAAATGCTTTTCAGAGCGCTAGAATCACTTTTTGACCAACAATGTGTTTTCTACTTGTTTTCTGAAATGAACAGAAAAATCAACATTTCTTGTTTTTATGCGTGCCAAATGCTTTTCAGAGCTCTAGAATCACTTTTTGACCAACAATGTGTTTTTGACCTTACATTGTTGATTTTGCTCAAAACTATTGTATTCCACTTCCAAATAGTGGAGCATGTCCCTATATCCCTTTGGTAAGCTTAGTAACACGATTGCATTGAAATTGATGGATATCAACATTTCTTGTTTTTATGCGTGCAAAAAGCTTTTCAGAGCGCTAGAATCACTTTTTGACCAGCAATGTGTTATCAACTTTTTTTCTGAAATGAACAGAAAAATAGACATTTCTTGTTTTTATGCGTGCCAAATGCTTTTCAGAGCTCTAGAATCACTTTTTGACCAACAATGCGTTTTTGACCTTACATTGTTGATTTTGCCCAAAACTATTGTATTCCACTTCCAAATAGTGGAGCATGGCCCTGTAACCCTTTGGTAAGCTTAGTAACACGTTAGCATTGAAATTGAGAGATATCAAAATTTCTTCTTTTTACGCAAGCAAAATGCTTTTCAGAGCGCTATAATCACTTTTTGACCATCAATGTGATTTCTACTTGTTTTCTGAAATGAACAGAAAAATCAACATTTCTTGTTTTTATGCGTGCCAAATGCTTTTCAGAGCTCTAGAATCACTTTTTGACCAACAATGTGTTTTTGACCTTACATTGTTGATTTTGCTCAAAACTATTGTATTCCACTTCCAAATAGTGGAGCATGTCCCTATAACCCTTTGGTAAGCTTAGTACCACGTTTGCATTGAAATTGACAGATATCAACATTTCTTGTTTTTATGCGTGCAAAATGCTTTTCAGTGCGCTAGAATCACTTTTTGACCAACAATGTGTTTTTAGATTGTTTTCTGAAATGAACAGAAAAATCAACATTTCTTGTTTTTATGCGTGCCAAATGCTTTTCAGAGCTCTAGAATAACTTTTTGACCAACAATGTGTTTTTGACCTTACATTGTTGATTTTGCTCAAAACTATTGTATTCCACTTCCAAATAGTGGAGCATGGCCCTGTAACCCTTTGGTAAGCTTGGTACCACGTTTGCACTGAAATTGACAGATATCAACATTTCTTGTTTTTATGCGTGCAAAATGCTTTTCGGAGCGCTAGAATCACTTTTTGACCGACAATGTGTTTTCGACTTGTTTTCTGAAATGAACAGAAAAATCAACATTTCTTGTTTTTATGCGTTCCAAATGCTTTTCAGAGCGCTAGAATCACTTTTCGACCAACAACGTGTTTTTGACCTCACATTGTTGATTTTGCTCAAAACTAATATATTCCACTTCCAAATAGTGGAGTATGGCCCAATAACCCTTTGGTAAGCTTTGTAACACGTTTGCATTGAAATTGACAGAGATACCAACATTTCTTGTTTTTATACCTGCACAATTCTTTTCAGAGCGCTAGAATTACTTTTTGACCAACAATGTGTTTTCGACATGTTTTCTGAAATGAACAGAAAAATCAACATTTCTTGTTTTTATGCGTGCCAATTGCTTTTCAGAGCTCTAGAATCACTTTTTGACCAACAATGTGTTTTTGACCTTACATTGTTGATTTTGCTCAAAACTATTGTATTCCACTTCCAAATAGTGGAGCATGGCCCTATAACCCTTTGGTAAGCTTAGTAACACGTTTGCATTGAAATTGACAGATATCAACATTTCTTCTTTTTACGCAAGCAAAATGCTTTTCAGAGCGCTAGAATCACTTTTTGACCAACAATGTGATCTCTACTTGTTTTCTGAAATGAACAGAAAAATCAACATTTCTTGTTTTTATGCGTGCCAAATGCTTTTCAGAGCTCTAGAATCACTTTTTGACCAACAATGTGTTTTTGACCTTACATTGTTGATTTTGCTCAAAACTATTGTATTCCACTTCCAAATAGTGGAGCATGGCCCTATAACCCTTTGGTAAGCTTAGTACCACGTTTGCATTGAAATTGACAGATATCAACATTTCTTGTTTTTATGCGTGCAAAATGCTTTTCAGTGCGCTAGAATCACTTTTTGACCAACAATGTGTTTTTAGATTGTTTTCTGAAATGAACAGAAAAATCAACATTTCTTGTTTTTATGCGTGCCAAATGCTTTTCAGAGCTCTAGAATAACTTTTTGACCAACAATGTGTTTTTGACCTTACATTGTTGATTTTGCTCAAAACTATTGTATTCCACTTCCAAATAGTGGAGCATGGCCCTATTACCCTTTGGTAAGCTTAGTAACACGATTGCATTGAAATTGATGGATATCAACATTTCTTGTTTATATGCGTGCAAAATGCTTTTCAGAGCGCTAGAATCACTTTTTGACCAGCAATGTGTTTTCGACTTTTTTTCTGAAATGAACAGAGATAAACATTTTTTGTTTTTACGCATGCCAAATGCTTTTCAGAGCTCTAGAATCACTTTTTGACCAACAATGCGTTTTTGACCCTACATTGTTGATTTTGCTCAAAACTATTGTATTCCACTTCCAAATAGTGGAGCATGGCCCTATAACCCTTTGGTAAGCTTAGTACCACGTTTGCATTGAAATTGACAGATATCAAAATTTCTTGTTTTTATGCGTGCAAAATGCTTTTCGGAGCGCTAGAATCACTTTTTGACCAACAATGTGTTTTCGACTTGTTTTCTGAAATGAACAGAAAAATAGACATTTCTTGTTTTTATGCGTGCCAAATGCTTTTCAGAGCTCTAGAATCACTTTTTGACCTACAATAAGCTTAGTAACACGACACATTGGTAAGCTTAGTAACACGATTGCATTGAAATTGATGGATATCAACATTTCTAGAATCACTTTTTGACCAACAATGTGTTTTCGACTTGTTTTCTGAAATGAACAGAAAAATAAACATTTCTTGTTTTTATGCGTGCAAAATGCTTTTCAGAGCGCTAGAATCACTTTTTGACCAGCAATGTGTTTTCGACTTGTTTTCTGAAATGAACAGAGATAAACATTTTTTGTTTTTACGCATGCCAAATTCTTTTTAGAGCTCTAGAATCACTTTTTGACCAACAATGCGTTTTTGACCTTACATTGTTGATTTTGCTCAAAACTATTGTATTCCACTTCCAATTAGTGGAGCATGGCCCTATAACCCTTTGGTAAGCTTAGTACCACGTTTGCATTGAAATATACAGATATAAACATTTCTTGTTTTTATGCGTGCCAAATGCTTTTCAGAGCTCTAGAATCACTTTTTGACCAACAATGTGTTTTTGACCTTACATTGTTGATTTTGCTCAAAACTATTGTATTCCACTTCCAAATAGTGGAGCATGGCCCTATAACCCTTTGGTAAGCTTAGTAACACGATTGCATTGAAATTGATGGATATCAACATTTCTGGTTTTTATGCGTGCAAAATGCTTTTCAGAGCGCTAGAATCACTTTTTGACCAGCAATGTGTTTTCGACTTGTTTTCTGAAATGAACAGAGATAAACATTTTTTGTTTTTACGCATGCCAAATGCTTTTCAGAGCTCTAGAATCACTTTTTGACCAACAATGCGTTTTTGACCTTACATTGTTGATTTTGCTCAAAACTATTGTATTCCACTTCCAATTAGTGGAGCATGGCCCTATAACCCTTTGGTAAGCTTAGTACCACGTTTGCATTGAAATATACAGATATAATCATTTCTTGTTTTTATGCGTGCAAAATGCTTTTCGGAGCGCTAGAATCACTTTTTGACCAGCAATGTGTTTTCGACTTGTTTTCTGAAATGAACAGAGATAAACATTTTTTGTTTTTACGCATGCCAAATGCTTTTCAGAGCTCTAGAATCACTTTTTGACCAACAATGCGTTTTTGACCTTACATTGTTGATTTTGCTCAAAACTATTGTATTCCACTTCCAATTAGTGGAGCATGGCCCTATAACCCTTTGGTAAGCTTAGTACCACGTTTGCATTGAAATATACAGATATAAACATTTCGGTAACCCTTCCTTTTACAGTCCCCTAATTACTAGGTATTTACCCGGTAAAAACCTGGTAAATCATAGGTATTTACCCAGTAAATACATGGTAAATCATAGTGTATTACTGGGTAATTACCACTGGTAATAAGAAGGTAAATACAGAGGTAGTTACCCAGTAAATACATGGTAAATCATAGTGTATTACTGGGTATTTACCAATGGTAATAAGAAGGTAAATACAGAGGAATTATCCGGTAAATTATAGTGTTACTGTGTAATTACCACTGGTAATAAGAAGGTATATACAGAAGAATTACAGCTGAAGTACTAAGTTAAACCTCCACTATCACCCATCAACTCAACTAAGTACTGTGTAAATTACTTTTTCTTAGTTATTATTCATAGCTACACCCATTTAGAAAGGGTTTATTCGATTTACCTTAGAAACTATGGAATGACTTACCTGGTAACAAGCTCCGCAGGAAGTTTTCCTCTAGTTTCATGGTACATCTTCTTAAATACTGGGTACAAAGCCGTTTGTTTCCATGGTGTTACCACGTTATTACCATATAATTTATAATGGATACATTCCATTGTCCATGCAGTCAACACAAACTTGTACCATGTACGTTCTGCGACGTTACCAAGTAAAACGCGACAATTTACCCGGTAAGTAAGCTGAAACTGTACTGTAAAGGAAGCCTTGTTCGTTTCCATGGTATTACCAGGTTCTTACCATATAATTTGTAATACGTTATTCCCTTTTCCATGCAGTCAACACAAACTTGTACCATGTACGTTCTGCGACGTTACCAAGTAAAACCCGACAATTTACCCAGTAAGTAAACTGAAACTGTACTGTAAAAGGAAGCCTCGTTTGTTTCCATGGTATTACCAGGTTCTTACCATATAATTCGTAATACGTTATTCCCTTTTCCATGCAGTCAACACAAACTTGTACCATGTACGTTCTGCGACGTTACCAAGTAAAACGCGACAATTTACCCGGTAAGTAAGCTGAAACTGTACTGTAAAAGGAAGCCTCGTTTGTTTCCCTGGTATTACCAGGTTCTTACCATATAATTTGTAATACGTTATTCCCTTTTCCATGCAGTCAACACAAACTTGTACCATGTACGTTCTGCGACGTTACCAAGTAAAACCCGACAATTTACCCGGTAAGTAACCTGAAACTGTACTGTAAAAGGAAGCCTCGTTTGTTTCCATGGTATTACCAGGTTCTTACCATATAATTTGTAATACGTTATTCCCTTTTCCATGCAGTCAAAACAAACTTGTACCATGTACGTTCTGCGACGTTACCAAGTAAAACACGACAATTTACCCAGTAAGTAAGCTGAAACTGTACTGTAAAAGGAAGCCTAGTTTGTTTCCATGGTATTACCAGGCTCTTACCATATAAGTTGTAATACGTTATTCCCTTTTCCATGCAGTCAACACAAACTTGTACCATGTACGTTCTGCGACGTTACCAAGTAAAACCCGACAATTTACCCGGTAAGTAACCTGAAACTGTACTGTAAAAGGAAGCCTAGTTTGTTTCCATGGTATTACCAGGTTCTTACCATATAATTTGTAATACGTTATTCCCTTTTCCATGCAATCAACACAAACCATATATGTTCTGCAACATCGTTCACCAGTAGTTAAGCACTTTAATTGTTGTTATAAAACCCCAAACCACTGTTGATGAAAGGCATATTAAAATTAAACAAAATCAAAGGCTTATCTTTCAAACAATGCATATCTCACAAACAGGCACTGAACACTGAAGAAATGGAACAAAAAAATGAGCCGTCCACATCAACTCAATTTAAATGTTACTGATGGTGTTTTCATAAAACACATGACATTGTTATGGCAAGTGACCACAAGGAAGACTGCTTCAACCTCTTCAATTTGAATAAGCGGTGAATGCCGCAATCTGCCTAATGGAGCATCTTTGTGGTCATTCGCAAACCAATGAGTCCACTCGATGAATGAGAGATGACTCTTTAGTGTCTTCTCTGTGAGATATCCCTGCAGTCTCCACATCTGGGATTTGAAGGCTGACCAAGACCTGAACAGGTACCTCCAAATCTCCCCTTCCATACTGTAATAAAGAATCAGAAGACAAGAAAATAAACATTAGGACTGTCAATTAATTAACATTTCTAGAACATGTAGAACTCAAAGATTATTTTGTTTATTAGTTAAAAAAGGATGCTGGTCCTCTGGCCATTGTGTTTGGTCATATTGAAAAGAGAAAAAGGCATAGCCATAAATACAGTTAATAGGACGGGAGGGGACAGGCTGTTACCTCCGGTTAGCACTTTAGCATCGAGCTAGCGGAGCTTCTGTCATTCAACTAACTCGGACATGTTGTTTAAAACCTATAACACCCAATTTATTAAAATATCCGGATTTAATCGGGCTCTCTCCCATAAGTACAGTTAATAGGACGGGAAGAGACAGGCTCTGTTAGCCCCGGTTAGCGCGATGCTAAAGAGCAGCTCTACCGGAGCATGCCACCTCAACAGGTGCAAGTTAGCCTCCGGTTTGATATTCGCCAGATATTCGGTTTACCACCCAATCGGATTCATCAACATAAGTGCAATACATTACGGGCTTAGTATGTTGAGGACGGTGCATCGCGAAAATCACAAACACATGTCGCCATTGATGTCTGTGCAACAACGTCATTTACGTTTTGGCTGCTACCTGTTTTAGGGACCGTCAACAACTTACACTCACCGACTGGTGGCAGAGACGTTACCATGGAATTGTTTCTGGAAATAAATCATATAAAATAATATAGAAATCACTAAAAAATACATTTTGTCACCTGATTGTAGTATTAGTTGCCAATGGTGGGCTGCTACTTACTGCAGGTAACTTTGCTAATATATTATATTATTGTTAAACGGGATGCAATTAATAATTTCAAATATAATTTAGTCGATTTTTGTCGAATATTAAACTATTAACTTCATTATGATTAACTATATTGCAATATATTTGTGTGAATAATCTCCTGAAACAATTCCATGGTAACGTCTCTGCCACCAGTCGGTGAGTGTAATTTGTTGACGGTCCCTAAAACAGGTAGCAGCCAGAACGTAAATTACGTTGTTGCACAGACATTGATGGCGCCAACATGTGTTTGTGATTTTCGCGATACGGTGTCCTAAACCGTCCTCAACATACTAAGCCCGTAATGTATTGCACTTATGTTCATGAATCCGATTAGGTGGTAAACCGAATATCAAACCGGAGGCTAACTTGCACCTGCTGAGGTGGCATGCTCCGGTAGAGCTGCTCTTTAGCATCGCGCTAACCGGGGCTAACAGAGCCTGTCTCTTCCCGTCCTATTAACTGTACTTATGGGAGAGAGCCCGATTAAATCCGGATATTTTAATAAATTCGGTGTTATAGGTTTTAAACAACATGTCCGAGTTATTTGAATGACAGAAGCTCCGCTAGCTCGATGCTAAAGGGCTAACCGGAGGTAACAGCCTGTCCCCTCCCGTCCTATTAACTGTATTTATGGCTATGCCTTTTTCTCTTTTCAATATGACCAAACACAATGGCCAGAGGACCAGCATCCTTTCTTAACTGATAAACAAAATAATCTTTGAGTTCTACATGTTCTAGAAATGTTCATTAATTGACTGTCCTAATGTTTATTTTCTTGTCTTCTGATTCTTTATTACAGTATGGAAGGGGAGATTTGGAGGTACCTGGTCAGGTCTTGGTCAGCCTTCAAATCCCAGATGTGGAGACTGCAGGGATACCTCACAGAGAATACACTAAAGAGTCATCTCTCATTCATCGAGTGGACTCATTGGTTTGCGAATGACCACAAAGATGCTCCCATAGGCAGATTGCTGCATGGCATTCACCACTTATTCAAATTGTAGAGTTTGAAGCAGTCTTCCTTGTGGTCACTTGCCATAACACTGTCATGTTTATTATGAAAACACCATCAGTAACATTTAAATTGAGTTGATGTGGACGGCTCTTTTTTTGTCAGATTTCTTCAGTGTTCAGTGCCCGTTTGTGAGATATGCATTGTTTGAAAGATAAGCCTTTGATTTTGTTTAATTTTAATATGCCTTTCATCAACAGTGGTTTGGGATTTTATAACAACAATTAAAGTGCTTAACTACTGGTGAACGATGTTGCAGAACATATATGGTTTGTGTTGATTGCATGGAGAAGGGAATAACCAGTTACAACTTGTATGGTAAGAGCCTTGTAATACCATGGAAACAAACGAGGCTTCCTTTTACAGTACAGTTTCAGCTTAATTACTGGGTAAATTGTTGTGTTTTACTTGGTAACGTCGCAGAACGTACATGGTACCAGTTTGTTTTGACTGCCTGGAAAAGGGAATAACGTATTACAAATTATATGGTAAGAACCTGGTAATACCATGGAAACAAACGAGGCTTCCTTTTACAGTACAGTTTCAGGTTACTTACCGGGTAAATTGTCGGGTTTTACTTGGTAACGTCGCAGAACGTACATGGTACAAGTTTGTGTTGACTGCATGGAAAAGGGAATAACGTATTACAAATTATATGGTAAGAACCTGGTAATACCATGGAAACAAACGAGGCTTCCTTTTACAGTACAGTTTCAGGTTACTTACCGGGTAAATTGTCGGGTTTTACTTGGTAACGTCGCAGAACGTACATGGTACAAGTTTGTGTTGACTGCATGGAAAAGGGAATAACGTATTACAAATTATATGGTAAGAACCTGGTAATACCATGGAAACAAACAAGGCTTCCTTTTACAGTACAGTTTCAGGTTACTTACCGGGTAAATTGTCGCGTTTTACTTGGTAACGTCGCAGAACGTACATGGTACAAGTTTGTGTTGACTGCATGGATAAGGGAATAACGTATTACAAATGATATGGTAAGAACCTGGTAATACCATGGAAACGAACAAGGCTTCCTTTTACAGTACAGTTTCAGCTTACTTACCGGGTAAATTGTCGCGTTTTACTTGGTAACGTCGCAGAACGTACATGGTACAAGTTTGTGTTGACTGCATGGACAATGGAATGTATCCATTATAAATTATATGGTAATAACGTGGTAACACCATGGAAACAAACGGCTTTGTACCCAGTATTTAAGAAGATGTACCATGAAACTAGAGGAAAACTGTTCCTGCGGAGCTTGTTACCAGGTAAGTAATTCCGTAGTTTCTAAGGTAAATCGAATAAACCCTTTCTGAATGGGTGTAGCTATGAATAATAACTAAGAAAAAGTAATTTACACAGTACTTGGTTGAGTTGATGGGTAATAGTGGAGGTTTAACTTGGTACTTCAGCTGTAATTCTTTTGTATATACCTTCTTATTACCAGTGGTAATTACACAGTAACACACTATAATTTACCGGATAATTCCTCTGTATTTACCTTCTTATTACCAGTGGTAAATACCCAGTAATACACTATGATTTACCATGTATTTACTGGGTAACTACCTCTGTATTTACCTTCTTATTACCAGTGGTAATTACCCAGTAATACACTATGATTTACCATGTATTTACTGGGTAACTACCTCTGTATTTACCTTCTTATTACCAGTGGTAATTACCCAGTAATACACTATGATTTACCATGTATTTACTGGGTAACTACCTCTGTATTTACCTTCTTATTACCAGTGGTAATTACCCAGTAATACACTATGATTTACCAAGTTTTTACCGGGTAAATACCTAGTAATTAGGGGACTGTAAAAGGAAGGGTTACCAAAATTCTTTTCAGAGCGCTTAGAATCACTTTTTGACCAACAATGTGTTTTCGACTTGCTTTCTGAAATGAACAGAAAAATCAACATTCCTTGTTTTTACGCGTGCCAAATGCTTTTCAGAGCGCTAGAATCACTTTTTGACCAACAATGTGTCTTTGACCTTATATTGTTGATTTTGCTCAAAACTAATGTATTCCCCTTCCAAATAGTGGAGTATGGCCCTATAACCCTTTGGTAAGCTTAATAACACGTTTGCATTGAAATTGACAGATATCAACATTTTTGGTTTTTACGCTTGCAAAATGCTTTTGAGAGCGCTAGAATCACTTTTTGACCAACAATGTGTTTTTAACCTTATATTGTTGATTTTGCTCAAAACTAATGTATTCCACTACCAAATAGTGGAGTATGGCCCTATAACCCTTTGGTAAGCTTAGTCACACGTTTGCATTGAAAATGACAGGTATCAACATTTTTTTTTTTTACGCATGCAAAATGCTTTTCAGAGCGCTAGAATCACTTTTTGACCAACAATGTGTTTTCGACTTGTTTTCTGAAATGAACAGAAAAATCAACATTTCTTGTTTTTATGCGTGCCAAATGCTTTTCAGAGCGCTAGAATCACTTTTTGACCAACAATGTGTCTTTGACCTTATATTGTTGATTTTGCTCAAAACTAATGTATTCCCCTTCCAAATGGTGGAGTATGGCCCTATTACCCTTTGGTAAGCTTAGTAACACGTTTGCATTGAAATTGACAGAGATACCAACATTTATTATTTTTAAGCCGGCAAAATTCTTTTCAGAGCGCTTAGAATCACTTTTTGACCAACAATGTGTTTTCGACTTGCTTTCTGAAATGAACAGAAAAATCAACATTTCTTGTTTTTATGCGTGCCAAATGCTTTTCAGAGCGCTAGAATCACTTTTTGACCAACAATGTGTTTTTAACCTTATATTGTTGATTTTGCTCAAAACTAATGTATTCCACTACCAAATAGTGGAGTATGGCCCTATAACCCTTTGGTAAGCTTTGTCACACGTTTGCATTGAAAATGACAGGTATCAACATTTTTGGTTTTTACGCATGCAAAATGCTTTTCAGAGCGCTAGAATCACTTTTTGACCAACAATGTGTTTTCGACTTGTTTTCTGAAATGAACAGAAAAATCAACATTTCTTGTTTTTATGCGTGCCAAATGCTTTTCAGAGCGCTAGAATCACTTTTTGACCAACAATGTGTCTTTGACCTTATATTGTTGATTTTGCTCAAAACTAATGTATTCCCCTTCCAAATGGTGGAGTATGGCCCTATTACCCTTTGGTAAGCTTAGTAACACGTTTGCATTGAAATTGACAGAGATACCAACATTTATTATTTTTAAGCCGGCAAAATTATTTTCAGAGCGCTTAGAATCACTTTTTGACCAACAATGTGTTTTCGACTTGCTTTCTGAAATGAACAGAAAAATCAACATTTCTTGTTTTTATGCGTGCCAAATGCTTTTCAGAGCGCTAGAATCACTTTTTGACCAACAATGTGTTTTCGACTTGTTTTCTGAAATGAACAGAAAAATCAACATTTCTTGTTTTTATGCGTGCCAAATGCTTTTCAGAGCGCTAGAATCACTTTTTGACCAACAATGTGTTTTTAACCTTATATTGTTGATTTTGCTCAAAACTAATGTATTCCACTACCAAATAGTGGAGTATGGCCCTATTACCCTTTGGTAAGCTTAGTAACACGTTTGCATTGAAATTGACAGAGATACCAACATTTATTATTTTTAAGCCGGCAAAATTCTTTTCAGAGCGCTTAGAATCACTTTTTGACCAACAATGTGTTTTCGACTTGCTTTCTGAAATGAACAGAAAAATCAACATTTCTTGTTTTTATGCGTGCCAAATGCTTTTCAGAGCGCTAGAATCACTTTTTGACCAACAATGTGTTTTTAACCTTATATTGTTGATTTTGCTCAAAACTAATGTATTCCACTACCAAATAGTGGAGTATGGCCCTATAACCCTTTGGTAAGCTTAGTCACACGTTTGCATTGAAATTGACAGATATCAACATTTTTGGTTTTTACGCTTGCAAAATGCTTTTGAGAGCGCTAGAATCACTTTTTGACCAACAATGTGTTTTTAACCTTATATTGTTGATTTTGCTCAAAACTAATGTATTCCACTACCAAATAGTGGAGTATGGCCCTATAACCCTTTGGTAAGCTTAGTCACACGTTTGCATTGAAAATGACAGGTATCAACATTTTTGGTTTTTACGCATGCAAAATGCTTTTCAGAGCGCTAGAATCACTTTTTGACCAACAATGTGTTTTCGACTTGTTTTCTGAAATGAACAGAAAAATCAACATTTCTTGTTTTTATGCGTGCCAAATGCTTTTCAGAGCGCTAGAATCACTTTTTGACCAACAATGTGTTTTTAACCTTATATTGTTGATTTTGCTCAAAACTAATGTATTCCACTACCAAATAGTGGAGTATGGCCCTATTACCCTTTGGTAAGCTTAGTAACACGTTTGCATTGAAATTGACAGAGATAACAACATTTATTATTTTTATGCCGGCAAAATTCTTTTCAGAGCGCTTAGAATCACTTTTTGACCAACAATGTGTTTTTGACTTGTTTTTCTGAAACGAACAGAAAAATCAACATTTCTTGTTTTTATGCGTGCCAAATGCTTTTCAGAGCGCTAGAATCACTTTTTGACCAACAATGTGTTTTTAACCTTATATTGTTGATTTTGCTCAAAACTAATGTATTCCACTACCAAATAGTGGAGTATGGCCCTATAACCCTTTGGTAAGCTTTGTCACACGTTTGCATTGAAAATGACAGGTATCAAAATTTTTGGTTTTTACGCATGCAAAATGCTTTTCAGAGCGCTAGAATCACTTTTTGACCAACAATGTGTTTTCGACTTGTTTTCTGAAATGAACAGAAAAATCAACATTTCTTGTTTTTATGCGTGCCAAATGCTTTTCAGAGCGCTAGAATCACTTTTTGACCAACAATGTGTCTTTGACCTTATATTGTTGATTTTGCTCAAAACTAATGTATTCCCCTTCCAAATGGTGGAGTATGGCCCTATTACCCTTTGGTAAGCTTAGTAACACGTTTGCATTGAAATTGACAGAGATACCAACATTTATTATTTTTAAGCCGGCAAAATTCTTTTCAGAGCGCTTAGAATCACTTTTTGACCAACAATGTGTTTTCGACTTGCTTTCTGAAATGAACAGAAAAATCAACATTTCTTGTTTTTATGCGTGCCAAATGCTTTTCAGAGCGCTAGAATCACTTTTTGACCAACAATGTGTTTTCGACTTGTTTTCTGAAATGAACAGAAAAATCAACATTTCTTGTTTTTATGCGTGCCAAATGCTTTTCAGAGCGCTAGAATCACTTTTTGACCAACAATGTGTTTTTAACCTTATATTGTTGATTTTGCTCAAAACTAATGTATTCCACTACCAAATAGTGGAGTATGGCCCTATTACCCTTTGGTAAGCTTAGTAACACGTTTGCATTGAAATTGACAGAGATACCAACATTTATTATTTTTAAGCCGGCAAAATTCTTTTCAGAGCGCTTAGAATCACTTTTTGACCAACAATGTGTTTTCGACTTGCTTTCTGAAATGAACAGAAAAATCAACATTTCTTGTTTTTATGCGTGCCAAATGCTTTTCAGAGCGCTAGAATCACTTTTTGACCAACAATGTGTTTTTAACCTTATATTGTTGATTTTGCTCAAAACTAATGTATTCCACTACCAAATAGTGGAGTATGGCCCTATAACCCTTTGGTAAGCTTTGTCACACGTTTGCATTGAAAATGACAGGTATCAAAATTTTTGGTTTTTACGCATGCAAAATGCTTTTCAGAGCGCTAGAATCACTTTTTGACCAACAATGTGTTTTCGACTTGTTTTCTGAAATGAACAGAAAAATCAACATTTCTTGTTTTTATGCGTGCCAAATGCTTTTCAGAGCGCTAGAATCACTTTTTGACCAACAATGTGTTTTTAACCTTATATTGTTGATTTTGCTCAAAACTAATGTATTCCACTACCAAATAGTGGAGTATGGCCCTATAACCCTTTGGTAAGCTTAGTCACACGTTTGCATTGAAAATGACAGGTATCAACATTTTTGGTTTTTACGCATGCAAAATGCTTTTCAGAGCGCTAGAATCACTTTTTGACCAACAATGTGTTTTCGACTTGTTTTCTGAAATGAACAGAAAAATCAACATTTCTTGTTTTTATGCGTGCCAAATGCTTTTCAGAGCGCTAGAATCACTTTTTGACCAACAATGTGTTTTTAACCTTATATTGTTGATTTTGCTCAAAACTAATGTATTCCACTACCAAATAGTGGAGTATGGCCCTATAACAATTGGTAAGCTTAGTCACACGTTTGCATTGAAAATGACAGGTATCAACATTTTTGGTTTTTACGCATGCAAAATGCTTTTCAGAGCGCTAGAATCACTTTTTGACCAACAATGTGTTTTCGACTTGTTTTCTGAAATGAACAGAAAAATCAACATTTCTTGTTTTTATGCGTGCCAAATGCTTTTCAGAGCGCTAGAATCACTTTTTGACCAACAATGTGTCTTTGACCTTATATTGTTGATTTTGCTCAAAACTAATGTATTCCCCTTCCAAATGGTGGAGTATGGCCCTATTACCCTTTGGTAAGCTTAGTAACACGTTTGCATTGAAATTGACAGAGATAACAACATTTATTATTTTTATGCCGGCAAAATTCTTTTCAGAGCGCTTAGAATCACTTTTTGACCAACAATGTGTTTTTGACTTGTTTTCTGAAACGAACAGAAAAATCAACATTTCTTGTTTTTATGCGTGCCAAATGCTTTTCAGAGCGCTAGAATCACTTTTTGACCAACAATGTGTCTTTGACCTTATATTGTTGATTTTGCTCAAAACTAATGTATTCCCCTTCCAAATGGTGGAGTATGGCCCTATTACCCTTTGGTAAGCTTAGTAACATGTTTGCATTGAAATTGACAGAGATACCAACATTTATTGTTTTTATGCCGGCAAAATGCTTTTCAGAGCGCTAGAATCACTTTTTGACCAACAATGTGTCTTTGACCTTATATTGTTGATTTTGCTCAAAACTAATGTATTCCCCTTCCAAATAGTGGAGTATGGCCCTATAACCCTTTGGTAAGCTTAATAACACGTTTGCATTGAAATTGACAGATATCAACATTTTTGGTTTTTACGCTTGCAAAATGCTTTTGAGAGCGCTAGAATCACTTTTTGACCAACAATGTGTTTTTAACCTTATATTGTTGATTTTGCTCAAAACTAATGTATTCCACTACCAAATAGTGGAGTATGGCCCTATAACCCTTTGGTAAGCTTAGTCACACGTTTGCATTGAAAATGACAGGATATCAACATTTTTGTTTTTTACGCATGCAAAATGCTTTTCAGAGCGCTAGAATCACTTTTTGACCAACAATGTGTTTTCGACTTGTTTTCTGAAATGAACAGAAAAATCAACATTTCTTGTTTTTATGCGTGCCAAATGCTTTTCAGAGCGCTAGAATCACTTTTTGACCAACAATGTGTCTTTGACCTTATATTGTTGATTTTGCTCAAAACTAATGTATTCCCCTTCCAAATGGTGGAGTATGGCCCTATTACCCTTTGGTAAGCTTAGTAACACGTTTGCATTGAAATTGACAGAGATACCAACATTTATTATTTTTAAGCCGGCAAAATTCTTTTCAGAGCGCTTAGAATCACTTTTTGACCAACAATGTGTTTTCGACTTGCTTTCTGAAATGAACAGAAAAATCAACATTTCTTGTTTTTATGCGTGCCAAATGCTTTTCAGAGCGCTAGAATCACTTTTTGACCAACAATGTGTTTTTAACCTTATATTGTTGATTTTGCTCAAAACTAATGTATTCCACTACCAAATAGTGGAGTATGGCCCTATAACCCTTTGGTAAGCTTAGTCACACGTTTGCATTGAAAATGACAGGTATCAACATTTTTGGTTTTTACGCATGCAAAATGCTTTTCAGAGCGCTAGAATCACTTTTTGACCAACAATGTGTTTTCGACTTGTTTTCTGAAATGAACAGAAAAATCAACATTTCTTGTTTTTATGCGTGCCAAATGCTTTTCAGAGCGCTAGAATCACTTTTTGACCAACAATGTGTCTTTGACCTTATATTGTTGATTTTGCTCAAAACTAATGTATTCCCCTTCCAAATGGTGGAGTATGGCCCTATTACCCTTTGGTAAGCTTAGTAACACGTTTGCATTGAAATTGACAGAGATACCAACATTTATTATTTTTAAGCCGGCAAAATTCTTTTCAGAGCGCTTAGAATCACTTTTTGACCAACAATGTGTTTTCGACTTGCTTTCTGAAATGAACAGAAAAATCAACATTTCTTGTTTTTATGCGTGCCAAATGCTTTTCAGAGCGCTAGAATCACTTTTTGACCAACAATGTGTTTTCGACTTGTTTTCTGAAATGAACAGAAAAATCAACATTTCTTGTTTTTATGCGTGCCAAATGCTTTTCAGAGCGCTAGAATCACTTTTTGACCAACAATGTGTCTTTGACCTTATATTGTTGATTTTGCTCAAAACTAATGTATTCCCCTTCCAAATGGTGGAGTATGGCCCTATTACCCTTTGGTAAGCTTAGTAACACGTTTGCATTGAAATTGACAGAGATACCAACATTTATTATTTTTAAGCCGGCAAAATTCTTTTCAGAGCGCTTAGAATCACTTTTTGACCAACAATGTGTTTTCGACTTGCTTTCTGAAATGAACAGAAAAATCAACATTTCTTGTTTTTATGCGTGCCAAATGCTTTTCAGAGCGCTAGAATCACTTTTTGACCAACAATGTGTTTTTAACCTTATATTGTTGATTTTGCTCAAAACTAATGTATTCCACTACCAAATGGTGGAGTATGGCCCTATTACCCTTTGGTAAGCTTAGTAACACGTTTGCATTGAAATTGACAGAGATACCAACATTTATTATTTTTAAGCCGGCAAAATTCTTTTCAGAGCGCTTAGAATCACTTTTTGACCAACAATGTGTTTTCGACTTGCTTTCTGAAATGAACAGAAAAATCAACATTTCTTGTTTTTATGCGTGCCAAATGCTTTTCAGAGCGCTAGAATCACTTTTTGACCAACAATGTGTTTTTAACCTTATATTGTTGATTTTGCTCAAAACTAATGTATTCCACTACCAAATAGTGGAGTATGGCCCTATAACCCTTTGGTAAGCTTAGTCACACGTTTGCATTGAAAATGACAGGATATCAACATTTTTGGTTTTTACGCATGCAAAATGCTTTTCAGAGCGCTAGAATCACTTTTTGACCAACAATGTGTTTTCGACTTGTTTTCTGAAATGAACAGAAAAATCAACATTTCTTGTTTTTATGCGTGCCAAATGCTTTTCAGAGCGCTAGAATCACTTTTTGACCAACAATGTGTCTTTGACCTTATATTGTTGATTTTGCTCAAAACTAATGTATTCCCCTTCCAAATAGTGGAGTATGGCCCTATAACCCTTTGGTAAGCTTAATAACACGTTTGCATTGAAATTGACAGATATCAACATTTATTGTTTTTACGCTTGCAAAATGCTTTTGAGAGCGCTAGAATCACTTTTTGACCAACAATGTGTTTTTAACCTTATATTGTTGATTTTGCTCAAAACTAATGTATTCCACTACCAAATAGTGGAGTATGGCCCTATAACCCTTTGGTAAGCTTAGTCACACGTTTGCATTGAAAATGACAGGTATCAACATTTTTGTTTTTTACGCATGCAAAATGCTTTTCAGAGCGCTAGAATCACTTTTTGACCAACAATGTGTTTTCGACTTGTTTTCTGAAATGAACAGAAAAATCAACATTTCTTGTTTTTATGCGTGCCAAATGCTTTTCAGAGCGCTAGAATCACTTTTTGACCAACAATGTGTCTTTGACCTTATATTGTTGATTTTGCTCAAAACTAATGTATTCCCCTTCCAAATGGTGGAGTATGGCCCTATTACCCTTTGGTAAGCTTAATAACACGTTTGCATTGAAATTGACAGATATCAACATTTTTGGTTTTTACGCTTGCAAAATGCTTTTGAGAGCGCTAGAATCACTTTTTGACCAACAATGTGTTTTTAACCTTATATTGTTGATTTTGCTCAAAACTAATGTATTCCACTACCAAATAGTGGAGTATGGCCCTATAACCCTTTGGTAAGCTTAGTCACACGTTTGCATTGAAAATGACAGGTATCAACATTTTTTTTTTTTACGCATGCAAAATGCTTTTCAGAGCGCTAGAATCACTTTTTGACCAACAATGTGTTTTCGACTTGTTTTCTGAAATGAACAGAAAAATCAACATTTCTTGTTTTTATGCGTGCCAAATGCTTTTCAGAGCGCTAGAATCACTTTTTGACCAACAATGTGTCTTTGACCTTATATTGTTGATTTTGCTCAAAACTAATGTATTCCCCTTCCAAATGGTGGAGTATGGCCCTATTACCCTTTGGTAAGCTTAGTAACACGTTTGCATTGAAATTGACAGAGATACCAACATTTATTATTTTTAAGCCGGCAAAATTCTTTTCAGAGCGCTTAGAATCACTTTTTGACCAACAATGTGTTTTCGACTTGTTTTCTGAAATGAACAGAAAAATCAACATTTCTTGTTTTTATGCGTGCCAAATGCTTTTCAGAGCGCTAGAATCACTTTTTGACCAACAATGTGTCTTTGACCTTATATTGTTGATTTTGCTCAAAACTAATGTATTCCACTACCAAATAGTGGAGTATGGCCCTATAACCCTTTGGTAAGCTTAGTCACACGTTTGCATTGAAAATGACAGAGTATCAACATTTTTGGTTTTTACGCATGCAAAATGCTTTTCAGAGCGCTAGAATCACTTTTTGACCAACAATGTGTTTTCGACTTGTTTTCTGAAATGAACAGAAAAATCAACATTTCTTGTTTTTATGCGTGCCAAATGCTTTTCAGAGCGCTAGAATCACTTTTTGACCAACAATGTGTTTTCGACTTGTTTTCTGAAATGAACAGAAAAATCAACATTTCTTGTTTTTATGCGTGCCAAATGCTTTTCAGAGCGCTAGAATCACTTTTTGACCAACAATGTGTTTCCGACTTGTTTTCTGAAATGAACAGAAAAATCAACATTTCTTGTTTTTATGCGTGCCAAATGCTTTTCAGAGCGCTAGAATCACTTTTTGACCAACAATGTGTTTTTAACCTTATATTGTTGATTTTGCTCAAAACTAATGTATTCCACTACCAAATAGTGGAGTATGGCCCTATAACCCTTTGGTAAGCTTTGTCACACGTTTGCATTGAAAATGACAGGTATCAAAATTTTTGGTTTTTACGCATGCAAAATGCTTTTCAGAGCGCTAGAATCACTTTTTGACCAACAATGTGTTTTCGACTTGTTTTCTGAAATGAACAGAAAAATCAACATTTCTTGTTTTTATGCGTGCCAAATGCTTTTCAGAGCGCTAGAATCACTTTTTGACCAACAATGTGTCTTTGACCTTATATTGTTGATTTTGCTCAAAACTAATGTATTCCCCTTCCAAATGGTGGAGTATGGCCCTATTACCCTTTGGTAAGCTTAGTAACACGTTTGCATTGAAATTGACAGAGATACCAACATTTATTATTTTTAAGCCGGCAAAATTCTTTTCAGAGCGCTTAGAATCACTTTTTGACCAACAATGTGTTTTCGACTTGCTTTCTGAAATGAACAGAAAAATCAACATTTCTTGTTTTTATGCGTGCCAAATGCTTTTCAGAGCGCTAGAATCACTTTTTGACCAACAATGTGTTTTCGACTTGTTTTCTGAAATGAACAGAAAAATCAACATTTCTTGTTTTTATGCGTGCCAAATGCTTTTCAGAGCGCTAGAATCACTTTTTGACCAACAATGTGTCTTTGACCTTATATTGTTGATTTTGCTCAAAACTAATGTATTCCACTTCCAAATAGTGGAGTATGGCCCTATAACCCTTTGGTAAGCTTAGTAACACGTTTGCATTGAAATTGACAGATATCAACATTTTTGGTTTTTACGCTTGCAAAATGCTTTTCAGAGCGCTAGAATCACTTTTTGACCAACAATGTGTTTTTAACCTTATATTGTTGATTTTGCTCAAAACTAATGTATTCCACTACCAAATAGTGGAGTATGGCCCTATAACCCTTTGGTAAGCTTAGTCACACGTTTGCATTGAAAATGACAGGTATCAACATTTTTGGTTTTTACGCATGCAAAATGCTTTTCAGAGCGCTAGAATCACTTTTTGACCAACAATGTGTTTTCGACTTGTTTTCTGAAATGAACAGAAAAATCAACATTTCTTGTTTTTATGCGTGCCAAATGCTTTTCAGAGCGCTAGAATCACTTTTTGACCAACAATGTGTCTTTGACCTTATATTGTTGATTTTGCTCAAAACTAATGTATTCCACTACCAAATAGTGGAGTATGGCCCTATAACCCTTTGGTAAGCTTAGTCACACGTTTGCATTGAAATTGACAGGTATCAACATTTTTGGTTTTTACGCATGCAAAATGCTTTTCAGAGCGCTAGAATCACTTTTTGACCAACAATGTGTTTTCGACTTGTTTTCTGAAATGAACAGAAAAATCAACATTTCTTGTTTTTATGCGTGCCAAATGCTTTTCAGAGCGCTAGAATCACTTTTTGACCAACAATGTGTCTTTGACCTTATATTGTTGATTTTGCTCAAAACTAATGTATTCCCCTTCCAAATGGTGGAGTATGGCCCTATTACCCTTTGGTAAGCTTAGTAACACGTTTGCATTGAAATTGACAGAGATACCAACATTTATTAGTTTTTATGCCGGCAAAATTCTTTTCAGAGCGCTTAGAATCACTTTTTGACCAACAATGTGTTTTTGACTTGTTTTTCTGAAACGAACAGAAAAATCAACATTTCTTGTTTTTATGCGTGCCAAATGCTTTTCAGAGCGCTAGAATCACTTTTTGACCAACAATGTGTCTTTGACCTTATATTGTTGATTTTGCTCAAAACTAATGTATTCCCCTTCCAAATAGTGGAGTATGGCCCTATAACCCTTTGGTAAGCTTAATAACACTTTTGCATTGAAATTGACAGAGATATCAACATTTCTTGGTTTTCACGCTTGCAAAATGCTTTTCGAGAGCGCTAGAATCACTTTTTGACCAACAATGTGTTTTTAACCTTATATTGTTGATTTTGCTCAAAACTAATGTATTCCACTACCAAATAGTGGAGTATGGCCCTATAACCCTTTGGTAAGCTTAGTCACACGTTTGCATTGAAAATGACAGGTATCAACATTTTTGGTTTTTACGCATGCAAAATGCTTTTCAGAGCGCTAGAATCACTTTTTGACCAACAATGTGTTTTCGACTTGTTTTCTGAAATGAACAGAAAAATCAACATTTCTTGTTTTTATGCGTGCCAAATGCTTTTCAGAGCGCTAGAATCACTTTTTGACCAACAATGTGTCTTTGACCTTATATTGTTGATTTTGCTCAAAACTAATGTATTCCCCTTCCAAATGGTGGAGTATGGCCCTATTACCCTTTGGTAAGCTTAGTAACACGTTTGCATTGAAATTGACAGAGATACCAACATTTATTATTTTTATGCCGGCAAAATTCTTTTCAGAGCGCTTAGAATCACTTTTTGACCAACAATGTGTTTTCGACTTGTTTTCTGAAATGAACAGAAAAATCAACATTTCTTGTTTTTATGCGTGCCAAATGCTTTTCAGAGCGCTAGAATCACTTTTTGACCAACAATGTGTTTTTAACCTTATATTGTTGATTTTGCTCAAAACTAATGTATTCCACTACCAAATAGTGGAGTATGGCCCTATAACCCTTTGGTAAGCTTAGTCACACGTTTGCATTGAAATGACAGGTATCAAAATTTTTGGTTTTTACGCATGCAAAATGCTTTTCAGAGCGCTAGAATCACTTTTTGACCAACAATGTGTTTTCGACTTGTTTTCTGAAATGAACAGAAAAATCAACATTTCTTGTTTTTATGCGTGCCAAATGCTTTTCAGAGCGCTAGAATCACTTTTTGACCAACAATGTGTCTTTGACCTTATATTGTTGATTTTGCTCAAAACTAATGTATTCCCCTTCCAAATGGTGGAGTATGGCCCTATTACCCTTTGGTAAGCTTAGTAACACGTTTGCATTGAAATTGACAGAGATACCAACATTTATTATTTTTAAGCCGGCAAAATTCTTTTCAGAGCGCTTAGAATCACTTTTTGACCAACAATGTGTTTTCGACTTGCTTTCTGAAATGAACAGAAAAATCAACATTTCTTGTTTTTATGCGTGCCAAATGCTTTTCAGAGCGCTAGAATCACTTTTTGACCAACAATGTGTTTTCGACTTGTTTTCTGAAATGAACAGAAAAATCAACATTTCTTGTTTTTATGCGTGCCAAATGCTTTTCAGAGCGCTAGAATCACTTTTTGACCAACAATGTGTCTTTGACCTTATATTGTTGATTTTGCTCAAAACTAATGTATTCCCCTTCCAAATGGTGGAGTATGGCCCTATTACCCTTTGGTAAGCTTAGTAACACGTTTGCATTGAAATTGACAGAGATACCAACATTTATTATTTTTAATGCCGGCAAAATTCTTTTCAGAGCGCTTAGAATCACTTTTTGACCAACAATGTGTTTTCGACTTGTTTTCTGAAATGAACAGAAAAATCAACATTTCTTGTTTTTATGCGTGCCAAATGCTTTTCAGAGCGCTAGAATCACTTTTTGACCAACAATGTGTTTTTAACCTTATATTGTTGATTTTGCTCAAAACTAATGTATTCCACTACCAAATAGTGGAGTATGGCCCTATAACCCTTTGGTAAGCTTAGTCACACGTTTGCATTGAAAATGACAGGTATCAAAATTTTTGGTTTTTACGCATGCAAAATGCTTTTCAGAGCGCTAGAATCACTTTTTGACCAACAATGTGTTTTCGACTTGTTTTCTGAAATGAACAGAAAAATCAACATTTCTTGTTTTTATGCGTGCCAAATGCTTTTCAGAGCGCTAGAATCACTTTTTGACCAACAATGTGTCTTTGACCTTATATTGTTGATTTTGCTCAAAACTAATGTATTCCCCTTCCAAATGGTGGAGTATGGCCCTATTACCCTTTGGTAAGCTTAGTAACACGTTTGCATTGAAATTGACAGAGATACCAACATTTATTATTTTTAAGCCGGCAAAATTCTTTTCAGAGCGCTTAGAATCACTTTTTGACCAACAATGTGTTTTCGACTTGCTTTCTGAAATGAACAGAAAAATCAACATTTCTTGTTTTTATGCGTGCCAAATGCTTTTCAGAGCGCTAGAATCACTTTTTGACCAACAATGTGTTTCCGACTTGTTTTCTGAAATGAACAGAAAAATCAACATTTCTTGTTTTTATGCGTGCCAAATGCTTTTCAGAGCGCTAGAATCACTTTTTGACCAACAATGTGTTTTAACCTTATATTGTTGATTTTGCTCAAAACTAATGTATTCCACTACCAAATAGTGGAGTATGGCCCTATAACCCTTTGGTAAGCTTAGTCACACGTTTGCATTGAAAATGACAGATATCAACATTTTTGGTTTTTACGCATGCAAAATGCTTTTCAGAGCGCTAGAATCACTTTTTGACCAACAATGTGATTTTCGACTTGTTTTCTGAAATGAACAGAAAAATCAACAATTCTTGTTTTAATGCGTGCCAAATGCTTTTCAGAGCGCTAGAATCACTTTTTGACCAACAATGTGTCTTTGACCTTATATTGTTGATTTTGCTCAAAACTAATGTATTCCACTACCAAATAGTGGAGTATGGCCCTATAACCCTTTGGTAAGCTTAGTCACACGTTTGCATTGAAATGACAGATATCAACATTTCTTGTTTTTATACCTGCACAATTCTTTTCAGAGCGCTAGAATCACTTTTTGACCAACAATGTGTCTTTGACCTTATATTGTTGATTTTGCTCAAAACTAATGTATTCCACTACCAAATAGTGGAGTATGGCCCTATAACCCTTTGGTAAGCTTAGTCACACGTTTGCATTGAAAATGACAGATATCAACATTTCTTGTTTTTATACCTGCAAAATTCTTTTCAGAGCGCTAGAATCACTTTTTGACCAACAATGTGTTTTCGACATTGTTTTCTGAAATGAACAGAAAAATCAACATTTCTTGTTTTTATGCGTGCCAAATGCTTTTCAGAGCGCTAGAATCACTTTTTGACCAACAATGTGTCTTTGACCTTATATTGTTGATTTTGCTCAAAACTAATGTATTCCCCTTCCAAATAGTGGAGTATGGCCCTATAACCCTTTGGTAAGCTTAATAACACGTTTGCATTGAAATTGACAGATATCAACATTTTTGGTTTTTACGCTTGCAAAATGCTTTTGAGAGCGCTAGAATCACTTTTTGACCAACAATGTGTTTTTAACCTTATATTGTTGATTTTGCTCAAAACTAATGTATTCCACTACCAAATAGTGGAGTATGGCCCTATAACCCTTTGGTAAGCTTTGTCACACGTTTGCATTGAAAATGACAGGTATCAACATTTTTGGTTTTTACGCATGCAAAATGCTTTTCAGAGCGCTAGAATCACTTTTTGACCAACAATGTGTTTTCGACTTGTTTTCTGAAATGAACAGAAAAATCAACATTTCTTGTTTTTATGCGTGCCAAATGCTTTTCAGAGCGCTAGAATCACTTTTTGACCAACAATGTGTCTTTGACCTTATATTGTTGATTTTGCTCAAAACTAATGTATTCCCCTTCCAAATGGTGGAGTATGGCCCTATTACCCTTTGGTAAGCTTAGTAACATGTTTGCATTGAAATTGACAGAGATACCAACATTTATTGTTTTTATGCCGGCAAAATGCTTTTCAGAGCGCTAGAATCACTTTTTGACCAACAATGTGTTTTTAACCTTATATTGTTGATTTTGCTCAAAACTAATGTATTCCACTACCAAATAGTGGAGTATGGCCCTATAACCCTTTGGTAAGCTTAGTCACACGTTTGCATTGAAAATGACAGGTATCAACATTTTTGGTTTTTACGCATGCAAAATGCTTTTCAGAGCGCTAGAATCACTTTTTGACCAACAATGTGTTTTCGACTTGTTTTCTGAAATGAACAGAAAAATCAACATTTCTTGTTTTTATGCGTGCCAAATGCTTTTCAGAGCGCTAGAATCACTTTTTGACCAACAATGTGTCTTTGACCTTATATTGTTGATTTTGCTCAAAACTAATGTATTCCCCTTCCAAATGGTGGAGTATGGCCCTATTACCCTTTGGTAAGCTTAGTAACACGTTTGCATTGAAATTGACAGAGATACCAACATTTATTATTTTTAAGCCGGCAAAATTCTTTTCAGAGCGCTTAGAATCACTTTTTGACCAACAATGTGTTTTCGACTTGTTTTCTGAAATGAACAGAAAAATCAACATTTCTTGTTTTTATGCGTGCCAAATGCTTTTCAGAGCGCTAGAATCACTTTTTGACCAACAATGTGTCTTTGACCTTATATTGTTGATTTTGCTCAAAACTAATGTATTCCCCTTCCAAATGGTGGAGTATGGCCCTATTACCCTTTGGTAAGCTTAGTAACACGTTTGCATTGAAATTGACAGAGATACCAACATTTATTATTTTTATGCCGGCAAAATTCTTTTCAGAGCGCTTAGAATCACTTTTTGACCAACAATGTGTTTTCGACTTGTTTTCTGAAATGAACAGAAAAATCAACATTTCTTGTTTTTATGCGTGCCAAATGCTTTTCAGAGCGCTAGAATCACTTTTTGACCAACAATGTGTTTTTAACCTTATATTGTTGATTTTGCTCAAAACTAATGTATTCCACTACCAAATAGTGGAGTATGGCCCTATAACCCTTTGGTAAGCTTAGTCACACGTTTGCATTGAAAATGACAGGATATCAACATTTTTGGTTTTTACGCATGCAAAATGCTTTTCAGAGCGCTAGAATCACTTTTTGACCAACAATGTGTTTTCGACTTGTTTTCTGAAATGAACAGAAAAATCAACATTTCTTGTTTTTATGCGTGCCAAATGCTTTTCAGAGCGCTAGAATCACTTTTTGACCAACAATGTGTCTTTGACCTTATATTGTTGATTTTGCTCAAAACTAATGTATTCCCCTTCCAAATGGTGGAGTATGGCCCTATTACCCTTTGGTAAGCTTAGTAACACGTTTGCATTGA